>NC_139513.1:201374706-201487206 GCF_947247035.1 Vipera ursinii
ACCTGACACTCCAAAAACATCAAATCAAACAGATAAAGTTTTAGTTAAACTATCCATCAATTAAACATAAAGGTTTTCAAATTAATTCTAAATTAATAGTTTTGGGGCAAAAGAGGTTAAACGATTAGCATAAATATATTTGAAGATGTTCTGATTTTTTTTAAAGTGGAAAAACATTGAGGAGTGCAATTTGGGGGGACGCGGTGGCTCAGTGGGTTAGGACGCTGAGCTTGTCGATTGGAAGGTCGGCAGTTTGGCGGGTCAAATCCTGAGTGCCATGTAACAGAGTGAGCGCCTGTTACTCGTCCCAGCTTCTGGCAACCTAGCAGTTTGAAAGCACGTAAAAATGCAAGTAGAAAAATAGGGATCCCTACAGTGGGAAGGTAACAGCGTTCTGTGCGCCTTTGGCGTCTAGTCATGCCGGCCATATGACCACGGAGACGTCCTTGGACAAGCGCTGGCTCTTCGGCTTTGAAACGGAGATGAGTACCAGCCCCTAGTGTCGGAAACGACTAGCACGCATGTGCGGAGGAACCTTTACCTTTTCCTTTACCAATAGTCTGATTTGCCTAATTTCACTTTTTGAAGATTATCCGTTGCCAGTTGCCCTAGTCCAGGCTTTTAATTCCATTGATTCAACTATTCTGCCATACCCAGTCTTGACACAACAGTTAATGGGCCCACCTCTTGGAAGAAGTCATAAACAGCAGAAAGAGGCTCAAGCTGCAGCTACTTCCAAGGCCTTTGGTTTAACAAGTCCTATTCAGCAAAATCTGAAGATTTTTTTTGGCAGCCGGACTGTACATAGCCTCAGGATCAAGTAGGTATTAGCTTCAGAAAGAAAGAAGATTTATAACTACAGCTGTTTAGTAACATATCACTCTATTGAAGGTTGAACGTTTGTGAAACTCGTTTGCTGGATCCCTTGAGGCCATGTAGTTCTAGGACAACCAAGTAACATTCTGCCCAGAGTACTCCCCTCACAATTAATACATCCTGATTAGCACATTTATATCCTTAGTTCATTCACACCAATGTTGCAAAAGCAAAAGCAAAAAGAATCCATGGCCTTACTGTTTGCCTCCTTTCTACATATTGTTCCTCCTCCCGATGTATTTTTTTTTACAGCATTCAGCAGGCTGAAAATAAACTGCTTTGTTCAAGCAAAGCACAACAAAACAAACATCTGGAGAGTATTACATCTTACAAAGCTTCTCAGATATTAGAAAGCCAGTCTGAAAACTGAACCACATTTTGACAGGCACCAAAATAAAAGTCATTAAACCTCAAAACCAATTTGATATCTTGACCTGAAGTGCTCCATCTGAAAGAGCTGGAGAGAATAGCAATGCTCTGGAGCCGGAAGGTCCCAAGCTCTCTATTAAATGGCATCACATTCTCAGATGTATCTAAAATGCATTGCACCAAACTAACATAAAGGTTCTTTTCCTCTCTGTTAATAGGAATTACTCAGGACTGTTGGGGTAAGATGGCGATCTATAGGTTCCATGTATGCATTAAGCTGATTCACTCTACCAAACACTTTTTCTTCATGTTGCAGTGCAGTATGAACCTAACTGAGATGATGACCCCTCTGGTTCCTTTCCTGTCTGTTACCTCTGCTCTTAACTGCACAAATTCCACTGTTGTTGTGATGTTTCACTCAGCAGCAGCTCTGCCCCTTTGACTGATGACCCGAATTAGTCATTTTAAGCATAGGGGATGGCACTGAAGGGATGATATACCATTTGGGGGCTGAGTTTTCTTAAGGAATAATATTAAACCCAAATTTAAATTTTGTAAATCACAAGCCTGAAATTTATGCTATCTATCTATCTATCTATCTATCTATCTATCTATCTATCTATCTATCTATCTATCTATCTATCTATCTCATCATCATCTATCTTCTATTATTTCTCTCGATATATCTTTCATCTATCTATCATTTATTTGTCATCTATCTATTCTAACTCTAAAGTTCATTCCTCAGCTTAGACAAAGCTCTTGGTTAAAAAAGGAAACGTGAATGAAGGAATGTGACCTTATTGTCTGTGAAGTGTGAAATTAAATTCAGTGTTCTGTATTACACTATCAGATTGTTCAATGTCTACATTTAGACATACCTTATCTTTTGTTGACATGAATGTCCATATCCTCAAACCAGTAAGATTTCTAAACATCTTAGCTGCCAAAACATTATAACTCTCAAATTATCTTTTAAGGGCAATTGGTGTATTATGCAAGAAAAAAAAAATCTAATATGCATGTTTGTGGATGTGCATTTGTGTCAGTGCGTATAGACTACTATACACAAATTAATGTTTGTTGTGTGCATTCTGGTTAATTTGTATCTAGGATATTTTTAAAAAATCCTAAATCAATATCTAAACAAACAAACAAGTGTGAATTAATCTGTACACAATCGTGTATCTGGCTGGAAAATAAGATACTTTGATTTTTAAGCAAACAAGAGGTGAATCTCTTTTGCAGAAGACCTAATCATGAAATGCATCATTAATCCTTGTAATACATTACTTAAAGGAAATCACTGCTTTTGGTTCCTATTTGTTAATTCCTACTTCCTATGGTTAGTCATTTGAATGATTTGTCTGCTCATCATTTGCAGGGTTAAAAGACAGCATTTCTGATGCCATCCATTGATAAGATGGCATTCATAATATTTTACATCTCTTCAAAAGCCTGAGTAGCTTTAGCAAGGTTTATTGCTGAAAGTGTATCTTCAGTGATACTGATGCTTCAGCAGCTTATAACCAAACTACATGAAATACAGATAAAAATTTACTATTTTTTCCTCTTATTCCACCTTCTTGGGATCTATTAGATTGTAACTTCACAGTCATTAGTTTCTAAGTCAGCAAGACAGAGTTTTGTAATGCAACCTGCACTCCTTTTGAATGTGTGTTCAGTGTTCACTTGCTTGTATCGCAATGCTCCATCCGCCATCTTGCCTATTTTGGTTCCTGGATACTTCCTGTCAGCATCATTTCCCTTCTGCCCCCCCCCCCCATCGTGCACATATGCAGTATTTACTCTCTGTCACTCGTGGCAGGATTTAATTAGCTTGATGCTAGGCTTTATCTAAAAGTATTTCCTTAAATAAACCTTTCTTTCTGAGTTAGTTAGAAACTTGTTTCATTAATCCCTGCTTAGGTTAGATTCCTGATTTCAGAATACATACAGCAAGCACTTATATACCTGCAATACTTAAAACTGATAAATGAGTATAAAATTTCAGCTACAATTTTCCAATACAAATAGTTGCAATTCCCAATGTTCTTGAGTAAAAAAGAACCAACTCAAACCTTCCAAGAAATGTTTTAAAAACCTGGATGCCTTTATAAGCATCAGCAGATTTCCTTTAGATCTCAAAACAAAAGTTACTGAACCCATCTCCTGTTTGAATATTTTGTTACATGAGTCAGAGGATGTAGAGGTAATCCTTGCTTAATAATTGCCTTATTTAGTAACCATTTGAAATTACAATGTGACTGAAAAAAATATTTTTATTATCAGCCCTCACACTTACAACTGTTGCAGCATTCCTACAATCATGTGATTGCCATTTGCACATTTCACAGCCAGCTTCTGTCAAGCAGATGGAGAAGCCAGCAGTAAAATCACAGGTTGTGGGAATGTGATGTCTGGCTAAATGTCTGCACTGCTTAGCAACAGAGTTGCCAAACCCTACTGTTGTTAAGTGAGGATAGCCTGTAATTTAAATCTAAATGACATGGTTAGAAATTGCTCCATATTCAGGAAAATCAAGCAAACCTTTTGAAAAAAATTACATAGCGTTGGAGATGCATTGTATTGCATTGTTCAGATGTCTTAAGTCAGAGGTCTTCAAACTTGGCCCTTTTATGACTTGTGGACTTCAACACCCAGAATTCCTCAGCCAGGCTCACTGGGTGAGGAATTCTGGGAGTTGAAATCCACAAGTCATAAAAGGGCCAAGTTTGAAGACCCCTGTCTTAAGTATATGTCTTGTATACGGATAAGTATATGTTCTTATATATTGCTGAGAGTTGATTTGGACTGCAGCAGGACATAAATGAAATAAATATGTAATCTCCAACATTCCGTAAACAAAATGATTACTTGTGGAACATTAGAAAATAGCTATTTCAGTATTATAAAATGAGAAATGAGGTTGTCCATACCAGACAACAAAGTTGAGCTAAATGCACCGAAACAACTGATCAACTGAATTTTTTGCAGGTAGTCCTTGACCTACAACCACAATTGAGCTCAAGATTTCTGTTGCTAAGGGGACATTCATTAAATGAGTTTTGCCCCCATTTTACAATTTTTCTTACAACAGTTGTTAAATGAATCACATCAGTTAAGTTAGTAGCACCATTGTTAAGTGAATCCGGCTTCCCCATTGTCTTTGCTTGTCAGAAGGTCACAAAACATGATCACATGATCTCGGGACACTGCAACCGTCATAAATATGAACCAGTTGCCAAGTATCTGGATTTTGATCATGTAGCCATAGGGATGCTGCAATGGTCATAAATGTGAAAATAGTCATAGGTCACAGTACCATTGTAATGTTGAATGGTCCGCTAACCAAACTGTTGTAAGTCAAGGATTACCTGTACACCTACTGAATGACAGAATTGAAAAGGGTGTTCAAGGAAACCAAGCCCACTTATTCAGCACATGAGGACATGTGGCTGTCCCACAAAATGGCATCCCTTTTCTGAATTCTCTTCATCTTCCCATAAACCAGGTATCTGCAACTTGACTGCTGAGGTAAAGCTGCCAGATCTGAGGTCAAAACCTGAATGCCCATTTGATGTCAGAAACATCAGTTGTATTGACTTTGGCACCTCAGTCCTATCTCTAAGACCCGCTTGTAAACTTTAGTTCTTAATTCTATAGCTTCCAGACCCTCCGTCAACAGTAACAAATATTGCAAATTAGTGACACTCTCCCACCATTCTAATGCAGAAAACAAGAGCTGTCTTATTTCAAAATAAGAGAATATAATCCTGTAAAGCACTCTCCCACCTTATCCTCAAAACTAAGAAAATAACTGTCTGTACACATGACCTAGTCCCACGCAATTTGCACCATCTCTTCCTCTGCTCAGCTTCTCCCCACCAAAAGCCTGAATTTTAGCCACCAAAAGACTCATGATGTCACGAGCCACTCTCATTTTATTTGCTTTTTGTTTCCTATTACTGACCAAAGTGGTGGAAATCACATAGTGATCCCAGAGCACAATTAGTCATTGATTGTGCTCCGTGTGAAGGTACAGAACCCAACCTGAAAGGCCATTTTTCGCAGCAACTCCACTGGGCTTATATCATATAGCTACATATTGCAGCAATGCAAAACATTATTAAATACATTTATATCACTGCTGTAATACCTAGCATGGGGTAGAGTCGAGGTGACAGGGTGGAGCTGAGCATTTACTGGTTGGATGCCCTTCCTGATGCCTACATGGAGTTCACAGCAGATATTTTCTCTTTGCGCCCAGAGAGAAGAAATATCTGCCGCTACTTAGGATCAAACTAACAGCCTCCTGATTGTGAGGCGAGAGCTCCACCTCTAGGTCATCATGTCGCTTGTGTGATATCTTATATATTTCTTTGATTTATATTCATCTTCATTTAGGAGCAAAAGTTCCTTCTGTTTCCCCCTCAAAAATAATCCTGTGATGAATTGAGTGGCTAGCCCAAAATCATCCAGCGAACTTTCTCAGCTAAAGGGGACTATCCCAATTCTAATCCAGGATCTTGACCACTACAATGCAGGCCGTTCCCCAGTATCCTAAAATGAGTATTTTTATGAGCATATGCACTCAATTTGTTACTGAATTTTACATTAAACGATCTGTTGAGGCAGACTCTTTAACAAAACATATGAGAAATTGTACCAAATGTCCCTGGCGGCTTGTTTTTGCCTTTTCTGAGCTATATATCAAATTTAAAAGGTCACCTTGACAAGAATGTGTATTTGATTTTTTTTTTAAAAAATGGACCGTTTATTGCCTTCACAATTAATGAGATCCATAAGATATTTTTTAGATTTATAACCATTAGAACAGTAGGAATAAATGAGGACTTGAGGATTTGTGTAGCCCAGACCTTCAGCATGTGTGATCTACAAATTAAATTCTGAATAACTGCCACATTTAGCAGTCAACCCAGGATTGGATGAAACTCTAATTTTGGTTATCTGCAAAACCAGGAATTTTTAGGCAGTGGGAATGCCATTAAAAATGGGGGGCAGGCATTAATTTAGTGTGATGACTAAGAATTTGGGCAAGCTGGCTGCTGTTATTGCTGAAACCTTGCAGAAATTATTTTTCAAATGCAGAACATCTATCTTGCTCAATCAATGATAATTTCTCTGCTATCTCTGTTGGCGGATTTAGATCCAGTTTCCAATATCCAGAATACTGTTTTTATCATTTAGAGTCATGTCACTCCACTTTTTCGATCAGTAAAGTTAATTAGGAAGTCCATAGCAAACAACTCATCCTTTATCCTTTTCAAATAAGCCAGGAATTGTAAACCCAGGCTTCAGATATTAATATAAGCCATGGATAAACTGAGAAATCATAGAGTGTTTTTGAATGCTAGTTCAGTTCATGCTAAAATATAGCTACACTTGCTTACAATAATAGCCAAAGTAAGTAACTAGAAAGTGTACAACAACAGTCTTATTATAAATGGCAACCCAGAATATACAGCATTTTCGCTTATTATTATAATATACGAACTGATCCTTATGAAAATCACACTCTCATATGATTATTCAACACAGAGAATTAGGGTATCCCCTTGAGTGGCTAGGTGAGCTAGAAGTTTGTTACTAAGCTAACAAATACTGATGTAGAGTAGCCGTTTTCAAAGACTGTTCTGGGGACCTTGTGCAGGTCCCTGATGCCTTTCAGGTGGTCCATAAATTGTCAAATAAATAAATATTTTAAAATTTCTGTTTTACTTTCTAATTCAGTACATATCTATGGATGTAGCCCTCATAAACCAAAGCTCTTTGGGGTTCTCAGTCATTTTTAAGAAGTTTAAGGGGTCCTAAGGCTAGAATGTTTTGAGAACTTGATCTGTGACCAGGTTTTCATTGATTACAGAAGAAAGGTACATGTTTAGAGATTTGCTGTCCCAAAGGACATCAAAGAATGACAAATACTCATGTCAACGCTGGACAGCAGCTCCAGCAAATGAGCTGGTCCAGCAAAATGGCTGTTAAATGAATATGGAGAATGATTAAATTCTATTTTGTTTTGTTTATAATCTAACTTTACAAACAGTTTAGATAACACTTTGAGTTAACCGAGGACACAGCTGCTCTTACGTTTCTTTTCTCATCCCGTCCCACCTACTCTTTCTTCTTATTTTTTTTCTCTTTTAAAAGGAAATTGCTAAACTTCATTGCTGTTTGGCATCAGATTATTGCAACAGCAGTTTGCTGGCAAAGAAATATTAAATGTTTAATTGATTGAATAAGTGACCGATACATAAGTCTTCTGTGGGGTTGAAAAGCTCTATGAGAGCACCTCAACCTATGATGCTTAAAATAAGGAGCAAACATTCTAATGAGTAAAATAATAAATATTTCCTTTGCATTTGGGGGCTTTTTCAGCTAAGCAGGAAGTTCAGTGGTGTAACCCCTAATTAGTGTACTTGGGAAGCATTTCATGTGTCATGCATTAATAATCTCTTTAATGCTTCTCCTAGTTTGATGAAGTTGGTGATAAATAATATCCCTTTCCAGGGTATGTTCACATCGGTACAATCTTGTCTGTACAAAACTTGTAACTACGAATATCTTTAATTTATAAACAGTGGTTTCATGTTTTACAGGAAATGGTAAAAAGTAGGCATATGAGTCATCCCTACAGTGTTTTGTGTTTCCAAGGTAATAGGAGAAGGGGAATCTCTTTTGGGAATCTACAAACAGAATTCACTAGAATGTATTTTAACTTGCAATTTTTGGTTTGCATTTAATAGCAAGCCAGAAATCTGTTAAAGTGAGACTAAAGTCTACCTTAGGGAGGAGGGGGGCTTCTTGAGCAGCCCACTTTCGAAAGGCACATTCCTACTCATATAGGTAAATCTGAATTACGGTTTACTGTTACATGTGAACTTCCTCCATGCACATGTGAATTGGCACAAGTCATTGTGCATTCTTGCATATTGGGGTATTTCTTAAAACTGGAGGCGCAACTTCTACACAAATTTCTATGCCAGGAACTTGACTTCAAAAAGTGGGAAGGGGCAGGATAAAACCAAAGACGATATGACTGCATGTACACAAATTTAACTAAAATCACTCCAATTAAATATAATTAGTATGATTGCTCCTGGGTTATGTATTTAATGTTTTCACCCCTCCTTTCTCTCACCTTAAAATTAGAGACTGATGACATCTTTTGGAAGGGTTCTGAAGCTTGAATTCCAGAAGGGTGTTTTTTTTAAAGTGTTGTATAGCTAAGCACTGCATTTGTTTCCTGGTAGATTGTTTAAATGCAATTTTAATGAAGAGTTAAAACTGTCTCTAAACTATCTCAAGGAAAAGCAGTATATAAAACTTTTTTTTAAAAAAAAAACACCCGTAAGAACCAGCCAGTTGCTGACACCAAGACAAAAGACTGTTATGTATTGGTTTGAAAAGTTAATGGTTGCTATGAACAGTTGTTGTTTTATATTTGAAAGAGTCTCCAACTGTTTTGGAGGGAAACTGCAGCCTGCAATTGAGCGGGAAAATATCCTTTAAACTGATTGGTCGCCACCTAGTGGTGGCAATGTGTAAATAGCTGTCAGTGTGACAGAGCACTTCTGTGTATTCAGCGATAAAGAGTAGTTGTATTTCATCAGTCTGGTCTGTGCCTCAACAAACGCAATACACAATAAGACCATCACTAGAAGGAACACAGTTTAAATATATCACAGTAATACCAGACAAAACACAATTACAGGTGGTCCTCAACTTACAACGGCTTGTTTAGTGACTGTTCGAAGTTTCAACAGTACTGAAAAAAGTGGCTTATGACCGTTTTTTTCACACCTATGGTTGTTGCAGCATCCGTGCAGTCACGTGATAAAAGTTCAGCTGTTTGGCAACTGATTCACGTTTGTTACGGTTGTAGTGGCCCAGGATCATGTGATCCCCTTTTGTGACCTTCTGACAAGCAAAAGCAGTGGGGAAGCCAGATTCACTTAACAACTGTGTTACTAACTTAACAACTGCAGTGATTCACTTAACAACTGTAGTAGAAAAGGTTGTATAAAATGGGGCAAAACTCACTTAACCAAGGTCTTACTTAGCATCAGAAATTTTAGGCTCAATTGTGGTCGTAAGTCCAGGACTACCTGTGTCCCCAATCCACGATGTATTTCTTGGAGAAAGTTTAATGGGGTTTACAACCGAGAAAGCCCATCCCATATATTGGAACTTAAATTACACTTTTTGTAGTGTATGCTTTGCTCATCATCTAGCCATTCCTGCTTCCATATTCCAAAATCCTATTGATTTTATACTGCCACATTATTATTTTATTTATTATTATTATTATTTATTTATTTGATTTATTTGATTTATATACCGCCCTTCTCCCGAAGGACTCAGGGCAATAAAAATAAGAATACAGGATACAAGATTTAAAATTAAATGATTGTGCTCGATGCAGTAAGTTAGTTAAAAACAATGTTAAAACCCCAAACCCATCAGACCAGGCCGGCTTGTTCGAATAGATAAGTTTTTAGATCACGCCGGAAGGAGCGAAGGTCGGGGGCCATCCGGAGTTCAGCCGGTAAGCGGTTCCAAAGGACTGGCGTGCCCACCGAGAACGCCCTCCCCCTGGGGGTCACCAGTCGACATTCTCTGACCGGTGGTACCCTGAGGAGGACCTCTCTGTGGGAGCGCACTGGACGGAGGGAAGTTGACGCCGGCAGCAGGTGCTCCTGTAGGTAATCCGGACCCATGCCATGTAGGGCTTTATATGTCATCACCAGCACCTTGAATAGCACCCGGAAGGCAACTGGAAGCCAATGCAGCTCACGGAGCAGAGGTGTAACATGGGAGTATCGGGAGACCCCCAACAGAACTCGCGCGGCTGCATTCTGCACCAGCTGAAGCTTCTGAGTGGTCCTCAAGGGCAGCCCCATGTAGAAAGCATTGCAGTAGTCTAAACGAGAGGTCACAAGTCCATGAGTGACTGTATTTTAGTATCCTTTAGTATCCTTCTAGGACCTAGTCCTTTGTAATTAATTTCTAGAATTAATTCTTCCAAAGAAATCACTTCCATGTTAGAAAAACAATACCAAACATTCCTTTTTCAAGGATACTTGCAGAATGAAACTCTTAGCCCCTGGCATTCTGTATACAAAAATTCAGTAATTTAGGAGGCCATTTTTTTCATTCAGTATTTTTTCATCCTGATTTTTTTAAAGATTAAAAATCAGTAGAAAAATCTGCATGATCAGATTTAGAGGAGAAAGGTGCCCTTGCTTTCAAGCATTGTTTTTTAAAATGATAAATTGGGTTCTTTGAAGAATATTTTTTTCCTGGTGCTTCTTGAAACAGTCACCTGATTTCATAAGATCACATGGACAAGATGATCCCTATACAGATTTCATTCCAGCTCATGTTAGTTGGTTGTTCCAGTATGGGTCAGTTCTGTATTCATTGTTTAAAAAAAGAAGCCCAAATTGCTTTAAAGACACAGATTTCCCCCCCCCCCCAGAAGCTGTCCTGGGATAGTGCTTGAAGATCTATGAAGAACATGAAGATTCTAGGACAGGGGTGTCAAACTCAATTTCATTGAGGGCCGCATCAGCATTGCGGTTGCTCTCAGGGGGCCGGGTGGGTGTGGCCTGTGTGGGCATGGCCTACTGGGTGGGCGTGGCTAGAGTGTGTATGGCCTACTGGGTGGGTGTGGCCAGCTCTACATCGTTCACATCAAGGGTGCCTATGGGGGCCTGGGCAGGAGTGGGACAGATCTGAGGATCTCTGGCAGAAGGAGGGTCTCTGGGCCAGGGCTAAGGCAGTGGGGGCCGTTCCCTCACTGTTTCCAGGATGGCTTCGCGGGCCACATGAAACCACTTCGCGGGCTGCATCCGGTCCCCGGGCCTTGTGTTTGACATGTCTGTTCTAGAATAAGAATACCCTTTGGATTTCCTTCTCAACAATATATATTTAGCAGTATCAATTAAACTGGGTGCGTTTATGATGGAAGTTGCAATTGGTTTTAAAGGGCACTCTTAGGCATTCCAATTTTCTGTCAATGTTTTTGAAAGAGTACCCAGATCTCTACTGAAGAGAGGACTGCATTATATCTATGGAGATTTGGAATGTTCAATATACTCACTTGTCAAAGAGATAGCCTAGCAACAGAAACAAGACATTTAAAACATAATTAAGTTTTTCAAAAGCTGGGGAACACTACTCTGCTTCCACATCTTTTAAATGAATTCCTCTAAATTCAGTTTTTGAGGAAACTATCTTATCATTTCTAATCATCTCTCTCTCTCCCTGTCTCATACACACACACACACAGACACACAAACACCCATCTATCTAATCAGTTATCACTTCTAATCAACTATCTAACTAATCAACTATCACTTGTAATAAAAGAAATGGAGAGCCAGTTAATGTATGGGCCACTGTGATTTCTAGTGGTCTCAGGACACACTAGCTTGAGCCCATCACTCTGTTTTAGCCCTAGGAAGCAGGCAACGGCAAATCACTTCTGAAAATTTGCCAGGAAAACTGTAGAGACTAGTCCAGGCTGTTGTCAGGAGTAACTGACTGGAAGGAACCTCCAAGGTAATAATAATTATGCTATATAAAATGAGGACCCAGATTGTTGGGGACAATATGCTGACTCTATAAACTGCTTAAAGAGGGCTGTAAAAGCACTTTGAACTCTAAGTGCTATTGCTATATGCCCTGAAAACAGGAATAGGCAAAATATACAATGCCATGAGCAACCCCACAACCAGAAGTGTTGTACAATAGCCTCTAAGTAAAGTGAGAATGGAAAAGGACAACATGAGGTAACCCTTGCATCAATAGCTAGATATGAGCAATAATGTAATTTATGATTATTTAGAAGTTAATTTGTATTTCAGTGCTTTTTAAAAAATAAATGTGCAATTGATGCAGTTGGAAGCTGAATCTCAAAGTGGAGCTTCTTTCCTTTCCTTTCCTTTCCTTTCCTTTCCTTTCCTTTCCTTTCCTTTCCTTTCCTTTCCTTTCCTTTCCTTTCCTTTCCTCTCCCTTCTTTTCTTTCCTTTTCTTTTCTTTTCTTTTCTTTTCTTTTCTTTTCTTTTCCCTTCTCTTTTCCTTGAATGGATCTGAATCTATCAATCCCAGCCTGATTCTCTGCAGCTCTGTATGTTGGAAAAACCAATGTCAATAATAAACAAAGCAAAGCAATTCCTTTTTTAAAAAGCTGTGGTGAGGATGGGATGGAAAAATACTGATTTCATTGAGTGAACTGACAGCTCTGTCCAATCTGAGAGACCTTTGTGCTCAGCTCAATTCCTTTGGACTGGTGATGAACATCTTGCTGTTAAGGGTGATACCCTTGGTTTTATCATTCACTCTGCTGTGCTGCTATTTGATCTCTTCCTGAGTAGTTGCATAACAATTAAACAAGTTTGTGTTTGTAAGTTGTTTTAGCCAATAGACTTGTCCTAACAAACTATTTATTGAATTAAAAAAAAGACATATGATACAAGTTAATCCTTTCAACTTATGCTAAAATCCCAGCTTTGTTATATTCAAGAAAGGGATCTCATAATAGGGCACCAAGTGCGGTGTTGTGATAAAGATGCTGGATTAGGAGTGATTTTAGTCCATCCTCAGACATGGGAACACACTGGATGAGCTTGTCACTTTCAACCCAATCTACTTCACAGGGTTACTCTTGTCAGGAAAAATGTGAGCAATTGCTATATACTCTGCTTGGAGATCCTCTACAAAAGATGGGATGAAAATCAGATAAATATATAGTTCTTTCCATTTGTTCAAAACTCTCCCAGAGTATTATGGGTCAAACCTATTTTTATCCATATTCTGTTCACAAGCAACAAAATCACAGCCACATTAAAAACACAAAGGATGTAGCTTACAGTGCAACTCCCACAATGATTTCTATAAAATTTGGGAATCTCCATTCCTGTAAAAAGCTTTCTTGTTCGTTTCATCCCACTCTGCTGAAAACAAACCAAAGCCAAATGCATCCATTCTATCTAGAGAATGAGAATCTTCCAATGAGTCAGCTTGAGCTACTTCTGGAGTCACCATTTCCAAATTTGATTAGATGGTTTCTTAATGTCAAGTGCCCACCAGCACTAAGGAGTGGAAACAGACGTGAATGCAACTAATGCAAAAACAAGCAAATGGACAAAAGAAGCCACAGTTATTTCTTATGGGAGAATGATCTTGGGCTAGTGTAATTTGGAAGTTGGTGAATGGCATGTATAGACCTTCTTCTAGGATTTCTGCTGTCATTCCCTTCAAATTGCTTCTCTTTTCATGCAATTTCCAAACACGTATTTTAGAACTTTGAAAAAAGGAGCCTGGAGACAGGACATGACTTTATTTTTATTTTATTTTATTTATTTTAATTCCATTTATATCCCGCCCTTCTCCAAAGACTCAGGGCGGCTTACAAGCTTAGCAGTAGCCTTCATTCTATGTATATGCCTGCTTATTAGGGCTTTCACACACACCCCAAGCGGCATTATTACAAAGTCAGCTTAATTGCCCCCAACAATCTGGGTCCTCATTTTACCTACCTCGGAAGGATGGAAGGCTGAGTCAACCTTTGTGGAAAAGATTGAACAGCGCCATCCTGCCCTTCTTCTGGCAAGCTGATTTTCTTTCCTTATAATGAGTGTCAACATTAGTGGGCTTCCACATCTTAAAACATGTAAAAATAGAAGCCAAATGTTTAAAGAGTGACTCCATAAAATGGCTCCACAATTTTAATTTTCTTTGCTTTTTTTTAGTTGACCGACAATTGGTATTGGTGGAACTTATTAAATTATTCCTCTGTATATAAAAGATTTAGGCATTAGCTTAAAACATTGAAATCTGAATCTTAGCAGAGAGTCCAAACATATCCAAAAAGCAGGATTGTCCTTTTGGCAACCAACACAGCACCCAAAGATAACTATAACAAGAAATATCAGTATTTTGAAAAGGTGAATTAATATCAGATGTACAGTTCATTTCCTGGGATTTCCAGAACTTGAACGGGCTGTGTGTGCATACAACTCCCATAGCACTATTCTCTCCTCCTCTCTGTCAGAGCAATCATTGTTGCCTGGATATTTAACTTAATTGGTTTTCTGCTCCCATGGCCATCAATGGCTGACTATGTGCACTTTCATGTTTTATGAACTCCTTGTTTCTCATCTGCTTTGATGAAACGTCTGTTGTAGCCAAGTGGAGCCACCCTCCCCAAGTTATCTTACAGAGTACTACTCAATAGAATGTTACAGAAGAGCTCACTATTTCCAAAATAACAAAAGATAGGTTTGCATGCTTCAGTTCCCCAGGAGAGAAGCAAAGGATCATCAATCTAGCAAGCTGCTAGAGAGGTCAACGGACTGCTTAGTCAGCTGTCTAATCCATTATCTTTTTCAAATGGTCACAGATTTTTCAGTAAAAGAGGACTGTATACTAACTTGACATTAAAACTGTAGTTAGTTGCAACCCTTTGAAAGAAAATGAGGAATTTTGGGACACAGCTTGAAAACAAAGGGGTTTCTTGCTTAACTGTTTTCTTTCTCATTATGCTAACTTGCAATTCTTTTTTTTTAAAATAATAATACAGATCCAAATAAAGTTTAAAATGAGGTGGTCCCTGCATTATTTGTCAAAAGGTTTTGTGACAGTTTAGCAGCTCTGGATATTTTAGGCTAATGTTTACAGTTGCATTAATAAGAATTCAAGATTTTCAAGAATGCAACTTCTTTAATGCAAACATTTGCAGAAATGCAAATACAAATGCAAGCATGCAAATATTGTAATTGGAGCTAATGGTTTTAGAGTATGCCCTCTTTTCACAACAGCATTTCCAGTGACTGGATGAACTGACACAGTTACAAAAGACAGAGAATCTGTCTAATTTTTGACAAACCATTTTCTTTTGGTAAGTACTGCATGAAGCAACATATTTTAAAATCTTAATTACAGGAAGCACAACCAGTAATCCATCAAGGCCTCTATTCATATATTATAATTCACCAAAAGACTCAAGGTGCCCTAATAGGAAATATTTTGTAAAGTGACTGCAGAACCCAGATTTTCAGGGAACACTTACATTAACTTATACAGTATTAAGGTTACATTAACAGGATCTTCCAAGTCTAAAAATACTTATTCTCCCCAAAACTAGGAAGGCTTCCTTCTGAAGTGTTTCCTTTTTGTGGCCGGAGATAATTTTTTTCATGTTGGTTGTCCCATCCATGGCTCTTCCTCCTATCTCCCTTGGCTCTTTTATGACTTGTGGACTTCAACTCCCAGAATTCCTGAGCCAGCCATGCTGAGGGGAAAGGGAGAAGTTTCCAAGTTGAGCCATGTTGGCTCAGGAATTCTGGGAGTTGAAGTCCACGAGTCATAAAAGAGCCAAGATTGCTTACCCCTGGTCTAGGCCTTTCCCACATACCTCTTCAGTAAATTAATACACCTGATATTTCCGCCACACACATTGTGTTAGAATATGGGGTTGCATTATTAAAAACCCACTGGATCACTTGATTTTACCTGGCAAGCCCAATTCCTTTTCTGCACACAACCAAGTTAAAGGAATGATATAATGCTGGATAAGGCACAGCTTTCTGATGTTACTGCTGGGAATAAATGTTAAGAACAAATCTTACTTGGAAGCGAGAGAGATTTTGATATATTACTGTGCATGGTATCTCTGAGGGGGAGGGAAAACCAGAACACCAGGTTTTATATTTATTTTCAGGAACATGTTTAGACCCTACAAATGGCCTGCTGGAATGGTGGAGAGCACCTTAGGGAGTTATTTCACCCATTATGCAGCCATTTTGTAGGCAAGACACTCTACCATTACACTCATCACATAAACAATAAAAAGATGCCTGTCCCTAGCTTAGTTCTGTGCAATCAGCCAGGTATAAGGTGGCATATTTTATAAACCATAAATAATGAAATTGTAACATTGTTATATGAGAACTCAGGTTAAAAAAACATTTGAGACATAATTGTTAAGTTTATCACAGCACAATCTGATCTGACTCAAACAAATTGAGGGTTACTGGACATGGTTTGGGAAAGTCGGAATAGCTGTTGCATGACAGCAAAGAGATACAGAAAATAGTTACTTGTGAGATTTTTGACTGCTCACATTGGAGAGCTTTAAGGAAACTACTGAATGAAGAGTTACTTTGGTATGTATACATATGAAAATTAGCCTTCCTTTGATTTCTTTTCATGCGGTTTACAATATGCCACAAATGTACAAAGATCAAGATTGGATTATATATGAAAGACTGCAAACATTAGTTTCTAACAGTCACAATTTTGAAAAGTAGTGCAAGCTTAACCATAAAATCATTATTTTAAGTTATCCTAAATTCATTTGATGAATGTTAATATAAAAACGTTCTAAAGAAAAGATTATGGACATTAATAGAGAATGATCCTTTTCCTTACAGATTGTTTCTGAAAATAACAAAAATAAAAGGTTTGGATAACCTATATGAAGAATATTGCTTTAAATCAGGAGTCTTCAAACTTGGCCCTTTTATGACTTGTGGACTTCAACTCCCAGAATTCCTCAGCCAGCATGCCTGGCTGAGGAATTCTGGGAGCTGAAGTCCACAAGTCAGAAAAGGGCTAGGTTTTAAGACCTCTGCTTTAAATTATATGTTATAAATGTTGTTTTGCTTCTTGATAAATTTCTTCTATGGGAGAGAAGGAGTAACAGGAGGAAGAGTAAGTCAGGAGTTGGTGTGCTAACCAGCCATGGGCTTTTAACTTATTATTCAGTAATGGTCTGGATAGAGGCCTCAAAGTTGGCTTTGCAACTATGTGAATGGTAGGATTACCAGATTTGGGCGCATTGGACAATCACCAGATGAGGATTTTCTGTATATTTCAATTGCCATTTAGTGGTCATCCAGAATTTTAATGTTTTCATCTGTTAGTCTTAGTAAAATGAGTTTACATCTCCCTCCTAACCTGGTACCACTTTAAAAGATTTACATAATTCAGGGTTTATAAGCAGTCTCTCTGCTTTGTTAGTCTTTTGTTGTTCAGTTCCCTTGATTGCTATGAGACTCAATGGACATTATTTCCCCAAGACTGTTTGTCACTCATTTCTTTGAGTTCTTGTGAGGTCCTCCTTGTGCTATCAATGATCAAATCTAGCTACCTTGACTTCTGTCAGCTTCTTTTTGTTGCTTTCATTTTTTTCAAGCTTCAGGATTTCATCAAATGATACCTGCCTTTGTATTATGTATCCAAAATGGTCAGCTTCAGCTTCATTATTAGTGCTTTTTGGTGAATAGTCTGGCTTTATTTCATCTTTTTTCCCCCTTCTTGTGCTCTAAGATAGTCTCAATAATTTTCTCCAGTACTATAATTCAAACCTGTTCCTTGTTCAGCCTTTCTAATGGGTTAGGTATTATAACCATATATTACAACTGGGGAAAAACATAGCACCTGTGGTCAGCGTCATGTCTGTCCATTTTAATATTTTGCATAGATTGCTATACATTAATACAGTGCTGTATGGAAATCTAAAGAGTTGATCTTCTTTTGTTCCAAGTAATAGAGTTGTTGTTTTCTTTAAAAAAAAGCTGTAGAATTCCTTCAACGTCTGTACCTGGAGAGCCTGAAGATCTTTATTGCACCGTTCAAATCATTTTGTTTATGAATTTATTTAGTATTTTCAGCTTTTGTTTTAGAAGTGGGGATCATTCCACAAATACAATTAAGGGAGAACCCTTGAAGTTACTTGGTTTTATTTAACTTAAAACTTATTTGTTTCTAATTTTGGTTGTTCATTTCCAATAATTATTGATCAATGAAAAGGATCAGTTCCCACTGGTCTTGAGGAAGATTTAAGACTCTTTCTTTTTTTAAAAAAATGATTTTTTGTACAATATTTGTGCAATATTTACTTTTTTCCAAACATGCTATCACTCCGATTTTAGTTCTGTTTCTCTTTGCAAAATCTACCTGGGTTTGTTATTAATTGGAGGGATCCTCCTCACCAACCTCCCTCCATAAAGCATGTAAACAAAGTATATTTTCAATTGTTTGTCATATTTGGATTAATATTTAATGAAGCTTTTTTTTTAGTAATGATCTTGTTCAAAAAGTGATAGATTTTTACATACTATATGTTAATAAGACTGTTGCATTGCATTTATTACTTCTTTGCAATATTATCCTGTGCTGAATATAGTATCAGTTTGCAAATAGGCACAAACAGTTTACCCTATTAAATCTGGTGATCTGAATATATATTTCATCTAGTCCTTATAAAGCTGGAGGACACTTGAACTTGATCACCAGCTTGATTTTTATAACCAAGAAAATTATTCACAGAAAGATTGATAATATTATGCAAAAGAATACCTTTCTATCATTTTATGTGGCATCATTGACAAATACTATTCACATCTATGCATATAATAAAAACAATAATTTTAAAAGACTTCTAGTATTCTTGGAAATACTAGTACTTTAGTAGTACTTTATCAGCTTTTAGATATAGAATCTTTTTTCACTAGAAAAAAGTCTTTCAAAAAATCCAATATCATTTTGTTCTGCAAACTAACATGTTTATTAATTGTGAAAGTGGCTACAGATCCAACATATGTCAGCATATTGGGAATGAGATAGTAACCGGATTGAAAATGTAAAAATGTATCCCAACTGAAAAAAAAATGCATTTTAAGTGCATATTTTGAAATTGCTTTGAAAAGTAATATATAAGGCTCACTATTCATTTGGCTTGCTCATCATAATATTTTTACTGTTTTACTCACAGATAGGAAAAGAAAGTATGGGTCCTGAGTAAGTAGCAGGAACTATGAGTTATATGTATTTGTTTCTGCTTGTTCTAAGCATTTGCATGAATCATTTGTCTTTGTTTATATAGCATTCATTTTATCATATGCCATCTGCAATCATTCCTGTAAAGAGACATTTATAAATGAGTCTATATATGTTTGTTTGGAATCTCTAATTATGGCCTATATTCATATCAGTAGGAATATGGTTTAGGGTTTATTCATATCAAAAGGAATTGCTTCAAGGCAAGTCTATTTAGAACACGAGCTGTAAGGTAAGGTCTCTACACTTGTTTCGGCTTTTACACTAGAATTACTGACTCTGTAAACCGCTTAGAGAGGGCCGTAAAAGCACTACGAAGCGATATATAAGTCTAAGTGCTATTGCTATTGCTATATACCCTGAAAACAAGAAAAAGCAAAAGATACACTGCCATAAGCAACCCCACAACCAGAACTGTTGTACAAGAGCCTCTAGGTCAGTGATGGCGAACCTTTTGGAGACCGAGTGCCCAAACTGCAACCCAAAACCCACTTATGTATCATCAGGTGCTGGGTGGGCGTGGCCCATTGGGTGGGCGTGGCCCATTGGTTGGGCATGGTTATGGCAGACTGGGTGGGATTAAAAAGTTCAATCAATTCCAACTTTGCTAGATTTTTTTTTCCTGTGAGAAGTTGAAATTGATTGATTGATTGAACCTTTTTTTTTGCACATGGAGGCGGAAGCCTAAAGCGAAAAGGTTTTATTAAACCCAGCTGAAGGCCTAGGACTGGGGTGACAGCGCGCGTGCCCACAGAGAGGGCTCTGCGTGCCACCTGTGGCACCCGTGCCATAGGTTCGCCACCACAGATCTAAGGTAAAGTGAGAATGGAAAAGGGCAACATGAGGTAACCCTTGCATCAATAGCCTAATATGAGTAGCAATGTAATTTATGGTTGTTTAAAAGTCAATTTGTATTTCAGTGCTTTTTTTAAAAAAATTGACACAGTTAGAAGCTAAATCTCAAAGTGGAGTTCCTTTCCTTTCCTTTCCTTTCCTTTCCTTTCCTTTCCTTTCCTTTCCTTTCCTTTCCTTTCCTTTCCTTTCCTTTCCTTTCCTTTCCTTTCCTTTCCTTTCTTTTCCTTTCCTTTCCTTTCCTTTCCTTTCCTCATCCTCATTAGACCAGACCAGAAATCCAACTCCAGGGCAAGGGCAACTGACTATAATAAGAGAATCTTGGAAGTAGGATTGTGCCGTACCTCCTCCTGATTTATCTTAGTAAATCAGAAAGCTGTCCACCTGATTTTTAAATATTTTCCCCCCACACTTTTTCCTTCCTTCCTTCCTTCCTCCCTCCCTCCCTCCCTCCCTCCCTCCCTCCTACTTGTATGCTACCTAGAAGTGGCTCCTGCATCTTCTATTGCCTTACTCTCCACAGGAGTCAGGTGAAACTGAGCTGCTTAGCAGGTTTCTCTCTTCTGTACTCCTAGAAGATCATTGTTGGGTCCTTCTCGTTCTCTGAGCTTGGTTGTTTTCTTCCAGACATTTCATTACCAAACTAGATAACATCATCATTGAAAGAAGGGAGTAGGGTTTACACAGTTCAACCTGTCAAAACTGTTGTCACCAACAATCTTGTGAAACATCTCTCAGAGGGAGAGGCAGTGAAGGAAGTGAGAAGCCTCACAAAAATCTGTTGAAATGTTCTCCTTCCCTTAGATTTTTGTACCAAATACTTTGTAGCAAGTGGGTCAGCTGATTTAAATGACACGCACAGCGCTTTTATTTAGAGCACTTTTATAAGGTGACCTTTAGTAAATAGCCACAAATAAATAAACAATACTAGGTACTATTTTGTTCCCAGAAGTACAAGCAATTTACATGTGATAGCGTACCCCTTAGAGGTGGAAGTGGAAGAAGGAACTATTTTGAAGGATGTTGTCCACGTTATCTGAGTAAGCAAAAGAAACCACACGATTGTAAAGCTGATTCTATAGGAAATGTGGTGGCAAACATGACGTAGGGACTATGTTCTGATGAGGTGCCAACTTTGTGTCATCCAAGGTGACACAGAGAGTCTGGGATATGAGGGTGTACTGAGAACCAACTGACTTCTTATTCCATTTCCACATTTCCTTTATTTAATCATTCATATTTTAAGGTTTGAAATGTTTAGCTATACATTGTTCCTTTTCTTTAATTTTCAAAATTATTTCACTGCCAAAGACTGTCTTCTAGTGTTCAAAATAGATTCTAAATAGTAAAATCCATATTGCTGTGGGCTACTCTGGGACCAAAGTGCATTTCTTAAAGCTAAATTGTATGGGGCAGTCCCAAGTGACACTGCTAACACAAACAGTGACAGAAACACATATTGCAAGATTCTGATTTTACAATAAGAAAAGTGAGTATATCTCAGTCCCATTGCAAAGAGTGGTCAGCCTACTGGCAACTTTAAAGTTTGAAAGGTGCACTGTGGTTAACTTCCATTGGCTTTTCCTAGCCTGATCTTCTCCCAATGAGCTGGAGTTCACTTCGGAAAACCCCCAGCCAGCATAACCAAAGATTGTGTCACTTGGGGGGTCATGCCAGGTGAATGCCAAACATCTGAAAAATACCAGGATGTGAAAGGACAGTGCTAATATAACATAAACAAGACAAGACTGAATGGCTGTACATACCGGCATGCCAGGATACTCAGAGCATTCCATCCCTTAACATCAGGGGTGAGTTATTACCCCCTGTTGATAGGGCCCACAACCTGGGTGTCCTCCTAGACTCACAGCTATCCTTGGAAGATCACATAGGAGCTGTGACCAGGGGGGCCTTCACTCGGGTTCGACTGGTGCGCCAACTACGACCTTATCTGGACCTGGATGCCTTACGTACAGTCACCCATGCACTTGTGACCTCTCGCCTTGACTACTGCAATGCTCTCTACATGGGGCTGCCCTTGAGAGCCACTCGGAAGCTTCAGCTGGTACAGAGTGCAGCTGCACGAACAGTTTTGGGGGCTTCCCGATACTCCCATATCACACCTCTCCTCCATGAGCTGCACTGGCTTCCAGTTGCCTTCCGAGTGAAATTCAAGGTGCTAGTGATGACATACAAAGCCCTACATGGCATGGGTCCGGATTACCTACGGGAGCACCTACTGCCAGCGTCAACACCCCTCCGTCCTGTGTGCTCCCACAGAGAAGGCCTCCTCAGGGTGCCACCGGTCAGAGAATGCCGGCTGGTGGCCCCCAGGGGGAGGGCTTTCTCAGTGGGTGCGCCAACCCTCTGGAACTGCTTGCCTACCGAAATCTGGATGGCCCCCGACCTTCGCACCTTCCAGCGCGACTTAAAAACCTACCTGTTCCAGCAGTCTGGCCTGGCCTGATAGCTCTTGGGGTTTCATTTGTTTTTACTATTGTTTAACTGTATACCTACCTTGCTCTGTACACCGCCCCGAGTCCCTCGGGAGAAGGGCGGTATATAAAAACAAATAAATAAATAAATAAATAAATAAATAAATAAATAAATAAATAAATAAATAAATAAATGTAAGGCAAATTAATGCAATACCTAACACATTTATCCCTTTTGGTGAGACAACATGTGTGTGAAAATTGAGGGGAATCGAATAATGCTACTTATGTAAACAGGCTTTGTTCCTTATTATTAAATGAAACAAGTCAATCTGAAAAAAAAAGAATGGAAACTAAAAATGGAACACTTCTGAGAAACCGAAAGAGCAGCACAATGTAAAGTTCAAGCAAGAGTGCACTTTTTTGGACTCAAGTGCATGGAGCCTGTCGCTCTGAAAATAAACAGAGAAGAAAGGAAAGTACACATTAACTCCTGTAGGATGAGCAAAGAGCAAGCAACTGCTAGGAATAACCCGAATAATTACTTGTCTGAATTTGGGTGGTTTCTAGAGGTGAGTGAATTTCCCTTGTTGAGTTTTGCCTGATGGAGGCTTGTTGCCCACCTCCGCAGGGCCAAAGACGTTCTGTGCATTATGCTACAGACCCTTGATGAAGAGAACGAGCTACTTTGATTTGCAGATCTGCACCACAAACAGTAGTCTGGACATATGCTCCGTGCATGTGCACAAGCTGTTGCTAGCAAGCTAAGTTGCATAACTGTTGAATTAATCCACCTTCCGATTTTTGCACAATGCCTTGAGCCCAAAACTAGCCAAGTGGGATGGGTTCATGCTGCAGACTAGGCCTCAACAAAAGCAAAACCCTCAAAAGTTCAAAGTCATCAAACTTGGCTGGTAATGTCAGTGCCGCTGCTTGGTTCTATCTGCCCAGCAGCCCCCTGATTTTGCCTCATTAAGTAGATGGGTAACTGCTGTGTCAGGATTGAGAAGCAGGTATGATCAAATTTGGCTCCCTTGGCCTCTGTTCGTGACTCCTGCTTCCCTTCGTACCACAGCAGTGTTTTTCAAACTCTGCAACTTAAAGTATGTTAATTTCAGGTCCGTGGGGGATGCTGCAATGGCCATAAGCGCGAAAAGCAGACATAAGCCCCTTTTTTCAGTACCGCTGTAACTTTGAACGGTCACTAAATGAATCATAAGTTGAGGACTACCTGCATTCTTGTCAAGACCTTTTTATAAGAGGTGGGCAAAATAGTGAATATTCAAGCCATGCTGCAAATGGGGGAAAAATGCACCTATCCATGTTTTCCTCAGCTACTTGACTATGAGGGTAAAGAGTAAGGACTTAAGGAAAAGAAATGGAAAGTACAAATTTTCCCCAAGGTAGGAGCTATGGAGTAGCTCAAGGCAGTTTTCTCAGGTACAACATGCTGGGAGGATGCAGCAAAAAATTTGAAGCATCCCATCTGGCTTCTTCTAACAGAGAAAACATTGCCTTCTTCATCCTAGCCAGTAAAACATCTTAGATCAGCTCTGTTTGAATGAATTAGTGTTTCAATGATTTGCACAGACAAGAACAACTATTCCATTGTGACTCAATCATGATTTATAGTCTCTAGACAAAAAGATAGTATTTACATGTTCTTTAGAGGTAATTCAGGGTAAGTTATCGCTTTTGTTCATAGGAAGTAATACATTTTTGTCCTTTATGAAGAACATGGCTTAAAGCAGAAACATTGATTTCGGTCTAAAATACTATATATATATATATATATATATATATATATATATATATATATATATATATATATATATATATATATATATCCATTTGCAAGCTCAGGGCTGTTCATCCATAATTGCTCTGATCACACTGCAAGAGAGCATTTTCTTGACTGTTCTTTCTTAAAATAAGTACATGAATGAATAAATAATAAAACATGAATGTATAAATTATAAAAGCACATGAAATACATGTTGGCTGCTTTTATAACTTATCTGGGCAAAACTGCTAGAACTTGTATAGTTCTTGAAAAATACAGAAACCCATAAGGGATTTATGCTTAGCCTTTACTTTTAATTCACTATGTTGGTAGAAAGAGTATCAATCATGTCAGTTAATGTCATGGTTAAAATGTCAGTAAACACATTTAAAATGATACATAGATGCAACAAAATAATGGCACATGTCCCTCTGAACTTTGTTTCAGAAAGAAACCCATATGGCTTTGCCCATCCTCTGGAGGAGCATTGAAACTACTCCTCTTCTTATAAACAGTTTAAAGTCATAATGATAAACAGGCAGACCTAAAGTTAAACTTGCGTTTGTTACTCTGTTGTTGATTATTTGCGACAATGAAGAAATGTTTACTGATTTTAGTCAAGTAAGTTTACATAGAAAACCCCCACACACGTAACTCATGTGCCCTGACAAATGGCCAGTTTACTCTTAGAATGAGCATGATTTTTTTTTCAAATCCCACACAGCAGCAGGAGAAAGCTTCAGGGTTAAGTTTAGTAATTTCCAAAAGAATATTGGAGATCTTGCCAGTTAATCCATTTTGGTCACCTGTCTTTCCAGAAGGACAAATTACATAGCAAAAACTTAACGGAACTTGCTGCAAAGACTATTCCTTGGATAGTGAGGTTTGCCTCACTGTCAGAGGAATAGTGACATCATCAAAATGGGCCATCAATTACCAGATATTCAAGATGGTTTCAGAAAGGATGGTGGCCCTGGTGACCATACTGTAAATCTATGCTGGATCAAGGAAAAATCTCAAGAAAATCAAAAGAACATCTATATCTGCTTTATTGGCTACAAGATTTGATTGGGTTGATAATGACAAGTTGTGGTGAGCCCTAGAAGACTCAGGGATGTCAGCAAAGCATACAGCAGGAACTGAATGGAGTTTGATTACTCTTATTCTCTCTTATTGCTATGTGTATCCATGGAGTACAGATAAAACGGCAAGGGAAGCATGGAGACCATTGTTGATTGTTCTTCAGTCTTGACAGTAGGCTAGATTAACAAAGTATAAGCTAAAGAAAATAAGAGATTTTCCATTTCCTCCCTCTTCAAACACTTCTCACATGATTTCAGTTGCTAGAATTTTCCATGCCCTTTGTTTCTGAAAGGCATCCTTACCTTAATTCACAAACAAATAGAGCGTCTGTCCTGCCACAGTATCTTCCTTGCCCTTTAGAACCTTTATCACCTCTTTCCAAAATGCCTACTATGGGAGGGCACTCCCATGGACTACATATTTTCCTCCTGCATCATTCAGATTTTCCTCCTTTTTTTTAAAGGCTCAAAAATTAAAACTTTGACATATAACAGGGTGTTTCTTCTTTCTCCTATCTTCAAAAGATTTGAAACTTATTTAATAGGATTAGCAATTAGTTATTAAAACAGTAAGGCTTAGGAGCCTTAAGAGAGGCTTCAGAACTGTGGTCCTTTATTAGAACCAGCAAAAATGCCATAAAAGTGAATAAACCTTCAGGTTTCCCAGAATTTTAACAGACTAGAAACCAAAAAAAAAACCTGGGAAGAGAAAGAAAAAAATAATTTAATGTTGAAACTATGTAGTCTTAATATTTAACTGGCTTCACAGTTCCCTCTAAATCACATTGCGATGCATTTAGGTTTGGCTTAATATATAGCAAGTTTTGGGAACTCAGCCATTTTTATTTTAAACCACAGTGTATAGTTTAGACTAAGAATGTGTGAACCTAGACTAATGTTTAAGACAACATGAGAACCAAGTATTACGTCTGAATCAAACAATACATTATGCCACAAAATCCATAGAAGAACTTAAATTGTCACCAAAATCAAACCAACCACATTATATCTTAATGTGACAGGTAAATCACTGAGTAATGAATAACAGAAGGTGTCAAAGATGGGCCTAAAACAGCATTTTTCAACTTTTTATTTTCAAGATGCATTGCACTATAACTTCCACCATTGTTAGAAAGCATGGATAATGGCTGGAAAAAATGGAAAACAATATATATGGAAGATAGTGTAGCTCATTTGAACCATTAGCTATCTGACAGGAAAGAAAAGCTCAGTATTAAATGATCAGAAATATACACTATGAATCAATGGAAGCATTTCACTTCATTTCACAACTGAAAAGAGAAATGGAATTGTTCTGGTTGGTGAAAGTTGTTTGTAGCTTCCCCTTTCTGTGAAGTGGGGTGGGCTAGGACACAGAAATCATATTGTAAGTAATGGCCCATATTTAATGGAATAATCCCTTTAATCGAGGGTGGTCCCCAAGCTGACGGCATTTCAGAAAAATGAGCTTCTGAAAGAAATTTTTCGAGAATGATGGGATTAGCATTATCTGTGGTTTGGGATTCATTCACTCATTGCTCATTGTTTTTTAGTTTCTAGTCTTATGAAAATTCTGCAAAACTTCAAAGTTTACTGGCAATATTGTGGCATTTTTGCTTTATTCTAGCAATAAAGAATCACAGTTTTGAAACCTCTCCTACAGAATAGTCTTACTATTTTAATAAGTAATTGCTAATGCTATCAAACAAGTTTCAAATCTTTTGAAGAGAAAAGAATGAATTGCACATTGTTCTCGTGAAGAACGGATGCAGGAATTGGGTATGTCCAGTTTAATGAGAAGAAGAACTAGAGGTGACATGATAGCAGTACTTCAATATCTAAGGGGCTGCCACAAAGAAGAGGCCAACCTATTCTCCAAAGCACCTGAAAGCAGGACAAGAAGCAATGGATGGAAACTAATCAAGGAGAGAAGCAACCTAGAACTAAGGAGAAAATTTCTGACAGTTAGAACAATTAATCAGTGGAACAACTTGCCTCCAGAAGTTGTGGGTGCTCCAACACTGGAGATTTTTAAGAAGAGATTGGACAACCACTTGACTGAAATGGTGTAGGGTTTCCTGCTTGAGCAGGGGTTGGACTAGAAGACCTCCAAGGTCCCTTCCAACTCCGTTATTCCACTTTACTATTATGATTTTACAAGCTGTGTACTTATGTTGTTATGTTTTTTATACTTTTATGATGTTAACTATTGGGACTCTACTGTTGATTATGATGGTATGCAAAACTAACTAAATAAATATAATAGTTGCAATAATTTTGCCTTCCTAAAATAACAGATGGTCTTCCTGATCACACTTCTAGACGGACATTCTCCCTTAATAGGACATTCATTTCTTCTCTTCCCCTCTTTGTCACATTGGTCCCATAGGTTATGTTCTGGTCATTAGTAAGTACTTAGGTGCACCAAGGAGAAATGGTTTCTGGCCTACTTTTTTTTCAGACTGCACATGTTTTGAATTTTAAGATGCACAAAAAATTATACAAAAATACCAGGGAAAAAACTTATAAATACATTTAAAAGGAAAATTGCTGGCAGGCATGCCTACTTCTTGAGGAACACTTTGAACAAATAGGAAGTTTTAAGAAATGTTGCATAACAAAAAAGAAAATCCCATGCTTATTATTTGTGCAACTTTTATTACTGTTGCAAACATATTTACTGTATTTGAGTTAATTATTTTCAGACAATCCTTCAGGACTTTGCTGTAATTTATGTGTGGAATATCAGCAGTTGCATCTGGGTTGTCAAGAAGTGAAGTTGTATTGTAAGTTTCACTTCTTGCCTGCAATTTACGTAAATTGATTTGGGGACATTTGCTACGCAATCAACAACGTAAGTAAGCATTCCTTGCTCCCTGTTGTTTATGTAACCAGTGGCTGTAATGATACAAACTGTGACTTTTAACCTGATGAGATAAAGTTTCAATATATCAAATATGGCCGTTTCACTCCGAAGGCTGAATGCTAAAAATAACATTCACAACTGTGTGTATTTGAAGTGACTAAGATAGGGTCTTCTGATGTCATGTCGATGTTCTACATTTATTAATTCTTTGCATATCTGGCCATATGAAGAGTAATAGTTAACTTAGAATAATAATGTTGATTTCTGTCTCACTACTTTGCATGGGTAGTTTTAAGTCCTCTGCCTTTGAAACCAAAGCAAGAAAATATACAACAAGCCTTTTTATTTATATTGCACGCAACACTATGGACATTCAATGACTCAATGATTCATTGAGTAGATATTCTACTCAGGATGTTTTACAGTAAACAAATACAATTCAAGGTAATCCTTTTCTATTAAATCAGAGGGAGCTTTCCTATTTACTTCACTGGAAGAAGGTTTTCTTTTTTCTAATTCTTTGGTCCACTGAAATTGGAAAGCAGAAATCTACCTACTGACCCAGGGGTGACATGTGTTTAGACTGTAATCTTTATTGCAGTAATTACTTGAACTCAATGACTATTCATATGTACAGAGGTAATTATGGATAGAGCTCAGCTGCTGAATCTTAATTCATTTAGTGTATCTCTATTTTCAGCAAGCAGGCTTTTGTTTTTTAATAACATTCTCCTATGTGTATACAAACTGGAAACATATAAATGAATAGCAGCATATGTCGGAGAGAGATTATGTGCTGCATCTTCATCTATACAAGGTTAATTCTCTCCTCCATCTGCTTTCACCCAAATGGCTTTTTCGTCACAGATTTGGAACTAAGAGGTGCTATAAAGAAGAATGGAAAGTTCTTTTCAAGAATCTTTTTCTATTCACAAAAGGAATGTTAAAATTGCAGATAATAGCTCAGATGCCATGCCCACAGTCTAGTTTATATACCTGACAGGGCTGAATCCTTCTTACAAATCACAGGTCAAAAGATATTTGTTAAGGTTCAGGATAACCTATGACTCTCGCTTGACTAATTAAAACAGATTGATGGGATTTATGTTTAATAACTCCCATATGGAAGCTCTTTAATTAGAGGTAAAATAATTCGGATCCAAGAGACAAATTTCTATATGTGTTTGTGCATTTGTGTGCTTTTGTCTTAGTCTATTACGTATGCCCAGAGGCAACTTTAAATAGTCTTTATTGTAAACAGCACTGATGTAGATAGACCTTATTTTTGGGGCTAGGACAACTCAGTGTGGCCAACTTACCATGGCCAACTTGCTATGGTCAACTCACTGCGTCCAACTTGCTGTGGAATAACTCGCCACAGGACAAGAGTTACACTAATATCAAAGAAATGTGGAATAGAGTTATTAAGGAAAGGATGGAAAAGGAGGAACTAAATGAAATGTGAATGACTCTCTCTCTCTCTCTCTCTCTCTCTCTCTCTCTCTATATATATATATATTTATTTATATATATATAAATAAGTTGGCTGCGCTGATGACATCAAGTCGTCCCATTCTGCTTACTTTTCCAGCAAATTATCTTTTAATGGAATCTTTTAGAACCGATTCCATAAATTGCTAGAGGTTATAGATTTTTAAGGAATCGGTTCTGAAAGGTTGCATAGAAAGTTCTTCACCATGTATCCCAAAGCCAATTTTGACTTTCTGTCAGCTTTAAGTGCTGTAAAATGTATGCCTAAACTCAAATAACTTTATATCTTTTTCATTCTTATTTATTTGTGGCATAGTTGGAAAATGTCCATAAGGGATTTGATGGTTTTCCTAGTCTTCAAAGAACATAGACAAGTAGCAGAATATTAATGTGTGTCTAGTGATGACAGTTTTTTTTTAATCTGACATTTTTGCCTAAAAAAAAATCTTATACTAATGGTGGGTGGATGGATGGGTAGTAGGCTGCTTCCTAGATATACTTACTAAGATACCTCATGGAGAAGAGGTGACTGGGTACGGAGGTGATAAACATGGTGTAGTAATTTCCTTGCAGTAATTGATGACTGGGAGGAGGGACATCTGTGGTTCCAGATGTGAAAGAGCAACAGATGGGCAGTTCTCGGTTGAACTGATAAAAAGTGAGCTAACACTCTATTTAGGGAAGTAGAGCTGCTGCTCCTGAGCTGTTTACAGACTTGGAAACATCATGATAAGCAAACCCCTCCAGCTCAAAGCAAAGGAAAAAGAAAAAAAGAGGGGAAAAAAAGGATAAGTAGATAAATAATGACCCAACTTTGTTACAAAACATGGTGCAATCCTGTAGTTTTAATACATAAACACAGATGACCTTTCAGTTTGTTCAACTTTTTGTCCCCAGCACAGGAAGCCACAGATGATCTTTATCAAGGAGCTGAATCTGCTGGTCTGCTTTGTCAGAAATAAGAAGATTAAGGGCTGAATTTAGGACAATGACAGAATCACTATTCCCTACGAGGCACATGCTGAAGACTCTATTTTGTACCGAGAGAAGCTGGGTTAGTCCAGTGGTGATGAAAGTAATTGAGGAGGGAAGCTCCAATCTTACATTTCACTGCTACAACCTTTCCCTGACAAGTGTCCTGAGCTTAACTTTTCTTGTCCAGCTTTGTCCCCTAATTTCTGCAATATGGAAATAATCAATTCGGTCTTACTTTATAAGTCTGTTATAAAAAATATTAGTATGATTAATGAACCTGATGTTCCCCGGTGAACTTTTACAATAAAAAAGTGAGAGGAATAAGAGACGACCAACAAAATTCAATTAGCCTTGAAATTTACCAATACATGCCAGAAAAAAATGGCATAGCAGGACTTGTTTTTGGTATTCCAACCTGGACATAGTAAATGTTGTCCCTTAATAATAAAGGTTGAAGAGGAAGATGAAATGTGGTCATTTGCTAAAGGCAATTAAGTGCTCCTGGGAAAGGTCAGCATCCCCCAATTCTAGGACAGTTATGGCAATATATTAGTAACTATTCTGCAGGAGATGTATGGCTACATTTATAAAACTAACTTTTATAAATACAAAAGATAAAATCTTTTATAATATAAGAATACGCAGCCAAGTGTCCACTACACCGAAACACATATACAATTGTGTAATTGGATACATATATAATCCAATTTGTGAATTACATTGTTGTGTACCAATTCTCTGTGACAATTCAACTTGAAATGGAGCACTGAATAATGAACATCCCTTGGGGATGGCCAAGATAAAAGGAGGACTAATTTGCTGTATCTCATGCCAGTGTTTATCTAAGAAGAAAACATTTCCTTAAGTTCATTGCTTGTTCTGTTAGATCTGCTGTGAGGAAAAAGTAACACGAGGCAAGCAAATGAACAACACACCTGGCAACAGATTCAGTTAAAAATTTACACAACTGCAGATGTAGAATTGGCTTAAATAATAACAGGAATGTTGCCAACAAGTCCTTTGTAGTACTCACTGTTGCTTTCAAAGCAATAAATCATTATGCAGAAATGTGGCGATGAGGGTACCTCTAAATCACAAATTAGAGAGGTTCCCACAAACTGATTTATCTGTAGTACAGTACTTTATTTTGTTAAAGCAGCACCTGGAATGAGATTATATAGGCCCACTAAACTAAAAGGAACATACCTTTTAGAAGCCAGGTATCTTATATATAGTATACTATTTTCTTTTAAAGTTTTTCTCCTATATATGAGTGCACCATACCATTCCAATTCTTGCATAAGCAGTGTCACAAAAATTGTGGGAAAAGAATAAGAAGTAGCAAACAAAAGAAATCAAAATAGAAAAGAAAAGAAAGAAAAGGAACTTTAATGCCATTTAGTCTATCTGCTTTTTTTATCCTTGCAAGCATATCTTGCTTCCATCATATCTACTTCTGCTGTTTTTCAATCCATTTACTCATCCTTCATGGATTCATTTCACAATTTATTCTTCATTCATTCTCTCTATATGACCAAACCATTTCAAACTATGTAGTTCCTTTTGTTATTCCTTTTATTATCCACTTATTTTATAGTCAATCTGCACTTATTATAGCTCATTTATTTATGGCCTAGCCAACAAGCTCCTAACAGCACCATCTATGTTCTATAATAATTAAACAGTTAAGAGGGCATCATACAAGCTCTTTGCTTAATATTTAACTATTTGCTAAGCCAATTCTTTTATTCACACATATTTTATTTGTATCATATAGCTTTCCTATTATATTCAGCTACCCACCCTTAACTCCACATCCATGCAGAGATATCCTTGATGTAATCTTATTTTCTCCATCACATGCTTTCTCTAAATTAGCAAAGGTACAGTAAACTTCATGCATTTCTCAGTGATCTGCTGAAAAAAGCACAAATCTGGTTTGCATGCCCCCTGCCCAGCATAAATCTATAATGTACTTCTTAAATTTTGCTAATTGTCCCATTCATATATTCACAGAATTCTGCCAAACATCAACTCAGGCACATTTAATAGCGCCTTGTTGTTGTTGTTGTTTTTTCATTTATTCTTGCTACCTAGCTCTTTAGCTAAGGAAAAATAACAATATGCTTCCAGACATCAGGCTAAGATATGTCTTGATACCCGCATCATAAAGTCATATAATGAATCCACATTCTGTTCACATTCTAACACTTCTCCAGTTACATTGACTAGACCTGCAGTTTTATCATTTTTCAACATTTTCACAGCATCAACTACTTCTTTTTCACATTTTTGATTTTGACATGCCATTAGCTGTCATTTCAGTTCTACTCTTTGTAACACTCATAAAAATCTCAGATAGTTCATCTAACATTCTTTCACTACAGCTTCACCTCTTAGTTGAATCCACTTTGCTGGAAGCATCTTATTTAAGTCCCTTCCATCATCTTCCAAAATATATTTTTACATTTCCATTGAATTTTTTTTTGCGTTTTCTCTGTCTCTTTTAATCTTAATGTTTTGCTCTTTTTTTCTTTTGCAAGTCTTTCATTATATTCTCATCTACAGTCTCTTTCACTTTTCAGCACCTTTATATTCTTCAATGATTTTCTCAATCTTTCCTCATAAATTAATCAATTATATTTTTAGATTCATTATGTTGCCCTGTGTATGCATCATAGAGTTATGCTTAAATAGGACTGTTTCTACAGTAAGCATATACTGACCATAGTTCTTAATTATTCTGAATGGCCCAATTACCTTCTGTGTATTCTCTCACTTGACTTCCTGTTCTTCCAGTCATGTTATCTAACAGAATAACTTTCCTCTCTAGATTATATTAATTTAAACAATTATTACATGTTATTTAACAGAATAACTTTCCTCTCTAGATTATATTAATTTAAACAATTATTCCAAACTCCTCCCTGATTCTTTCATTATCACTATGCGCTGGACTATGACATTCAACTGTCACCATAATATGTGTTCCTACTTTCATACAAATCTACAACAGTCTCAGAGTTGTCATTTCATACCTTTTGAGATCCATTTCAGCCTGTCATTCATAATTAATCTCAACATGTTCTCAAAGGTATTCATCAAAGCTATTATGCCTTTCATCTTCCCTTTAGTTGTATATTTATTTCATTAATTTGATTCATTAATTCATATGCTTTTTATTTATTTATTTATTTATTTATTTATTTATTTATTTATTTATTTATTTGGATATATATACTGCCCCTCTCCGAAAGGACTCTACTTACATTCCAATTCACAAGCTTCACATGGCTATCAACAGCCTTTAAATATTGATTTCTGTTGCCCTTCATTCCTTGGCATACTACTTTTTAGTAAGGTTTTAAAAAACAAAGGCTAAGTTACCAGCCTTAGTAGTACCTGTACACGAGCAGTACTTCCTTCTAATGATAACAGCACACTATCCTTCAGTTTGGGTCCATTTTGGTCAGAATACCAAAGTCTAGTTTGATCCAAACTTGCTCACACTCTTTTCTGCAAGATAGGATCTCTAATATAAAGACTGATAGAAAGATAGACAGACAGACAGACAGACAGATGGTGGATGGATGGATAGATGGATATATGGTAGACAGATATGCCTTGCAAATTCATCTTCAGTCCCCATTAGAAATGTTTGGCAAATCAGCAACTTTGTTTACTTTTGTAGAAAGATAAAACTGTGCAAAGCTTATTGATTAAATCAGCCTAGTGAGTCAAATCTGTTTTATGGATTCTTTGATAGCAATTTGAGCTATTGGAAAGTGAATGTTTATATCTTCATGAACCTAACAGCATGTCAGGAATTCTGTTCGTCACTCTCATGCTAGGATTATTTAGGAGGGCTTGTTAAGAACAATTAGTAAGTAGTGAACTTTTCAATTTTGGGTACCAGCTTATTTTTTTTAATCAGCTCTTCAAGTTCTAATTTTCAAATTGGAATAAAATATTTTCTGAATTGATTCATCACATTTTTTAATAAACTCTTGGTTAGACAATTTAGAGGCTGCTGCATTCTCCCTTCTTCATCCTTCCTATTTATATTTTACAAGAGATGCAGAAGGAATATTTCAAAATGTATTGCAGTGAAACCTTGAAATTATCTGAATGAAATATTTCTGGGTTAATGTCTATTACTTATACTTTATCAATATAACCATTGATAAATTATTTAATCGTGCCCCCAAATTGCAAACTGAGTGTGGATCAACTATGTGAGTTGAATCCCCAATATTAAAGCAGTCCTTTGACTCCTGCAAGCTGCAGTACTAATGCATCCCTTCCATTGATCAAGGAAGAGTCTAAGCGGCCTACAAAAAGTAAATTAGTGAAGCTAAGGTGGAAGAGGCTCAGTTTGTACAATATCATGAACTGAGTCTAAATCAGAAACAAGCAGCAATCTTCCTCCAATAACCTTACTGTTCCTGATCCGACGTAATGAAATGAATCCTTCCTCTTTGATATCCTCCATTAGCAGCATTGTTATTTTTGTCACATAGTGCCTAGCTAATTAACCGCTCCTAGGTTTGACAACATCCATTAGCCTTGCTGACTTTAAATGAGGATTATGATGGGAAATAGAACTGACAACAGCTATCCATGATGGCTTAATGAAATCTCAGTGTTTAGAGAAGTAGCCTCAGTCAAGGGAGCAAGTGCAAAATTCGCAACATGAATTATCTCTCCCCTCTACACATTTTTCTGGGAGGTGGAACGAGGTGGAAAGGTCAGGGACCCTTCATGTGTAGACTCTACATGAAATGTTGTCATGGTCCTAGTTCTTTTACTCTCTAAAAGTCCTTTTTCCTTGTACATCATGGGGAAGAGATATGTTTCCATGTTCCATGTTTATTATTAATTTTCTCTCTGACAATCCTCTTCAACACACTCATTCAGTTCTCCCTTGGTTCAGAGCCAAAGAACACAGCAAGGTAAACATGCTCGCTCACAATTGTCTGAATGTTTTAACATTCAAATAGTAATCATAGATTTTCTTCAGCTAATATTTTCTATTTAATATGAAACGGAAACTCTCCTTACTACCATATATGCATGCAAAGAAGAGGGGGGAAAATGGGGGAATGATTTTAGGAAGAATTTGAAGGGCATATTATCTAGAAACTTGCTGTGAGGCCTTCTCCTTTTGTGAGAAAAAATATGTGCTATTTTGAGGATCTCATTATGAAGGGAAACCACACTCAAACTGTGCTTTCCTTACTGTAATGTGTGATGTGTGCATAATCTAGATATCTGCTTTCCATTTTCTTCTCATTCTACAATATGGATAAAAATTGGACAGAACAGACCATGAAATAGAGCTTGATAGATCAGAACAAAGAAGTAGGACGATTTCATTGGATTTTCAATTGCCCTTCGATTTACTAGTAACCTATTTCTGGAGCATCTACATACTAGGAAAGCTTTACCTGTTAAATATGTTACTGTTATACATCTGTTTAACATGCAGTTTCTCTTAGAAAAGGTTTGTAGCTAAAATAATAAACTTGCATTAAACAATCTACTGTAATGAAATGCATGTATTTCTCAATAAATAAATTTGTTTCCTTTTACAAGTTTTAGAAACATCTGTTGTGTTTTCTCTAATTAAAAGGAAGTGTTTGATCATTCTATTATTTAAAGAACTTCTTGAGATTAATCCTTATCACAACAGATAATCAAAAATATGAGGCTAGGAGTGCCATTTAAGTGATCTGCTCCCTCCTCAACAACAGCAGACACTCTACAAAAGAAAGCTGAAGTAAAAGACATTTGAGAGCCTTTTTTAAAAAAAAATCAATCTCAACATCTCACGCTTTAACATTTCAGTGTTTATTTAGAGGCTAGCCTTATGCAATCCACGCAACAGATGACTATCCAAAGATTAAAAAATAAAATAAAAATTGTAACGTTAACCCATAAAATAGTCTCCCTCCAAACAACCGTATGTGCAAGTTGATCACCAGCCTCGATCATTTAACTCTGAGGGTTTGACCATGGCCATTTCTGTGTCCTTGTCCTTGACCCAGTACAAAGACGCTCACTAACCATAGTTGAAGCAGCTTGAAGATGACTTTGGGTTTCATTTTGCTCCTTTCCATCTTATCCCACATCAAGACCTTCCTGCCAAATTTGCTTACCGCATCAATCCAGCAAGTAAGCAATGGGACTCCATCTTGCTCTGGGTTCAGCCCTTGTTTGCAGTGTTGATTTCGATATGAGAGAAATCAAAACTCTTCCTTTCACAGTGACCTTTTGGTCTTTTTTAGTGGGTTAGAATGCAAAGTCTTGAAACCGAGTAGACCCTCTCTGTCTTAATGTGTATCACTGAAAGTGTACTTTAGAGGACTGGGCTTGGGACTAATGTAATCTGTACAGTAAATAATTTTCTTTCTAGTGGCCTTTGGTTCATAGAAAATGTTTGCTTCTGTTTCTGGTAAAATATCTTGAGGCTACTTTACAGTTTCCACATCTATCATCACATTGGAAAATTATCTCTTATGCTTCAGTTCTTCAGTATCACTTAACCAGGAGCTTCATTTCAGGTGCATACATCCAGAAGACACTAGATGACACTAATATATACAAAATCACTTTCTCTTGGCTGTGATCTAGGGATTGACCAGGAGCGTGCTGAGTGCAAACAAAACTGAAGAGTAACCACCATAATTTACCAACAAGTTAGAAAAGACTTTTGACACAGTGGTTGACATTGGCAGGACTGAAATTTCAGCTGAGAAAAATGTTGCAATCTTAACACTGTTGCAAACAGACCCAACGCACTCCAAGCTGACAAGATTAAGAAAACAATAGGAATAGCACTTAGACTTATATACTCCTCCATAGTGCTTTACAGCACTCTCTTGGCAACTTACAAAGTCAGCATATTGCCCCCAACAATCTGAGTCCTCGTTTAACTGACTTTGGAAGGGTGGAAAGCTGAGTCAACCTTGAGCGGTTAGGATCGAACTCCTGGCAGTGGGTTGAGTCAACCTGCAATACTGCATTTCTAACCATTGCACACCACAGCCCAGCAAGAACTGTACATATTTTAGCAAGATATGTTTAATTCTAAACTAAATGCTGCAGAATGCTAGACTAAATGCTACAAACTTTTTATTTTTATTTGAATGTATAATTAACCCAAGTCCAATGCAGTATGAGCAACATGAAAAAACTGGAAAAAATATTGGAACTTTAACAGACGTTCCCCACCCTGAATTGATTATGTTCTATCAAGTCAGGATCAACTCTTAGCCACCCCATAGTGCTTCTCCAGGTCAACCCAAATCTTCCAATATTATGCCTATCACCACTATATTCAAGTCTATCCCCCTTGCTGCTGATCATCCTCTTCTTCTTACTACCTTTCTAACGTTATAATTAATTGCTGTGGAGTTGCTTTGAATTATCTGAAACATTTACTGACACCTGAGCTAAGGTGCTATTTATGAGATAAAGTCGCAACTGGCTCACCTGCCATCTCTTGATTGCTTAGCCTTAGATCTATTCCTTTCCCAGGAATCTCTCAAGCTTATGGACAGCAGCAAACAACCTGGACCCATTCTGGATAGGCAGTAAGAACACATGTGGGGCCAACAAATTTCAGGGCAGCAGGATTTCCTGCCAGTTCTGGGATGAGTGTGTGTGTGTGTGTGTGTGTGTGTGTGGTGTTTTCCAGCAAAGCAGCTGCATGGATCAACTCCATGTACTGTTTATGCGAAAGTGATGTAAGAAGCCAAATTCCTCTATTCTTAGGATGAAAAAAAAACCAGATCAGATCAGATTTACTTTATTATGAGCATGGATAACGGTAAAAAATGAAAACAAAAACATGTGTAACATAACATAAAATAGCAGAGATCAACATATATATATATAGAGAATAGCATAAGTGCTTAGTCAAGTGTTAATTCATCAGGGCCTGCTGTAATCTGCAACCAGTAGAACAAAGCTTTGCTCTATTTAGAGAGATAAATGGGGTACATATAAATAAAGTTGATGTTAACGGAGGATACAAGACGCAATGACACTAACCACCCAGGGGCATAATCTGCCCATATATTGAATGTTTTTGAATTTCTATTCCGTGACCAATGTAGGAAGGGCATTAAAATGGACTAAGGTTAATGCAATCGATTCTGTTTTGAATTAGGAATTGCATGATGTAGTGGGTTTTGTGTGCTGCTTTTGACACAAAGGCTGCTTGCAAATACTTATCTGGGAAGGGAACACTTCATTTTGGCATTCCATGTCCAGTATTTGGTTGTCTAAGCACAAGTTTGGGCTTCTTATATCCCAGCAAAGAGAAGCCATAAGTTTAATTTCTTAGGAAGTTATTTTTTTCCCTAGTTGCAATTAGTACCATTAGATAGAATTAAGGAGACTAATCCGATTTGGCAAAAGGGCAATTGTAGTAATGTGGAGGGTTTCAAATTTGTGGTACTTGTTTCTGGATGGAATGCCACTTTTAACAAAGCAAAACCTGCATTTTATGTTGTACCTATTTTGACCATATAATGTACTTTCCAGTTAAACCATGTTGTTATTCAAGCATAAAATAAAATATCCAAATACCAAGTATTTTAAATAGGAATAATAATTAATATAAAAGTATTATAACAATATTAGTATACAAAAGTATTATAATGAGCAAGCTTCTGAATTCTCAAAAAAAACAACAACCAACAACCCTGCATGCCAGTGTTCAGCAGGAGTCAAGCTGAACTTGAAAATATGTTTAAATTGCTATATAGCTAATATAATATTTAGGAGCTGCAATGCTTAGGAAAATGTGTATGCAAGTTTTTTTTTAAAAAAAATCAATCCACAACAACAATTTAAATGAGAAAAGCAGAGATAGCAATACAAAATTTAAAATTTGTAGAATTGAGCAGTCTCTGGTACAATTCATACCACAGTAGTCCATTTAGCTTTATACATTCCCATGATATTTAGAAACCAATAAGGGATGAACTTGACCATCCCTTTGGGAATTAAAATGTTTCCATTCATTTCAATGGAATGGAGGAGAACTGCTTGGAAATTATACACATTATATATGCAGGACTTCTTCTGACTGCTGGAAGACTTCTCAGCTGTTATATTAGCAGGACAAGTGTCAAAGTGCATATTTTGGGGGGGGGTCTAAATCAACAGCTGCTTTGTTCCACTGGGAAAACAAAGGTCAACTTTCACAACTGTCCCATGACAGAATTTGAGTAAGAAAAATGCTTTTGACCCAGTCAGCCCTTTTCTGAGTGCAAACATGCTTAATGCCACTTTCTCGCTCAAGTTAACCAGGGAGGAAAAAGGGATTATTCCTGGTATGATTGCACTTTTAAATTTAAACCTGACACTCTGATGAGAATATAGATGGCTGCAAACGCATCGGTATTTCAAGCACAGTATCTGCATCCATTCTAACAAAATAACTGTGATAACGTAGTTCAAGAAAAGCAGATTCTGGAAAAGGTACTATGTAGTGTCTAGGGAGATTCTCAGTCATCCAAGTCACAGTTGTCCCAAAGGTGCTTTTTCAAAAGGCAACTGGACTTTGATTTTCCTTGAAGACATTTCACTTCTCATCGAGAAGCTTCTTCCGTTCAGTTCTTCAAAAATGAAGAAGCTTCTTGGATGACAAGCGAAACATCTTCAAGGAAAAACAAAATCCAGTTGCCTTTTGAAAAAGCGCCTTTGGGACTACTATGTGATGGTTAAGGCAACAGGCTAGAAACTTGGAGATGATGAGTTGTAGTCCTTCCTTAGGCACAAAGCCAGCTGGGTGACCTTGAACCAATTGGTTTCTTTCAGCCTTAGGAAGAAGACAGTGGGAAAGTACTTCTGAAAATCTTGCCAAGAAAAGTGTAGGGATTTGTGTTGATAGTCACCTTGCTGACTATGAGTTTCACACACAGACACAAAAGTCCCTCTAGAGCAGGGGTGTCAAACTCAATTTCATTGAGGGCCGCGTCAGCATTGCGGTTGCCCTCAGGGGGCCGAGTGGGTGTGGCCAGGGTGGGCGTGGCCTACTGGGTGGGCATGGCTAGAGTCCGTATGGCCTACTGGGTGGGCGTGGCCAGCTCTACATTGTTCGCATCAAGGGTGCCTATGCGGGCCTGGGCAGGAGTGGGACAGATCTGAGGGTCTCTGGCAGAAGGAGGGTCTCTGGGCCAGGGCCAAGGCAGTGGGGGCCGTTCCCTCACTGTTTCCAGGATGGCTTCACGGGCCACATGAAACCACTTCGCGGGCCGGATCCAGACCCCGGACCTTGTGTTTGACATGTCTGCTCTAGATCTAGGGAACATCACAAGGGTAAGACTTTAGACCTGAGTGCATCTATTAGAAGGAACTCCACTGGAATCAACAGAAACTATTTCAAAGAAAATGTGACAGCTCTAAAATATCAGAGGTTTCTCTCCCCCCCACTTTCTTCTATTTTGTAGCAATTGTGTATGAGTGTGTTCTTTTATATGCATCATCTGAAGAAAAGACAGAAACTTATATTAAGGTAGTCCCATCACAATAAACATCAATATAGCATAAAACTGGCATTTCATTTAATCACAGGAACCACGCCAGACTAGTAGAACTGAAGAAAATATTCCAGAAGTGATAGCCTTAAATAGTAACTACAAACTATTTTAAGGGAAAGAAAAAAATATTACCATTTTATATGTAAAATTTTCACTCAAAATTCTTTCCTATTATAATACAGGCAAGATTATTTGCACTTTGAAGTAGGGACCATTAACCAGATCTGTCCCATTTCAAGCATTTGCTTTGCCAGATTACTTCTTTGCTCCTCCAATCTACTACTGTATATGTAAATTACTAACAAAGAATTAAGGGAGACTGAAATGCATTTCAAACTTATTAGTTTTCATCAGTCAGCCATACCCTTCTGAGATTCGAACCTGGGCTGATTGCACTTTAGGCAGTTGTTTTTACCTCTTGAGCCATAGGATCTCTCTCGCTTTGTTAGCTTCTGCAAGGGAAGATATGTTTCAAATATTTGTTAACTATTTAGATTACCTTGCTAGGCCCCAAACATGGGGCAAATCTTTATTTCCTGTTTCAGCCTATCTTGAAGGCCATCGAACAGGCAGTAGCCACACCGGACAGCTCATATATTTATGTAAATTACTAACAAAGAATTAAGAATTAAGAATTAATTATATATATATATATATATATATATGTGTGTGTGTGTGTGTGTGTGTGTGTGTGTGTGTGTGTGTGTTGTAGCATCAGGTAGTAATCAGTTGCACTTGAATCGGTGGCAGCAAATTAATAGTAATTGCTGTGACTACCAAGTAATGAGGATGTTTTAAAAAAAGAACAGTGCAATTAATCCAGAATCTTGATTTCATGTTTTTGTTTATTATGGTATTTGACAACAATAAAAAGCAGTCAACTGATAAACTTTTATTAAGCAATTGACTGGCATTCTAACAGTAGTATTTATCAAGATAAATGAGCCTGTAAATTGCCTTCTAAAACCATTTCCAACTGTACATTTAATTATTCTTAACCCCATTGATTTCTATTCTTTTAACTCTTCAAAACTATGACATCTAAGTGATAAATATTTTTTTAAAAAAATAAGTTAACTCTGGAGTAGCATTTACAGGTTTACAATAAATTAGCTTTTCCATTACACCTTTCTTCCACGCTGGAGCAGATAGGCAATTTTCCTCCTGACTTATTAATTGCAACCCATTGAATTGCTTTTCTTTTTATATATAAAAAGAATAGACAAGGATTTTTTTTACCACCTCAAGCAAAATATTAACCTAATTTTTCAACCACTTAATTTGTTCTGGGGATGATTGCTCTCTTCAATTAAAATCTGAACAGCAAAATTATTCTGCCTGGACCAACTATCCAATAAAACCCTTTTTAAAACACTACAGCTGTGCCAAAAGCAACTTACTGAAAACCACAAAATCTAACAATAAAAGAAATAGATCAAGACTCTGAATGCAGTTTTAGATATTCTTATTAGGAATGGACATGATGTTTACCCCAATAATGATCACCAAGAAAGGTCTAAAAGGATTTGCCAGGTGAGATAAGCTTCAAGGGAACAAGGAGGGAATTTTGAAAAAAAAAAAAGATTTTGACCAACTTAGAAGCCTACATTAAAGTGTTGGCCTTTTGACTTCCGGTGGCAATGCGACGCCGAAGACAGCCGTTTTCGGGCTGCCCGCTCCGCAGCTGTGTTTTTCCATCGTAAACAGTGCCGATCAGCTGTTTAGATGGATTTGAAGCCCCCTCCTCGGGAGAAGAGGAGGGGGTGAGGCCCCAGGTAGGGGTTGAGCTCTCCGGGGCCGCCTGAGCTGAGAGCTTGGGCGGCTGAAGGATGAGCCCCCCCGAAGCCTGGGTTGCTCCGAGCTGCGCAGCGCCTCTGCTCTGGGATTATTGGAGCAGAGCCAGGTGTTAGCAACCACCCCTGCCAAAAGGAAATACTTTTGATTATCAAGATGCAGGCAGAGTGGTACAGGAGGTCAAGGTGAAGTGGACTCTTTATTTTTACTCTCTAGCTCAATGGATTTTATAGCTTTAAAGTGAAAGTGCGTAATAAGTGAAAGTGGGGGAAGATGGCGGCTAAAACTTCTAAAGCTCTTCGGAATGCGGGGTCTTCCCTGGTGCAAGAGACCTCATTGCAAGCTTTGCTTCCTCCTGCATCTCCCCCGGTATTGACGCTTAAGGATTTACAAGATGCTCTTGGAAAGCATGCACAATTGATGTCTGATATGATGGATGAAAAGTTGAAAAAGCTGGAGGAGAAAATGGAGGAGAAATTGGAGAAATTGGAGAAGAAGATGGAAGAGAAGCTGAGAGCAATGAGGGTGGACATCTTGTCTATGGTTGAATCCGTAGCTGAATGTGTGCTACAGCTGGAGATAAAAGTGGAGGATCTCAGTCAAAAGAACTCTATATTAGAAGCAAAGGTATTAGAAAATGAAAATATAAGGGATAAAGTGGACGAAGAATTGAGCCTTGTTCAGTATAATCAGATGCAGTATGCTATTAGAATTAGGGGTTTAAAGGGGAATGGTAAAGAAGATTTAAAGCAGCTGATTTCTGAGGCTCTGGAAAGGGTACTGGGCCAGCCAGCATCTGAAATTGAGGGAAATATGGACAAAGTTTTTCGTGTAAATTCATGGATTGCAAGACAGAGGAAGTTACCCAGAGATGTGGTGGTCTATTTTACAAAGAGAGTAATTAGAGATGAAGTCATTCAAGCTGCTTATGATACTAATTTGGTAGTGGCTGAGCAAGAAGTTTTGGTTTTAAAAGAGATCCCTCCAAAGATCCTAAGGAGAAGGAAAGATTTTGCATTTCTAGTACTGGAACTTAAGAAACGTGATATTAAGTTTAGATGGGAGATTCCAGTTGGATTGGTGGTGACGCACGAAGGTAAAAGACATCGTTTGGTTACTGTGGCTCAGGCACGTGATTTTTATAGTAATGTGTTAAAAGCAACCCCCCTATCATTTTTGGAAGCTGCAAAAGGATACGGAGTGGGAAAGCTTCAAGATGTTGCAGATAGACAGACAGAGGACAATGGTGTTGGAGGGGATCAAGTCACAGTCTCATCGGTTGCTGCAGGAGGCCAGAAGATGACCCGTGCCGCCCTAAGAAGAGCGAGATGAGAGCAAGAGCAAGTTTCAAGTTTCAAGTTTTATTTAATTTATATACCGCCCTTCTCCTTGGTAGTGACTCAGGGCGGTTCACAGGGCATATATAAAAAAGACAATACAAAAATTTAAAAAAAGATTAAACCCATGCCCAGTTAAAAACAGTAATACAAATCTAAAACAACAAATTAAAACCCATAATCCCCCGTCAGGCCAGACCAGCCATTTCAAATAGGTGGGTCTTCAGGCCTCGACGGAAAGTTCGGAGGTCTGATGCCGTCCGGAGCTCCACCGGCAGTTGGTTCCATAATGCCGGAGCGCCCACAGAGAAGGCCCTCCCCCTGGGGGCCACCAGTCGGCATTCCTTGACTTAATGATGGGGGGTGAGGTGTTACCCCCCGTCGATAGGGCTCGCAACTTGGGCGTCCTCCTGGATTCACGGCTCAATTTCGAAGACCATATAGGAGCCGTGACCAGGGGGGCTTTTGCTCAGGTTCGCCTGGTGCGCCAGTTGCGTTCCTATCTGGACCGAGACTCCGTGAGCTGCATTGGCTTCCGGTTGCCCTCCGGGTGAAATTCAAGGTGCTGGTTATCACCTATAAAGCCCTACATGGCCTGGGTCCGGGATATCTGAGGGAACACCTGCTGCCGGCATCAAACACCCTTCGCCCAGTGCGCTCCCACAGGGAGGGTCTGCTCAGGGTCCCGCCGGTAAGAGATTGCCGGCGGGTGACACCCAGGGATAGGGCCTTCTCGGTGGGAACGCCTGCCCTCTGGAACCAGCTGCCGGTGGAGCTGAGAACTGCCCCCGACCTCCGATCATTCCGCCGGGGCCTGAAGACCTGGCTCTTCGAGCTCTCGGGCCCAGACTGAGGAGAAATTTTTAATTTGGGGTTCTTTTTAATTGAGTACAGGGTCAATTTAATATTTTTAATTTGGTTCTTAATTTTTGTATTTTAGATTTTTAATTCCCTGTAAACCGCCCTGAGTCCTCAGGGAATAGGGCGGTATATAAATATAACTAAATAAATAAAATAAATAAATTAAATGTGAAAGGACAGTCTAGTGCAGGGGTGCAGGGGTGTCAAACTGCTAGCCCATGGGTCGGTTGTTTCATGTGGAGGCCACGCCCACCCCAGCCCCAGCAATGTAAAAAAAGTTGCAATACATTGCGACACGTCACATGACATGGCGAGTTTGATACCCATGGTCTAATGCAATGTGTCTCAACCTTGGTGAGTTTAAGATGGATGAACTTCAACTCCCAGAATTCCCCAGCCAGAATTCAGGAAGTTGAAGTCCACTCATCTTAAACTTGCCAAGGTTGAGATCTAATGGTTAAAGCTTAATAAAGAAAATTATAACTTGCACTGGTCCCTATCTGAACTTTATTAAGCTTTAACCATTAGATCTCAACCTTGGCAATATGATGCTGCAAGATACTTTGGCTGGAAATTCAGAAAGCAGCAGTTCCAACACATCAAAAAGGTATCAGGCTGGGGAAGCCTCGTTTAAATTCAAACAAAGGTATGTATAAAATAGTAAAACTCTTTTAAGAACAAAACAGTGCTGCTGCTCCATGTTTTTAATCTGAGGGTTGTAAGAATAGGTGGTGTTTTAATCACAATGAGTGCTACTGGTGGCACAGTGGTTAGAGTGTAGTATTGCAGGCAAACTCTGCCCACAGTTTGGAGTTTGATTCTGAAGGATGTCAAGGTTGACTCAGCTTTCCATCCTTCCAAGGTCAGTAAATTGAGGACCCAGATTGCTAGGGGAAATATGTTGCAATGTAAGGCACCATGGGGTGGCATATAGGTCTGGGTGTTATTGCTATTGCTAGTACTATCCAAATGTTATAAATTTTAGTGAAAGTATGATTTTTAAAAGGTTTTTGAAAATATCAACATAAATTCCCAGTTAAGTTCTCACTTGTTTAGGTTGGGATCTATTTTCAATTCCTCATACACTCATCAGCGGGGAGCGAAACAACGCTTTAGTCTCAATAAACCTCTGAGTCACTTAGCCAACAGATTACATGACGAACAGAGCAACTAATTTCTTTAACATTCATTTCAATTTAGTAATCACCTTGGTGAAACTTCTAATATTGTGTGAGGTTTTAAAATAATCCTGGCAATTTTTTTTTGTTGGCAACCATTTCCCCATTATCTAGTAGATAAAAGAGTATCATAAGTCCAGCAAAGACCACTGTATTATTTTTTTTTTTGCACATAGGGATGGCTGCTGGCTAAAAAACCTGACTGGTAGAAGAAAATATGTGTAGCTCAGAGTCAAAATGTGTGGTCCTTGGTGCTCTCTCAGCTTGGTGGTTTTCTTGCAGACATTTCATTACCAAACTGGGTAACATTATAGTGGGTGTAAACAGCACTGGTGATGTTGCCTAGTTTGGTGATGAAACATCTGTAAGAAAAGCACCAACCTCAGAGAGCACCAAGGACCTTACAGAGTAACTTTAATATCACAAGACAGAAGAGTACACAGAGAATGCAAATACGCCAAAGCTGTACAAACCTTTGCAAATCTACCTTCTTAAAAGCAGGATATCTGATTAAATCAGCACTGTACTAAGAGTTTTACCTGCATAAACCCCAACAAACTTAGCAGTACCTCTATGTGAAGCACAGAGATGCACAGATAAACACACCTTTGCATTACATCCCTGTAATGCACAACCTAGAATCTACCTATACAGCTGCATGAACTCATTTTTTTTTAAAAAAGAAGACAATAATTCACTAGGCACATAGTTCTGAGTAGTGGTCTTCTGTTCAGAACTTAACTATTGCTTTCCTTCCTCGCTGTATCACTTTAATATTTTAAATAAGTAAAAAAGAAGGCTCTTGATCCCTTCTGCTAACTAGAAAAAAAATGGGGCAAAAATCGCAAACTACAAAACGACAGCCAATTAAGGTAGTTGCAAGAATTTGAGATATTGCTACTCAAAACATCCAAGTCTGGTTTCACACTCTATACAGTAGCAGATAGCTTATAAGGTGTAAGACTGAAGGCCCCCCCCGCCCCAGACACTTCTGCTCTCAAAAGCCCTTTGAGTCTTCATATACCTTCGTCATCTATTGGGATAATGCTTCAGCAGGTCATACTCCCACCACCTATCTTCTAGGGGGCTTCTCACCTGGCATCCATCTTGAAACCTTGGTATTTAGAGTCGTTGGTACTATCCGACTTATATGGTTATCTTCTTGCAGATGTTTCATTACCAAACCAGGTGATATCATCAGTGCTAGTAGGGAGCACTGCTCTTATTTTACATATAGCCTTACTCTGTCAGTGTTGGTAGGAGTGGACTTGATGGTTCCTTGTTTGGGCTGTTGTTTACCATTAGTTGACTTGTCTGTGCTGGTGATTCCTTGATTGGGGTATTGTTTGCTTCTTGTTTGTTGGTCTGATGTTAATCTTGGTATATTAATTTCTGCTCATCTGAGTGTTGATTGCTGGTGAGGAGATATTGTGTACTTTTTGTTTCTTTTCGATTTTTGCTTTTGAATGTTGTTTATCTCTGTGTGCCCATTGATTGCCGATTTAACCTTGAGCTACAAATATTCTCTTCTATTGTTTCCCTGGTATGTGTTAGTAAAGATATTCTCACCATCTGTGCTGCTGCTCTATAAAAAAGTGCCAAAGTGAAATAATTTCAGAGGTAAAACCCTTTGGCTGTGTATTGTGTGACTACGTTCAACATTTTCTTTTGTTTTTGGTAGATAAACCAATTTCGCCAGAAAGAAGCAAAATCAAACTTTATTTAAAAGGGAAAAAGCTAAAATGTAAAATCTCTTTTTAACTTTAATGATTAAAAATGCAAACATTGAAAAATAATTACAGACCTGTCCAAGTCATGCTCTTGCTGTTGAATACTTAAATAATAACAATAAAAAGGAATAGCCTAAAAGAAAACACAGTGTTCCAGGTACTAGTCTGTTCCATAACAAGATGAGGTCAGGAGTTACCCATTTTCCAATCTTCTATAGAAAAAAGATACTTTCTGGAACGCAGTTTGAAATATAAATAAAAATCGTTCCCTAATTCTCATCTGGCATCTATCCTGAAATCCTGGTTTCATTACCAAACTAGGTGATGTCATCAGTGCTAGTAGGGAGTGAGGTTTGTTCTTAATTTACATATAGCCTTGCCCTGTCAGCATTAGTAAGAGTGGTCTTGGTGTTTTATTGATTGGGCTGTTGTTTGTACAGAGATATAGAAAATGAGAATTAGCACTTATAAAGGAAACAAGTCAAACCTAATGTAATATTCTTGACTCGATCCTTTACTTTGTGTACAGAAAGATCACTTCCTGAAGCAAACAGATCTTTCAAGAAACCTGGAGTGATCCAGCTTCTTAGGCTTTCCTCAGAAGTTTTGGAGTCACAGAAGCCCCTGTTCCTTACGCCACCTCTCTGAAGTTCTGCCATAAGTTTTCAATATACAATTTTTTTGCTCTATTTCAAGCAAAGGCCAAATATCACAAGGCGTGCGACAAGGAGCATCTCTCTTCCTCATGTATGTGGATTTTATATATATATATATATAATCCCTGGCATGAGAACATGGACAATGACCAGGGTTATGGCTACAACACATGGAGCTATAAACAATTCACTTTTAACAACAGATACCCAGAGACAAATACGGTACATCCCAAAAACGGATGCGCGACAACTCAAAGAAATACAGCAGACGTCAACAAACAGATCTGAGCATGCTCCATGAGCAGAGTGCAGACACCAACAGTATAAACGGAATCTCCCCACCCCCAGCATATATATATATATATATATATATATATATATATATATATATATATTTGTTTTCTGAGGTTTTCGCGGGTGCCTGTATGTGGATCCTTGGTTTTTCGGGTTTTTCCCCGCGTAGAACTTAAGGTGTAGGTGCAACCACCTACCTGGAAAAAACCACAAAATCCAAAATAAAAGCCACCCCCATCAGTGAAGAGATCCAGAAAACAATCATTCCCAGAGAAAAATCATCCAGATGTCCCAAGCTCTATGGTCTGCCCAAGATACACAAAGAAGGAACCCCTCTCAGACCCATAGTCAGCTCCATAGGCTCACCTCTACAAAATCTAGCCAAATTTCTTGCCAAACAACTACAGCCTTACGCAAATTCCATCACCTCACACGTACAAGATTCATTCCAATTCATAGAGATCATAAGTAAACTAAACTTACAGCCCTGTGACCTACTTGTGAGCTTCGATGTCGTATCCCTCTTCACCCAAGTGCCAATCAAAGAAGCCTTGACAGCTATCCTAAATAAATACAACCCCCCAAAACACATCCTAGATCTGACCAACCACTGCCTATCTAACACATACTTCATCTACAATGGACAAAGATACAAACAAATGGAAGGAGCACCCATGGGATCACCCCTTTCACCTGTCATCGCAAACCTCTACATGGAACACTTTGAAACCCTCGCTCTAGAAAAATCCAACCACAAACCCAAACTCTGGCTCAGATACGTAGATGACACCTTCGTAATCTGGCCACATGGCAAAGAAAAACTGGATGACTTCCTCACACACCTCAATAGCCTACACCCCAAAATACAATTCACCATGGAAACAGAAGCTAACAACCAACTTCCCTTCCTTGATGTTTTAGTCTACAAGAAATCCAATGGCTCCCTAGGACACACTATCTACCATAAAAAAACGCACACAAACCGCTATCTGAATGCACTCTCACACCACCACCCAGCACAGATCAACTCCGTAGCCAAGACACTCATCTCCAGAACAAAACAACTAGCTGACAAACAACACCTAAAAACCGAACTACACAACCTCACTAATGTACTAACAGCCAATGGATTCCAAAGAAACATGATTACCAACTTAATCCGAAGAGAGACACCCACAAAAACCCAAGACAGAGAACAAGAAAAAGGCAAAGCCCTCCTCCCATACTTAAAAGGGACCACAGACAGAATCAGCAAAGTCCTCCAAAAACACAACATCAAAACAGCATTCTACACAGACAGAAAAGTATCCACCATCCTAAGAAACCCCAAGGACATAATTGGGTTAGAAAACCAAGGAGTATACGAAATCCCATGCACCACCTGCCCCACCACATACATCGGACAGACCAACAGAAGAATAAGTGCACGCATTGAAGAGCACAAAAACTCACTCAGAAAGGGAGAACAAACTTCATCCCTGGTCCAACACTTTGAAGCCACGGGACATGAAATTGATTTTAAAAAAACTAAAACTATCGCCAAAATTGAACATTTTAACAACAGAATAATCAGAGAAGCCATTGAGATAGAAAAACGCCCCCACAGCATGAACAAACGAGATGATACCTCTCGCCTACCAGCTATTTGGAAACCCGCCTTGATTGACAGACGAGTCTCAACCACCAAGAATGATACCAGACCCAAACTCATGATAACATCACATGACATCACCACCACACAACTATTCAAAAAGCAAATCCGAACCCACAATGATAAAGAGGCACAACCACAAAACAGAAACCTAACTACAGCTGCAACATCAGCCACTTTAAACCCCTCCAAACCACATAATAAGCAAACTGACACCCACTATAAAAACATGGCACCACCACAAACACGAAGGCAAACAAAAACAGCACAACTCACCAGCTCAGGTCTAAGGCTGGCAGCTGAGACCAGCCCATCCACTCAAAACACACCCCCACCCAATCAGAACACCCCCACCATTCAGAACACACTCCCATCCAATCAGAACACACATAATCCCCACCCAATCAGCACACTTCCACTCACAGAACACACCCCCTCTGGCAGTTTAAAAAAGAAAAACAAACAGCCACATACTTCTCCCAGAAGAAGGAAGCAGAAACCACTAGCCTGATGATGACGGATGGGATTTCGTCGAAACGTTGCACCTACACCTTAAGTTCTACGCGGGGAAAAACCCGAAAAACCAAGGATCCATATATATATATATATATATATATATATATATATATATATATATATATATATATATATATATATATGTCTGCACCTTGCATTGTATCATGCAATCTACAGTCACAGCACTCGATTCAAAAACGAAAGTCTCGAAACACATTTTCTTTTGCTCTTGGAAAACTAAAAACAGCTGTTCTGAGGCCAGAACATTTTGAGATCTAAATGTTTTGCACACTCATAGACTGAAGTAATCCCTAGCATTCTGTATTTCCTGGTTCACCATTTCCTGCCTCCTAAATATTCTTCTTCATTTTCTTTCTATTACTACTGTAGTGAATTATATAATGCAACATTATCAGGCAGCTATTCCATAAAGTGTCTACTTTTGATCCAACTGGTGACTCGTTGATAGTTCATGCATTTAAAGTGGAACTTCTTATATTTCTATTTAAGTCTTTTTTCTTCTTCCGTTATGCTTATTATCTTGATAAACACCTGGTCATCCCTGCTATAGTCTTATCATTCAGAAATTTTAGGATTTTGTTCAACTTCTCCTTTTCCAACATAATCAAACTGTTCTTTCTTCTCTCTTCCTAATTCTGTATCTGTGATTTCTTCTGTGGACATGTTTTTTTTAATAAGCTCAGTACTTTTGATCCGATACAAATAAACAAGTCTTACCTGAATGTGCTACCGTTAAAAAAAATGAATCTGTTTTGAAAACTGGAAATTAGAAAATCGTTTGGTTTTAGTAGCAGAGTTAATTCTGTGATTAATCATTTTTCAATTTTTATAACAGTTTATTATAAGGTAAGAGGATCTGTTGGAAAAGACCCTGATGTTGGGAAAGATTGAAGGCAAAAGTAAAAAAGGGATGGAAGAAGATGAGACGGTGAATGTGAATGCAATGAACATGAATTTGGGCAGACTCCAGAGACTGTGGGGGACGGAGATGGATTGGAGTCAGTCCTGACTTAGCGACTGAACAACAAACATTATAGAATATAAAATACAAATAGAAACAAAAAATGAGAAAGTTAAAAACAGGAGAAAAATGCAGAAAGAAGTAAAAAAGGAAGGTAAAAGTAGTGACTTCTGACTTTTTTCAGTGCAGTAGAGTTAAAAAAAAAAGTTACAGCCTCAGCCTTTTACTTTACATTTCTAAATGTTTCAAACCATTTCTATAACAACAATTAGATTTTCTAATTGTGAAAATCTAAAATTAGGGTTTGGGGTTTTTTTTCTGAGTACAAAATCCAGAAGTGGTTTCCAAATGGAAACAAAACTAAATAAATTCTTCTCTTTAATTCAATAAATCAGAATAGATGGGGCTGAAGATGGCTACGTGAGCAATCAGTTGAGTAAAGAAAACATCAGGAGGCACTGCACAGCTATAGGTCCATTCTTGAAAAATCTTTTTCTTGTTACCCTTTAGGTCTCAAAACAAACGTTGCTGAAGAAACATTTCCAGGGATATCCTTAAGTTACAATAAGTACATGGGCTTTTTTTCCTGTCAAAATGGCAGCTAACCAAGATAATGTTAGTGACTGGCTAAAGTTTGCTCGGTTAAAAAACAGATTCATGATATAAGATAGCATAATTTAGCACCCAGTTGGCTTAGTTCTTCATGCAACAATATATTTTCTAAGGATAAAATGAAAGACCCTTTTGAGCAGAGCAAGATAATATGGATGACAAATGGTAATAGAAATAAAGTAGAATCGGATTGTAAATTACAGTCATAAAACATCAGATAAAATCAATTAAAGGTGATTTAGTCATAACACCAATGATTTCAGTGGGCATGTTCTACAGCTGCATAAATGTGAACTCAAAGCACTATATCTGATTGGAATATAACATTGATATAACACTATTATCAGGGATGACTGTGAAGGGAATATAAAAGTCAAGATGATGGCCATAATTGTTTGATCACTTTTCAAAGTCAAGGATGTCCCTGACTAACACAGGATTTCCCTGTGCAACAAAACAGAAGCCCACACTAAGCTACCACGTAGTTTCCATATATCCAAATCTGTTTCTATCCTTTGATTGTCTACTCCATTTCCTTGAGTTCTCCAGGGATTGTCAATATAGAAGCTCTAACAGTACAAGTATATGCCAAGTAATAAGATTACTCACTTGTAAATGAAACTTTTATTCCACAACTTTCATTTACAGGTGAGTAATTGTACTCACATAATTGGCATATGTCAACAGAATTTACTAGAGGCAGATCTACTTTTTAAAATAGGCGTTCTTGCCTGCCTTGCTCCTTATGCCCAGAAGGATTTGATGTTTGATCAAAAGTCAGCCAGTGTGCCAAACATGTTCTTTAGTTTGAAGTATGTTGCTGTACAAATTCTTCAGTTGTACTAGGCTGCTTTCATATGCATGATTTGAAGACATCTCTTCCACACATTGTATATTTTCATGGCACATAATAGGCTTTATTACTTTGGCGCTCCTTTAAAGCTTCTTCTGTCTTCCATGAATATAAATGCATTCTGCACCTTAAGGGCATCTGCTAGAGGCCCAATCAGGAAGAGGAATACGGTGTGTTCTGTTTGTCATAGTCATCATGATGGCCATCTGCTATTGTACACAAGATAAATATTGTCAAGGATTTTCCAGATTAAATTTCTGTTCTGATAGGTGGTTTAAACCAGGAGTCTCCAACCTTGGTAACTTTAAGATTTGGGGACTTCAATTCCCAGAATTCGTCAGCTTGGCTGGCTGAGGAATTCTGGGAGTTGAAGTCCAAAAGTCTTAAAGTTGCCAAGGTTGGGGACCTCTAGTTTAAATCATCCTTTCTGTTTTGGGGAGGGGGAGAAAGGTTATCAACATTCACTGTAGAGAGGAAATCTTCTTTTCCTATTGCTGAGCAGTACTACTGCCCTCCCTTTAGTCATCTCTAAGGTTTCACTCTTAAAAAGTGCAGATTTTTATCAGCTTAGTTGTGCTTACAGGCCTAGAGACATTGGGAAAGCCGAGAGGGCACCACAGAGATTCTTCTGTTTCTCAGAAATTATGGTTGCATTAAGCATGGGGGATGGCTAAAAGAATCATATTGAGAAATTGGGAATATGATATTATTCCAGATGTTAAGGTATGATTGTCAGAAATAGGTGATCTATCTGTTTTGGAAACAGCAATTTCCCCCATTAATAAAAAATGGAGCAATATAGAGATTCCGTGATATCTTACATTAATACTTTGTACAGATATTATAGTAGTGTATTTATTAATAAAGCAGTGACTAATGATAAGTATAAATTGTAGTGTGCATTTTTGTCTTTTTCTTTACTTTGTTTTCTTAACATGTTTGAGGTTATCTCTTTTCTAACTTTTTCTTTTGATCTCAATTATTTTTTTTTAGTTTAAGGATTATTAATGATATATATTAATTTTTTTATAAAAAAATAAAGATAAGAACCAGCAGCAACCAGAGGATATTCTTGAGTCTGGGGAAGGTGGAAGTATAACTCTGCTTAATTACACTAGAGTAAATTGTGTGGGATAATTGTTTTGGCAGGCTTTCGTGAGTTTATTAAATAGCCTATTAGTGTCAGCCCCTCCAGATCAGGAATCAATTCCACAGAAAAGCTAAAACTATTTTTTATTGAAAGCGGTTATAAAACAGAATCTTGCAAATATGATTCTGCTGTGCCTTCTCCCCTTCTTATACCCAGGTGAATTAGGGAGGTGTCTATCTGAGACACTTATACATACTTTCTGCTTGTTTAAGACTTGAGTGTTTCTCCTTATTACTTTAGTAACAGATCTAGCCTATCTGAAGGTATTCTTTCTTATTCTCTACAGCTAGCAATAACAATCTTTCCAGAAATCCAAGTTCTTATTTCTTACACAGGCCAATTTCACAGGGCTTGACACCATATGCATCTTTTACCTTTTGCCAAATCTGAGTCTCTAACATGCTATAACTGCAGCACAGGTATTTGCATTTCAGGCATATGAGTTGTAGGTTGCAAGGTGGACATGAGCAAAAACTAACTCTACTTATTAAATTACAGTAAACCTAGCTCTGTCAAAAATCATAGTCACATAACCACAGGATGCTGAAACTGAATGTAAATGTAAGCCAGTTGCCAAGCATCTGAAATAAGGTCATGTGCTAAGTAGGGGTGGGGGAAGCATGATATTTTAGATGGCCGGAAGCATTTTGCTGGTTGTAAGGCACCTTTTACGAGGCCTGTTGAGGGCTCTCTATATGTGCAAAACATAAAGTTAACAAATCTAGTATGTCAGTGGCCCAAACTTTAAAATCTTGGTAAAAATCAGGATTTCAAAGCCACAATCTCTACAGAACAGAGCATTAAACTAAGGATTTTTTCAGTCACAATGAACTGGTAATGTGAAGTCTGGGTAGATATCAGGCATGTGCACACTGTGGGTTAACAAAGTACCATCCCAGTTCCCATTTATTGCATTTTTGCCTTCTTTTTTCTGAACAGCTCAGTTATTGGTGCTGACTGATATCTTAAGAATGTAAATGGCTATAGAAAACCTAATCACCATTTCCTTAGCTCAGTCTGTTTATGCTAGTAGCTTAAACAGATAATTTCTTTAACTGGAGTGATATTTTTCAGATGTTTCTAGAAAAAGCCATTCAAAAATAGAATTGATCTATTTTTTTTTACAAATCCACTTTCTGACACTATAATCCAGGTGAAAAAAAGAAAAAGATTGCTTGTATGAGCTCATGGCCTGAAGTAAGGTGAAGCACATTTATCTTCTTGAAACACACTGCAAACATGTTGGGATCCCATCCAGTCCCACTACAATAAGCTTGGCCTTCTAAGCTGTACATAACATAAGACAAACTGTGGATACTAGGCCAACTCTTGAACTGGGTTAAATCAACAGACCATCAGTTAATCATTTCATTCTCTGAAGTCAGTGGAACAGAGTTAATTCCTTCCAGCTTTAAGATCGGATTCCAACGTTCAGAAAACGTCTCCATCTGCTCTGAAAACTAAATCCAACATCCAGCACCTGTAGTCCTCTTGCATATGGTAATCATTAAGTTTCTCATATAAGTTCTGTCCTTCAATATGAAAGATATAATTAAACATTTTTTCAGGCCACACTGTACACTGTACCTTTCTAATATATGGAGGCCACTTCTGTGTTTGCCACTGTCTCATATGGCTCAAATATCTAATATTTCATGTTCATCCTTGTCCATGTTCTACTAGGGCAGTGTTTCTCAACCTTTCCTTCACCATGGACCCCCTTTAAATATCTTTTGTGGCCACAGAACATGACCATAGACACCCACCCCAAGACTTAACTCAAGGTTTCAATCATAACATTTCTTCAAACCTTTACCGACCCCCTGTGACATTGTGGCTCCCCCACAGACCATGGGTTGAGAACCACTGTGCTAGGGATTTGGTTCCCCACACAAATGTTCTCCCCCATTCCTCCATGTTTTAAATGTTCTGAGACATAGAAAAGCATCTATCAAGTAGGATGGCTTTGTTTGTTTAAACTAGCTTTACATTGCCATTCAATTATATTCCTACAATATCTTACAGAAAAAAATTAAATAAAGAATAAATGCAAAAGCTGTAGACTAAATAACACCCCCTGCCTCAGAACTAGAAATTATGATAAGCTTAAATAACTCTCACAGATTGTAAGAGACATGAGACCAAGGAAGCATTATGCTGATTATAACAAAGGATCAGATCAGTGTTCATAACATTCATTTGGAATAATTGCAACAATTCTGTAGCTTCATACAGACTCGTGCTGAAAATGATTACATGAGAATGGGCTGTAACAACTTCCTTGTCAGTCATTGGTGAAAATATCTGTATTAATACACCAATAATTAACTCATCACAGTAGTTTCTAAATCTCCTCTGGCTAATCTGGCTGTGAAAAATGGTTCTTTCTTATCCAGCTGTTGTACTTTATTTTCTTCATTTTAATTATAAGGGATCCAATGGGAGAAAGCTGCCCTAATTGAATACTGATATGTGATACAATTCAGCTGCACAATAAATAGCTCCAAAACTTAGAACAGATTATATATTAAACATGTCAGTTGCATTTACTGTATTTATTTGATCCCCCCGCCCCCCAAATCATAATTTCTGACAGAGATAACGAAATCATGAATCTTGGAAACAAAACATTCTTCTTTCTTTCAAGCAAAGAGTTTCTCTCTCTCTCTCTCTCTCTCTCTCTCTCACACACACACACACACACACACACACACACAGAAAGAGAGAGAGAGAGACAGAGAGACAGAGACAGAGACAGAGAGAGACAGAGACAGAGACAGAGACAGAGAGACAGAGAGATACACACACAGAGAGAGACAGAGAGAGACAGACAGACAGAGGGAGAGACTCACATCTCCTACAGGAGATGCTGACATGTAAAAAAAGGATGACAGTGGCTGCAATAGAACACCATCTCTCTATATATACATAGAGTCTATGAATAGTGATTTTATAATAAAGCTTTCTGCATTGACAAAGGCTTATTGAAATCTAAGAATTGTATAAGACTACAGCCTAAGTGTAGATATATGGATGATTTAGGACGTCAGGAATGCATGTGTGAGAATCTGGCAATCAGCCAGAACCCCATGCTTAACCCATTCTGTTACCAGTGGAGCCTTACACTTAGTCCAACAGGGCTTGCACCAGAGAATTCCCTCTAGCACTGTGGAAAGGGTGCTAGATGTCATACAATTGGATCCCGTGAGGATGGCTCCAGTAGAAAAGGAAAGATTCAGAAGAAGATATCGTTGCTTATCTCTAAGGACTGAGTTTCAACCCATCTCAGGGCTTTTGTAGTTTAGAATGCCAGCAAGAGACGTGCTCTTAAGAATTTCTAGAATTACAACGGATCCCTGAGAATGGTACTGTTTTATCCTTCCTAATTATCCTTCCTGCGTATAGTCAAGGCTATGGTCTTTCCAGTTGCAATGTATGGCAGTGAAAGTTGGACCATAAGAAAGGCTGAGCGCCAAAGAATTGAGGCCTTTGAACTGTGGTGCTGGAGAAGACTCCTGCGAGTCCCTTGGACCGCAAGGCGATCAAACCGGTCAGTCCTAGAGGAGATCAATCCTGACTGCTCTTTAGAAGGCCAGATCCTGAAGCTAAAACTCAAATACTTTGGCCACCTAATGAGAAGGAAGGACTCACTGGAGAAGAGCCTAATGCTGGGAAAGATCGAGGGCAATAGAAGAAGGGGACGACAGAGAATGAGGTGGCTGGATGGAGTCAGTGAAGCAGTAGGTGTGAGCTTAAATGGACTCCAGAAGATGGTAGAGGACAGGAAGGCCTGGAGGAATGTTGTCCATAGGGTCGCAATGGGTTGGACACGACTTCGCAGCTAACAACAACAACAACAACAACAACAACAATTATTCCTCCAAATGCTTCAGTTGACGAACAATCTCTGGTTAGTTCGTATGTAACTCACAGGCAAAATAAGTACCCTAAAAATAGTTTTGGCAAATATGTAATAAACTCATGAGAAAAATGACACTTGTGTAAGGCTTACGTGTGAAAAACAGTATTGGAAGTACGGACTTTCTGAAAGGGGGAAACGAGGAGGAAAAAAGGAATTGGGTTTAGAGACCTTGGGACAAGACAATATGATGTCATGTTAGCACGTTGTGATTTTTCACTGAAAAGCTTCATGTAACATTTAAAGTAATATTTTCCAGTTATATCAACTTTGGCTTGGTATAATTAAGCAACCCTCCATCATACTGACTAAGAAAGGAAGTTGTCATTAACACATTGCTGTTTTTGTGACTGCTCATTTTAGTCTTTGCTTCCTTTTATTTTTCTTACAAAAATACCATGATTCACAATTTTGCCTTGTCTTCCCACCTTCCTCATTTAAAATGCCATGCTTTACAAGGACCCTACAAGAGCTTGCAACAGAATCTAAAGTCAGCTTTACTTTTTCACTGTGTCAGAAATTCACTAGAAATTCATCGAGAGCTCATAAATGATCATGCTGTGGTGGACTGATACAGAGAAGTGTATATCAAGTATTGGATATACTTGAAGAAGGAATTCAGTGTTCATGATGGGAAGTAAGCCCATACAGAGAGGAAGGGATGAAGCCACTTGTGCACCTCTCTCTGCTTAGTAGCAGCCAATTATCTGCCCATGGGATCCTTGGTGGTCTCTGGGTTGGCTATTTACTTGCAGATGTCAGAAGACAGGATAAAAACTCCTTAATTTCACAACACATGGACAGACTTAATCATCGTTTCAACTGGGAAACTGAGGGCATCCTAGACCAAACCAAGCCCCCCCAAAGCTAGAGAATTCTTGGGAGCCTGGCACTCAGAGCAATCAGCCATCAACAGGTACATAGGGGCAAACAATATCTACATACCATTCAAAAGAGAAAATCAAGAAGCCAGAAAGGAAAACAAAAAACCAAAACATGTTCACACCAGCAAACAATACGCAAAAGAGCAGAAATTAACACTAAGGTTAATGCTGTATGACCTCTGTATGACCAGCAACCAAGAAGTAAACAATATCCCAATTAAGGAACCATTAACCCAGACAACAAGCTAACAGGAAATAACAGCCAAATCAAGGATCCACCAACATCAGTCCCACCAAGACTGACAGGGCAAGCCACTAGTATATATAATGACAGCAAACTCTACTTCCTTTTAGCACTGATGATGTTGCCTACTTTGGTAATGAAACATCTGAAAGAGAACAACCAAACTCAGAGAGCATCAAGGATCCCACAGTTCAATCCTGATCTACAAATATTCTCTTTCATTAATTATTTGCTTACTGACCTGCCTGTGAACCACCTGGAACTTGCTTAACAACCTGTGATCCAACTTAACAATGCCCACGAGGAATACCATGATTGCCTTTGCTACATGATGTGGTATATGGGACATCACTCTGTATGACCATATATTGCTTAATGATGGAAATTCCAGTCCCAAATCACATAGTTAATCAAGGACTACCTGTAAGTTGCCCATATTCTGCTTTGGTTTTCAGTGAGATGGAGCTCTCCACCTCCCTCTACTGGCTTGGTCTTACTATTTAAAATATTTGTCTGTATATTTGAAAAAAAGCCCGTTAGGTGTAGTGGTTAGGCACCAGGCTATAAACTGGGAGAGCATCTGAGTTCTACTCTTGCCTCAAACATGAGGCCAGCTAAGTGACCTTGGGCCAGCTATAGGCTGAAGGGAATCAACAAGCCACTTACACCAACAAACTACAGAAACGTATCCACTTATCCACTCAATTGCCAGTTGTCAACATTGACCCAAAAGCGAGAGAGAGAGAGAGAGAGAGAGAGAGAGAGAGAGAGAGAGAGAGAGAGAGAGAAGAGAGAGATTATTTGTGTGTCTTAATGTCTCAAGCAGCAGATAACTAGTCTGTCTTCATCCACATCATTGATAAAAAATGAGAGTTGTAAACTATTTGTGTAAGAAAGAAAAATGGTCAATATGTATCTATAGAGAAATATTAAGATAATAACAAATAGAGATATACTTCTTAGGCTTATTTGGAATCAAGGAAAGCACAATATGCAACTTGGTGGACCACATTTAGGTTATATTTGCCTCCTGGATAATGAAGACCATTTCTGAGCATCTTTTGAGTAGAATTGTTCCACTAGTGAGAAATCCATCAAATTATGCCATACAGTCTTGGTCACATTTATCCCTCCTATCCAAAAAAGCATAATGAGAAACTATGGTGAATGTTTTACTGATTCAAGATACATTACACCCACAACATTCTTTTGGTATACACCATACTGTCATAAAAGACACAACTTGCTGACTTCTACTAATTATGGTATTCATTTTTGGGGCTTGCAGGCATGTTGAAAAAGGAAAGGAGAAGAACCTAGAAGTCCTTCTTTTTCCTCCTCTTTTTAAATATTGGGACTGTTGATATCCCTAGGAGTTTCAAATATTATTATTAGTGGTTCTGAGATCCCTTTATCCAGGTCCTGCAATAGTACAGGGTGTAATTCTGCCCCTTTAATTTCTTCAAGGAAAAAAAATATATGATGTATTTCTTAACCCTGAGCAGCATCCTTCTTCTTCTTTTCCAAGCAGTGTTCTTCTCCTTTCCTTCTTTTTTTTATTGAAAAGTTTTACAATACATTTTTTAAAAAAGACAAAACCCCTCCCTTCCCCTCCCCCCTCCCCGACTTCCCAGAGCTCAATACAGGGTATAAAAATACAAGCAATCATAGTCTACCTTATGCAAACAACAATAAAATATTAAATCTATCGCACTTTAACTCTTATAAAATAACTAGGAAAATCACCGCTTCTTTGAGAGGACAGATACAAACCAATTCCTCCCTTCTTCTCATTTCCTGCTGTTATTTCCTTACTTTTCCTGTGCAACACATTATTTATTTATTTATTTATTTATTTATTTATTTATTTATTTATTTATTTATTTATTTATTTATTTATTTATTTATTTATTTAAATTCCATTTATATCCTGCCCTTCTCCAAAGACTCAGGGCGGCTTACAAGCTTAGCAGTAGCCTTCATTCTATGTATATGCCTGCTTATTAGGGCTTTCGCCCCCACCCCAAGCGGCATTATTACAAAGTCAGCTTAATTGCCCCCCAAAATCTGGGTCCTCATTTTACCTACCTTGGAAGGATGGAAGGCTGAGTCAACCTTGAGCCTGGTGGGACTCGAACCTGCACTAATTGCAGGCAGTTGGTGTTACTTAAGGAGGCATTAGCCCACTGCTCCACCAAGGCTCTTATATTAACATTAACAGTCTGATTTTTATTTTGGACACAGACACAGGCAAAACTGTAAAGTTTACTATTATATTTTGCATTTCTCACCAGCCTCATTTTATTTAGCTTTCCTGATTCCATTCCAAGTTTGAATTGCAATTTACACTACTCCATATTCATCGGCAGGCTCTTTTAGTACCTCTCTGTCTTCTTCTTGTTGCTTTGCTTGTCAGCAAGCACACTAATCCTTTAAAGTTTATTTTAGTTTTTCGTTTAGTGGGACTGTCTGTACCTTTGCTCTTGGTGTCCTCTCTGTCCTTTATGACTTCTATATCTATGCTGTAGATCTTTTGCAGGGAGCCAGGAAGGTGACCTTGAAGACACCACCCAGAAGATCTTTAGTTTAGAACAGGCGCAGAAGTAGGTGCATGTGCTGGCAGGTTCATATTCTGCTTTGATTTTTAATGAGGTGCAACTCTCCACCCCCCTTGAAAAAAGAGCCAATTAGATGTAGTGGTTAGGCACCGGGCTAGAAACTGGGAGGGCCATGAGTTCTAGTCCTGCTTCAAACTATTAGAAAATATTAGAAAGAAATTCAGTCTGGCCATCCCCTGACTCCCATCGGCATAAATGGGAAGGAAGGGGAAACAGTCAGATTTTTGAGATTCCGTTACAATTTCTCAATAAAGTATAGTTTTAATCTCCCTGTGGAGCCAGTTTCCTGATTTGGTCTACCTTGTAGGGCTGACATTTTTCCCTTGGGGTCTCTAAAATTTCTTTCATGAAATGCCAGGTACATGACCGTCGATTCTCAACTTTTCCTTCCCTGGCATCTTAAATAAACATAAGGTGATCACTAGTCCCCCAAGAGCCTGATATCTTCAGTCTAGGACAGGGGTGTCAAACTCAATTTCATTGAGGGCCGCATCAGCATTGCGGTTGCCCTCAGGGGGCCGGGTGGGCGTGGCCAGGGTGGGCGTGGCCTACTGGGTGGGCGTGGCTAGAGTGCGTATGGCCTACTGGGTGGGTGTGGCCAACTCTACATCGTTCGCATCAAGGGTGCCTATGGGGGCCTGGGCAGGAGTGGGACAGATCTGAGGGTCTCTGGCAGAAGGAGGGTCTCTGGGCCAGGGCCAAGGCAGTGGGGGCCGTTCCCTCACTGTTTCCAGGATGGCTTCGCGGGCCGCATGAAACCACTTTGTGGGCCGGATCTGGCCCCCGGGCCTTGTGTTTGACATGTCTGGTCTAGGGGGTCAAATCCTATTTTTCAGGATCAGGCCTGGGGTAACCTTCCCTCCTGTTCCTTCTTCCATTTACTTCCTGTTCCTTCTTCCATTTACTTCCTGTTCCTTCTTCCATTTAAAACTGAAATTATTAACAAGGGGCATGAGGAATCTGTTGGAGCAAAATGCTTAACTAGTTAATGTTGCAGCATAAACTGGGGTACAGGTAGTCCTCGACTTATGACGGTTTGTTTAGTGACTGTGCGAAGTCACAACAGGACTGAAAAAAATGACTCAGAACCGTTCTCACACTTATGACTGTTGCAGCATCCCCGTGGTCACGTGATCAGAATTCAGCGGCTTGACAACTGACTCCTGTTTATGATAGTTGCAGTGTTCAAGGGTCATGTGATCGCCTTTTGCAGCAAGCAAAGTCCATGGGAAAGCCAGATTCATTTAACAACAATGTTACTAACTTAACCACAGAAATTTCGGCTCAGTTGTGGTAGTAAGTCAAGAATTACATGTACATGAAGTTTTCTAAATATATATATATATTGTCACATGGAAGTCGTTGATTCATTATAAGCAACCCAAGTCTAATAAGGGATAGGAGCAAATTTACTTTAGTGATTGAAAAAAAAAGATTAAAAAGCAAAACAAACCTAACACTGATGCTTCAGTTGCCCAAGTGAACAACCTTCTGAATATATATGATGTTTGCATAAGACAAAAAACGAACAATTCTTTTTTTAAAAAAAATACTTGCACATCCAAAATGGTGCCGCCTAATTGTCTGATGGTTGACCAGAAGAAACCATTTACCCTAATAAAACTGAAGCCACGCACATCTCTTTAACAATCTGCAAATAAATCTTTCCTAGATGAGGTTAGAGGTTTCTAATAAAGAGTCCTTTATTCATAATTACTCTAAAACACTTCTAAAAATCAACTCCTCTTTGCTGACACGACCTCGACAGTTTTCTGCCCCAGAGCTTTCTCCAGCCACTCAAGTTCTTTGCCCTAGAGTTTTCCCCAGCCCTCAATGGAGTAGGGCGCTCGTTACTTATCCAACAGTAATGTTTGCTAATTCAGAATTGATTAATTAACGAAATGTGGCTTTTCACTGCCATTTCCTTTTGTTTATGAAGCACTAAATTCCCAGGCCAGTATGTGTATCCGTGGGGCAGATGTCAGGGAATGCCCTAGACGGTCTCTCCTTTATTTCTGTAGAAAATACAGAATAGTAAGCAATAAAGGACAATGTGAATGTCATTGAAAATATTCAGGAATTCCAGGAGAATTACAAGTAGGCAGTTGCAATGTTTTATTTGGGGATGAATGGTTTGGGTAACTCCCAGCAAAAATATATTTTGTGTTCCTTTTCCCCAAACAGAAAAATTCCCTTCGTTTAAATGTGAAATAATCTAGTCTACTTTTCTGTTTTGCTATGCCATTGTTATTCATGGCAATGGATGGTGGCATCCAGGGTTTTAAACCTGAATTGCTTCTCTCTAGTTCTTCCTTCCTCTGTTACCTGTACAGTTTAGACACATCGGACCTCAAATCAGAAAAAACTACACAAAGAAGCAGCTATTAGCCATTGTTGGATTCATTTTTGTAGAGAAGCTGGAGGGGGCAGAAAAAGGTTAGCACCCCATTGATTTATTTCTTGTAGACTTAGGGTCAAAGAGGAAATCTTGACAGAATGCAATTTCTATTATCCAGCAAGAATAGAATAGAATAGAATAGAATAGAATAGAATAGAATAGAATAGAATAGAATAGAATAGAATAGAATAGAATAGAATAGAATAGAATAGAATAGAATAGAATGATGGAGTTGGAAGGGACCTCGGAGATCTTCTAGTCCAACCCCCTGCTCAGGCAGGAAACCCTATACCATTTTAGACAAATGGCTGTCCAGTCTCTTCTTAAAAACTTCCAGTGTTGGAGCATTCACCACTTCTGGAGGCAGGTTGTTCCACTGGTTAATTGCTCTAACTGTCAGGAAATTTCTCCTTAGTTCTAGGTTGCTTCTCTCCTTGATTAGTTTCCATCCGTTGCTTCTTGTCCTGCCTTCTGGTGCTTTGGAGAATAACATCAAACTGATGAACTCCTTAACAAGAGAGTCGTGAGAAATTTCAAGAACAAAATACAATATATGAATCAGTCTGTGGATGTGATAGAAGTAAGGACGGTTTGCCAGGATAGACAGATTTGCAGGTAGTCCTCAACCTACCACCACAATTGAGCCCAAAATTTCTGTTGCTAAGTGAGACAGTTGTTAAGTGAGTTTTGCCTCATTTAACAAACTTTCTTGCCATAGTTGTTAAGTGAATTACTACAGTTGTTAAGTTAGTAAAATGTTGTTAAGTTAATCTGGCTTGTCCATTGACTTTGCTTGTCAGAAGGTTGCAAAAGATGATCATATGACCCCAGAACACTGTGGCCATCACAAATACCTGCCAATTATATTATATTATATTATATTTATTAAATTTTTATACCGCCCTTCTCCCGAAGGACTCAGGGCGGTGTACAGGGCAATAAACATTAAAAAACAAAGTACAAAAGTTAAAAACAATTAAATGATTTATGCCCGATATATACAATAGTTAAAACCATATTAAAACCCAACCCCAAACTCATCAGACCAGGCCGGCTTGCTCAAATAAATAGGTTTTCAGATCCCGCCGGAAGGAGCGAAGGTCGGGGGCAATCCGGAGCTCAACCGGCAAGCGGTTCCACAGGTCTGGTGCGCCCACAGAGAACGCCCTCCCCCTGGGGGCCACCAGTCGACATTCTCTGATCGGAGGCACCCTGAGGAGGCCCTCTCTGTGGGAGCGCACTGGACGGAGGTGCTGCCGTAGGTGCTGCCGTAGGTGCTGCCGTAGGTAATCCAGACCCATGCCATGTAGGGCTTTGTAGGTCATTACCAGCACCTTGAATCTCACCCGGAGGGCAACCGGCAGCCAATGCAGCTCACGGAGCAAAGGTGTAACATGGGAATATCGGGAGACTCCCAACACAACTCGCGCGGCTGCATTCTGCACCAGTTGAAGCCTCTGAGTGGTCTTCAAGGGTAGCCCCATGTAGAGAGCATTACAGTAGTCCAAACGAGAGGTCACGAGCGCATGAGTGACTGTACGCAAGGCATCCCGGTTGCCAAGCGTCTGAATGTTGATCATGTAACCATAAGGATATGTCAACTGTCATTACGTGTGAAAAGTGGTCCTAAGTTTTTTTTAATGGTCTTGTAACTTTACATGGTCACTTAATAAAAGCTTGTGAGTCAAGGATTACCTGTATACAGTGGTTTAGGGAGTTGGGGCAGATAAAGCCTAATTTATCTTTGTTTTTCTTCTAACATCATGCCTTAATTTATTTGGCTTAGGTATTAGAGCCAGTTTACATTTAGCGTTGTCAAAGAACTTAGAAGCAACTACAGAGGAAGAGATCCACCAAAGAAAAGATTTGCAAGATGCAAAGATATATATGTGTATGCAAATTATCCTTCTTTGGGAAGGGCAATAGACAGACCTCCTGGGCATCTGGAGTCAGTAAATGAGAATTAGAAGAGACACCAACTGTGTTATATTTGATAAGATAAAAAAGGGAATTTCAGTAGGTATGGCTTGGAATGAAAGCTGAAACTGTCTGTTTTGCCTAGTTCAAAGTACAAGAATCATACTGCCAGACATGCCCCGAAGGGTTCCCAGACATGAAGAAAATTGTACTCACAGAAGCCTTTCCCTTTTTAAGCTAGTTAGTTGAAAAGGTTCTACTAGATTTCTTCTGAGTTTGGGCTACCATAAATGAACATGACTCTTCTCCTACAATGTCTACCTTAAAAATATGAGGAATTATAGGATGAAGTCCAGAAAGAACTGCAGCTTCACAACTTCCAGAAGATAAACAGTATATCTCAAAACTGCAAGTTAAGAATACATTTACAGAGCTTCTAGAGAGAGATCCTAAAGCCAGACAATTTTTGTTGAATAGGTAACCATGAGGTGTAATACCCCGCTTGAAACAACAGTTTTGCAGGATAACATAGTTTTTTACAATCTTATACAAGGCAGTCCCCAACCTACGAGGGCAATTGAGCCCAAAATTCATGTTGCTAAGCGAAACGTTTGTTAAGTGAATTTTGCCCCATTTTACGATCTTTCTTGCCATGAATCATTGCAGTTGTTAGGTTAGTGACTCTGGTTTTCCCATTGACTTTGCTTGTCAGAAGGTCACAGAAGGGTAATTGCATGATACTGGGACTCTGCAGCTGTCATAAATATGAGTCAGCCTGAATTTTGCTCATGTGACTATGGGATTCTGTTAACGGTTGCGTGAAAAACAGTCAAAAGTCTCTTTTTCCCCCCAGTGATATTATAACTTTGAACAGTCACTAAATGAACTCTTGTAAGCCGAGAACTACCTGTAATCATTACCAGCTATGTCAGCACAGGGTCACACCTCAAGATTCACACTAGAAACATGTATCTTGGATTAATTCGATTGTTGTGATTCAGGGTCAGCCTGTGGGTTCGGCAGTTGGGTCGGACGACTCAGAGGAGGAGGGGGGTGTTGAAGACCTTGCTGAGGGGGTTGAAGATCTTGCTGATGATAGCCCTCAGCCAGGCCCCTCCCACTTGGTCACCACGGAGACCCAGCTGTGTGAGCCTGACAGTGTGGATGAAGATGACCCACAGCTGGCCCTGTTCAAGGACGCCCGACGCAGGAGGCAGTCAATTAGGAGTAAACAGAGGAAGGCAATGGGGCTTCTCAGAAGGAGGCAGAGAGAAGCCATGCCCTGAACTCTATATAAGGGGAATGTTTGGGAGGGCTGGTTTGCTGAAGGCAACCTCTCGGATGGTTCATGTTTGTTAAAGCTCCTGTTTCTTGGTTCGTGTCTTGTTTGTTTTTGTAGCTATAAATTTGGCAGGCGTTAATCCAGCCTCTTGCCATTTGTAAAGGGCTTGTCCCTGCCTTTTCTGCAGGGCCGGTAGCAGGCTGATACAGAACATCGATGTTGCAAATGGCTGGTCCCTTAGGCCATTCAGAAGTGCATGCTCTTGAACTTTATTTCCTTTCAGACTTTTTGGACCATCTGTGGATATCCTTTCACTTCATTCTGGCTTGACTCGGGGGAACTAAAATGTGTTGCTCTCCTGGTTTTGGTGACCCTGGACTTACAACTCCCAAAGAACTTGCTTACTACCAGAAATGTTTTATTTCTGTTTGGGGAACAAGCATAGAGCCTAAATCATAATTTATGCCCATATAAGAACTTATGTTTAGCCTTTATTTTGAGAGGCACATACATAGTATAACTTTAGCTTATTAAAAGTGATGTATGTAAGTATTTTCTTCAGTAACTAACGCCCAGGCTACACCAGGGCAGGGACTGCCAAGCTATCCCATACATACCAATTTTCTTCTCAAAATCTTCTTCCATGCCAGGGTTTATTGCTGTCACTAAGCAATCTCACCATTTCTCAAACTAAATGTCTATGGAAATTCTTAGTCATCCAGGTCATAGTTGTCCCAAAGACATCCACTTGCCTCGTGAAAAAAAGCATCTTTGGGATTTCTCAAACTATTTTTTTGCCTGCATTCCTTGTTGCTTAAAGCAGATTTAGGAGACTGCACACTTTTACTAACAGTCTGTCCTGCTCTTGGCAACACGTTAAGTATGTTGACTACAGTTCTGAATGCTTCAATAATACTATAAACTGCAATTGGCATACTCTCATAGCCAATGCAGACTCTTACATCCTTGGGTTTTCCAATTTGGATCTGTCAAATCTATCTGGCACTGATACTGATTCTTTCCCCCCTCAAGTCTGGTACACCGTCATTGCATAACGCTTAAGTGCAGTGTTGTCCTTTGCAGATTTTCTTCCAACTACATCACTTGCTATTGTTTAGTCTATGTTTTACTTAGTAATTAAATGTGATTTCCCACTATGTGCTTAACTGGCAAGCCTCCACCAGTTTGTTCTGCATAATCTTGTTGAAGATGCACCCCCCAACCGAAGACGTGTTAACCTCTCTCTTATCCCCCAATTCTGTTAAAATGGACCAAATGCCTTCTTGCAGCCAGATCCTGTTCTGTTTTCACCTAATGCATAGGATAGGATGGTTTTTTTCAAGGATCTCCAGGGGCTCAAAAATAACTCTCAAAGTAAAATTGAATTTCAGTGTATTCCTCCCATTAGAACAGCTGCCCCTGCCTATCATTAGAAATTATAATTTTGCCCCATTTTTAAAAAATATTGGTAATGAGGAGGATCATATTATGCATCAAGTTTCTAAATCATTAAACATACCAGATGTGTAAGGTTCAATTTTTAAAAGGAGAAATGCTAAGAAAATGCTAAGAAAAATGTTAACAAGAAATTAAAGCAGAAAAAGATATTTGAAAAGAGAAGAAAGCTATCAACATTAAATGGAGGAATACAATGCCAATTCAACAGACAAGGGATATGAATGGAGGAAAAAGTGATTTAAAAGATAAGTGCAAAAGCTATTTTTGGTAGGAGAAAGACATGCAGCAACCAAAGATAATCAGAATTTAAAATTGGTAATGAATTCCACTGTTGTAATAAAATTAAAAAAATCAAAGTAAGGTGAAATGTATTAGAAAAAGTATTAAGCAGAATGTGTTTGGACATTATATCTACCGTACCTTTACAACCAGAGTGCTAATGGGCTGGGAAGTCCTCAGTTTAATTCTTTAGCAATAAGTATAAGCCTTCTCTGACTGTTGCAATAAAAAGCTATGCTGTATTTTATTTTTTTATCGGTCCCTCAGCTTGCTATCCAGTGCCAAATGCATTGGGTCTGATTAAAAGGCGAAGTGGAACCTCCAGTGTTGGAAAACTTCAGATCATTCATTTTATTTTATTCTTGAGTCAAGGATTCAAAACATTTTGTGGGATCTGCAAAAAAGAGAAGATTGTGTGGAAACTGGATTTGGAGGATAAAGCAGGTCAGGTTCTTGAGCACCTGATTCAGACTGAAAGTAATCCTTTTTCCAAGCACATATTATCCAGAGTCTTCTTAACAAGATTTATTGAAGCAAAAAGACAGTAGTATAGGCAATTTCAGCAACTAGAGTATTCTCCACTAAAATCAATTTACTGCCAAAGCATGTGGACAGAAACTTTTCTTAATTCCTTTCTAAGGACTTTACTATGAACTGGCAAAGAGGCCAGTGTTTTCACTGATACTGGGTGAACTTGCAACCCTGTGCACAAAACCAGCTCCTGAATCCTTATCAGCTGGAGAATCAATTCTTAACATCTGCCTTTATGTGTTAAAGAGTGTACACTGCCAATTCTACATCTTCAAAGAGTGTAATAAATCAGTACTCTGCTTCAGCATAGCGTGCTATGTAAACCAACAACTCTAGTTTGTTAATTATGGTGTAGCACAAGGAGACTGGGAACATCACCTAGAACAGGGGTCCCCAACCCCTGATCCGTGGACTGGTACCGGGCCGCGGCATGCCAGCAACTGGTCCACACAAACAAGGAAAACCCCATCTGTGGGATGCAGGCAGTTAAAACCTATCTCCACATAACCAGTCCCTGGTGCCCAAAATGTTGGGGACTCTGACCTAGAACCTGCAGGCTGTATGCAACATATCTGTGCCACACAAAATGACTGCTTTTTGTGGAAGTTCCTTTTCAATGGGGTTTTCACACTCTGTGTCATCAGGAAGCTTTGCGTACATTGACATTTAATAAGAACTTGATTCAATTTGAGTCATTTCAAGGTTTCTCTTTAAAAAAACTGGTTAGCTGCTTTAATGCTCGCAGCTGGCTCATGTTCAGTGGGGTGAAAATGTCAAGCAACCTTGAAATTTGAACCTTGCCAAATCTTAGCTAGGTTCATCAAGTAAGAAATTTGAGAACTATTTCCTTTGTACCTCTTTTAAAGCAGATATAGCATGGACTGGTCTAATCTAATGTTTAAGACACCAGACTAGAAACTGGAAGACCATGAATTTTAGTCCACCCTAGCCAAGGAAGCCACACCCCAATCCACCTCACAAGGGGTTGTTGTGAAGACAATAGGAAGAGGAAGGTATGTTGGATATGTTCGTTGCCTTGAATTATTTGCAAAAATAATAAGGGCAGATACGAATAAAATACATAAATAATGGACGAAGAGACGACTGTCAGCCTCCAAGCTGCCCTTCCTGGGCTACGCTGCACCAAAGCAGGAAATATTTTTCTCCAAATTAAAAATGAAAATGTCCACAACTATACTGTTACTTTTCCACTTCTTTTAGGCTGAGCACGATACTGAAGAATTGTTATTGATTGTCTTGGTTCGTGGGGCACTTTGCTGTTTCACTGTTTCACTTCACAGTGCCATAAATGTTGGCATGGCAGACTGACATTCTTGGCTCGCCCTGGGAAAGAACCCGGTCCCCACTAATACCAGCAGGGCTTGGTTGCCTCAGGTCTGTGGCTTGCTTAAATATGCTATGGGCACCCACTGCAACCCAATGTTTTATTTCTGTGCTGCATTCACCGCTTTGAGCTACCTGCGATCCTAGGAAAGTGAATCCTACTGTATCTCTTCACCATTGGTTTCTATTCTGATGTTACGCTTCCTTGCGGCGGTCATGAGCCCATAGAATCGCCAAGAGTCAGACTTGACTGAATGGATTACATCATCAGCTATTGGCACCGAAATTTAGAGTGCCACAAAGAAAAGTCCTGAGACAGAGAATGTGGTTTTTCATAATCTGGCTAACCCATGTTCTTATTTGAGCCAGTTCCTGAAAGTGCTAGCTTAACAACCATTCCCCGATTTGACAAACGTAATATAACTTTAATGTAAAATTGGACTCCAGAAACGACAGTTCATTCAGAAAGTATTCAGACCCCTTTCGCTTTTGTCAAATTGGTTATGCTGCAGCCTGATTCTATGGTTGTTGAAATTCATTTTTTTTCTCATTAAACTACAATCAGTTTCTCCATAATGACAAAGTGAAAACAGAATTTTAGAAGAGGCTGTAAATTTATTAAAACAACAACAACAACCCTGAAATAATCCATTGGGGTAAGTATTCAGACCCTTTGCAACAACATTGAAATTTAGTTCAAATGCCTCCCGTTTCTCTTGATCCTTGCTGACATGTTTCTGTACTTTGATTGGAGTTGACCTGTAGTAAGACTCAAGGCTGCAAAAGATGCTTCAACAAAGCACTGAGTGAAAGGTCTGAATATACTCATGCCAATATGATATTTCAGGGATTTTTTTTAATACATTTACAGACATTTCTAAAATTCTGTTTTTGCTTTGTCATAACGGGGTACAGAGTGTAAATTAATGAGAAAAAAATGAATTTCAACAACTGTTGCAGCATAACAAAAACTGACAAACGTGAAGGGGGGTCTGGATACTTTCTGAACGCATTGTATATTGGTTTGACCTATATATGTTGGCTTGTGCCCATACCCAAAAGATCTGGGCTGAGTTGAATACCTGGTGGTGTGGCAGGACCAGAACAGACATAAAACTGTTCAATCGCTACAAGAAAGAGAAAAAAAAAATAAGTTTCAGGCCTGGCCATAGCAAAGAAGAAAATGAATGAAGGATTAATTACTGTGAGCCCCCAGAGAGCTCTGACAGAAAGAATGTTTAACGAGGTGATAAAACTCATTGGCTGGTTACTCACAACGGTTTCTAGGAGTCCATCATACCGCACAATTCCGCTCAATCTTCCCCATAAATCATAGTTCAATATTGCATATAATCTGTAAAACCAGTAGAAAAATCATCCTATCCAGGAAGCACAATCAGACTCTTTGCATCACCAGATACAATTTGGCTTTGATTCATATATCTGTTTCAGTAGGCTGCAGCTAGCCCCAAATGTATGTTGCTAAGTGGAACATATGTTGAGTGAGTGTTGCCCCATTTTACGCCTTCGTTTTGCCACGGTGGTTAAGTGAATCACTGTAATTAAGTTAGTAACCCAGCTGTTCAGTGAATCAGTAAGGCATTTGATAAAGTAGATCACAACCTACTACTTGATAAGATAGAAAAATGTGGGTTAGATAGCATCACCACCAGATGGATTCGTAGCTGGCTGACAGGCCATACTCAGCGTGTGGTCGTCAATGGAACTGCATCTACATGGAAGGAAGTGTGTAGTGGGGTGCCCCAGGGCTCTGTTCTGGGCCCAGTGCTCTTCAATATCTTCATTAACGATTTGGATGAGGGGATAGATGGGGAACTCATCAAATTTGCAGACAACACCAAGCTGGCAGGAATAGCCAATATTCCAGAAGATAGGCTTAAGATACAGAAGGATCTGGACAGACTCGAACACTGGGCGCTAATGAAATTCAATGGTGAAAAAAGTAAGGTTCTACATTTAGGCAGGAAAAAATCAAATGCACAGGTATAGTATAGGTGGTACCTTGCTCAATAGTAGTAACTGTGAGAGGGATCTCGGAGTCCTAGTAGACAATCACTTCAATATGAGCCAGCAGTGTGCTGCAGCTGCCAAAAAAGCCAACACAGTGCTAGGCTGCGTTAACAGAGGGATAGAATCAAGATCACGTGAAGTACTAATACAACTTTACAATGCCTTGGTAAGGCCACACCTGGAATACTGCATCCAGTTTTGGTCACCACAATGTAAAAAAGATGTCGAGACTCTAGATTTGGATGAGGGGATAGATGGGGAACAGAGAAGAGCAACAAAGATGATTAGGGGGCTGGAGGCTAAAACATATACAGTAGGGAACGGTTGCTGGAATTGGGTATGTGTAGTTTAACGAAGAGAAGAGTGAGGGGTGACATGATAGCAGTGTTCCAATATCTCAGGGGCTGCCACAAAGAAGAGGGAGTCAAGCTATTCTCCAAAGCACCTGAAGGCAGGACAAGAAGCAACAGATGGAAACTAGTCAAGGAGAGAAGCAACCTAGAACTAAGGAGGAACTTAGAACAATTAACCAGTGGAACAACCTGCCTCCAGAGGTGGTGAATGCTCCAACACTGGAGGTTTTTAAGAAGAGACTGGTCAGCCATTTGCCTGAAATGGTATAAGGTTTCCTGCCTGAGCAGGGGATTGGACTAGATGACCTCCAAGGTCCCTTCCAACTTCTTCTTCTTCTTCTTCTTCTTCTTCTTCTTCTTCTTCTTCTTCTTCTTCTTCTTCTTCTTCTTCTTCTTCTTCTTCTTCTTCTTCTTCTTATTATTATTATTATTATTATTATTATTATTATTATTATTATTATTATTATTATTATTATTATGGCTTTTTTTCTCATAGAACGCTCAGAACGGAGTTCCGGCACCTTTTTTGGATGGAACCTTGTAGGGTAGGCAAGGTGGCTTGTATGACATGTGTGAGTTCCGGCACCTTTTTCTTTTACAAAAAAAGCACTGATTATTATTATCTGGATTCCCCATTAACCTTGCATTGCAAAAGCTGATCACATGACTCCAGGGGGGGTCACTACAATGAACCAGTTGCCAAGCATCCAAATTTTGATCATATTGACCCTGGGGATGCTGCAACAGGCGTTAAGTATGAAAAGCGGTCATTGGTCACTTTTTTCCAGTGCCACTGTAACTTTTAATGGTCACTAAAATGAACTATTGTTAAGTCGAGAATTACCTATAATCTAATCAAAGTCTTGCACAGCTCTAGCAGAGGCATCTGGGAGACAAGGGGAGTGGACCACTCAAGATGGAGGTTTCAACTCTGTGATCAAAGCCCTGCCCCTTATGTAAAATGTTGACATTGCACACGTTTAAAGGAGTGGGACTTTAATTATCTCCTCTGTGGACTCTACTGAATTCTACTATGAGTGATACGAGCTTCAGTTATTCACTTGATTTTAGTGAATGAACTGAGACCACATGTCCACAAGTCTTAAAGTTGCCAAGTTTCGAGACCGCTGTTCTTGATGGTCAGGACGGTATAAACAATGTTCAGTACCTATCTCTGTTACTTTTTGATGTTCTTTTTCCCCTTGCTTTTACCATTACAGATAACACCTGTTAGCAATCTCATTTTTTTGTGGGGGGAGGGAGGAAACAGTATTGAAAACAATTGTTTGTTTTTAGCAAAAAGGAAGGAAAGAAAGAGAAAAGGAAAGATAGGCATCCTATAATTTGTCAAAAGGTAGTTTCCCCGCCCTCACCAAAAACATTGTAACTTTGGAAGGAAACTTGGGGAGGTCACAGAAATGTACTAACTACTTTGCCAGAGGACTAGAATGCAACAAAATTAAGAGCCGACCTAAAAAGTTGAGGGTCACTGCTGCAAAATGATCCTGATGTTTTATTTTTATTTTTTGCTGTCCCCTACCAGGATGTGATGGGATTAAGAGCAAATGCCTTCTCTGAAGCTACTGTTATACAGTATGATACATCATATATATGTCTCTTGTGTATGTATGATATTAGAAAAAGAGAGAGAAAGGGAAACATTTTAGAGACAAGTGGTAATGGAAGTTTGATGAATCAGTTCATAAAAAAAGATAATCTAAAGAACTGGGAAACAGCCTCAGAGCCCATTCTGTGCATTTGGTAGAGATGTATATGGTACAGGTTTATTCATCAGCAGAATTTCCTTTTCTCTTTGTGCTGCATAAATATATTTGTAACGAGTCTTCATGTAAAGAGATAAAACAGGGGAAGGAACGCCTCCATGTACCGTAAGCGTAATTTTTTTTTATTAATCTTTCTCTCTCTTTCTCTTTCTCTCTCTTGTATCATGGTCTCCATTCACGCAGACAATGTTACCAGTGCAAACACACAATCAGTAAAAAAAAAAGAATTATATATTCTATATTTGTGAAATTACAACATACTACAATGAAGCTTTGCTTGTATCGTGTCAATATCTTCTTACATCCTGCATTTGTTTCACCTAGAAGCGCTCTGAAAATAGGGGTTTCTGATCTGGGTTGCAAACATCCAGATGACCACTAGATGGCAGCAAGCATTTTGCATCTTCTTTCTGTCTCTCTCTGCTGCCATTTAGTGGTTGCTTAGTACCCTTATTGAAGGAAGGAATAAAGAAAAAGAGGAAAAAAGAAATAAAACCCTTTGTAAGGTGAACTAAGATTTTGTTTTTGAGTATCACACAAACTGGGGGGGAGAGAGGAACAGGACAGAGAGAATTAAATGCAAACACACATTATATGGCTTAATCTTTCCTTCTATCACTTCTTGGCCTTTTGGCTAAGATCTTTCTTCTTGCCGAGCATTAGGAATTTTGGGATTCAGTTACTGAGGAGATATAACTCACAAAGTACCATACATATCTCTCTTGTCCTTCAGACTACTAGTTTCAGAGCTAGTTTGAACATCCGTCAGATGAGATTTGTTTGCACGACATGCTACAATAATTCATGGTAAAATGAAACCATGATTTTCTGAATTACATTAGACTACAAAACACACATTGAGCCAACATCCAGGTAACCATGTTTTAACCTAATGTATTATATGGAGCCAGCTCAAGTGTATGGAAAAAGACAGTTTATTTCCTAGAATAATTTATGAGTTTTCATGAAAATGAGTAGAAGAAGGTGGAAACTTTTGTTCTATCACTGCCATCTACTCTTATTTATTTATTTTTATTTTTTTTAATTCCATTTATATCCCGCCCTTCTCCGAAGACTCAGGGCGGCTTTCAAGCTTAGCAGTAGCCTTCATTCTATGTATATGCCTGCTTATTAGGGCTTTCATACACCCCCCAAGCGGCATTATTACAAAGTCAGCTTAATTGCCCCCAACAATCTGGGTCCTCATTTTACCGACCTCGGAAGGATGGAAGGCTGAGTCAACCTTGAGCCTGGTGGGATGCGAACCTGCACTAATTGCAGGCAGCTGGTGTTACTTAAGGAGGCATTAGCCCACTGCTCCACCAAGGCTCTATATAAATGATGTTGTTATTTGACACTGGTCTTAACTATCTGTACATATTTTGAACTATTAGCCCAACTCCTACTATGAGACATCAAGATTGACAATGGTTGGCGTGGACACATCAATGAACATGAATGAATCATTTTCTATCCTGAGTCTTAGGATAAGCTGGAATGTTATTGGAATTCAACTTATCTTTTTTTACATAGACCTCTCCCTGTTAAAGTCTTCCTTCACCCATTAGTTGGAATCAACACATCTTTAAGTTGGATGCAATTGAAATTTAAGGGCAGATTTTAATCACAGCTGTGGTAATTAATTTTTAGGGCAATACGATATTAAATATATATATTTAAAAAAGGGTTAACATGTTTTTTTTCCTGTTAAAATTGTTAACTTAGATTTATTACATATTAAGTTTATTATATTGAAATTTTGATTTACATTTTAGTGATGTATTATTTCAAAAGCAGAGGCTAAGTTTTGTTTTTTAATTAACTACCTCAATTTTCAGTGTTTACTTGGATTCAGTAGCAGCTTGCTTTGGCACTATGTACTTCGAGTGCTTAGAAGCACATTTATGCTGGAAACTAATGAAGCTTAGGAAACAGGATAAAATATGTAACAGCAAAAAGTCCCTTTTTCTTTGGAAAAAAGTAAGACAATAGGAAGTTATTACCAGAAATCATTCATGAAATATCTCCGCAATCAAAGGCACCACCAACGATTATGTGCCCTTTCCTTTCCCGTCTTCAGCTTTCATTCATGAGTAGAGTGACTCATGACATTGTTACGCTGAATGGGCAGCAGCTTCCATAGGCCCACCTATCTTGGCAATGACAATATTGTCTGCAGAAGTCAAACAAGTTCATTGAATAAGGAGAGGGTGGGTAAACCCATCAGGAAGCTCAACACGCCTCTCCTTTCAACTTGTCTGGACAAAGCTGGAACAACACTGGCATTTTCTGCCTGCTAGTTGGAGGGGAAAAATACTTGCTTAGGAAATAAGCATTTTTAAAGGGTGTAAATTAGGGACTTCTCCCATATCTTCCACTATGGAACTGTTCTTTGTCAAAAACAAACTACAGTACTTTCCTTCCTTCTCCCACACCCATCCCTTTTCTGTCTCTCCCTGTCTGTCTGGCACACACCAAACTTGCAAGTGGCATGAATCTTACAATGCTTTGACAATATCGCTTCAGTTCTTAGCAGGAATTATAAGTATTATAAGCCTTAAAATGCTCACAAACACGCTCACACAAAAAACACATTTGCTCCAAGGAAGCACAGTGTGTCATAATGTTTTGAATTATTCAGAAGAGGCTTTTGCAACTTATTACTCACCCAGCCAAATACACCCAGCATCTTATGCTAGTGATAATTCATAGCTAGAAGCCTGAGACTACAAAAGGATATAGGTTATCGAAGCTAGTGAGTGGCTTGCACATGGGTCATACTGTAGAACTGGTTTTCAGAGCACGATTAAAATTGAGCTGGAAAAATACAGATAACTGATGATAGCAACGCAATATGGAAAAGTACAACTCTAGTGGTCATCTGGATCTTTGCAATGAAGAACTGATAAAGGTAAAGGTTTCCCTGTCCAGTCGTGTCTGACTCTAGGGGGTGGCAGTGGCGTAGCGTGGGTTGTCAGCACCCGGGGCAAGGCAAGTAATTTGTGCCCCCTAACCCGTGGATTTTAGCACTCGAGTCTGCCGCAGGGAGCCCCGCATCCTGGGCGTCCGCCTCACCCCCCACCCACGCCTCCCCCGGGAAAAGGGGGAAGGTCCGGCATCCCCTCCCTCACGTGCGGCAGAAGCGCCGGGACCCGAGGCCGTGCCAGGAGGCGGGCGGCGCAGCGGAGGATATACAGAACATTCAAATAGAAGGAAAATATGTGCATCAATAAGACAAAACCAAATTTACATATATTATTCCCCTCCACTTGAATATTCATAAATATATTGGAGCAATATTACTTTCCTTCCCTTACGAAGTAGGCCCAAAATTTATGAAGTTCTACTTCTATTTACAACCAATTTGACCTTAATCTACTTGGTAGATAGAGAGGCAAAGTAGTTAACAGGTGAACCAACAGCAAAGTTAAAATGTCAAAGCACTTTGTTAATAATCTATATTCTATTTTACTTCTATAAAGCCTCAAACAGCTTCTTATTTACAGTAAGTTACACAGTGCCTGCTCATTTCTGTATCTGTCAACTGCCCCACTCTGATAGTCAACAAGAGAAACTCCTGGGTTTATTTTTTCCTCCAAGAGAATACGGTACTGAAAAGCCATGTGGGTACAGAAGTGGGAAATCCAGTTCTAACATTTTGCTTGTAAAAGTCATAAAACAAATTCCTCCTTTCTTCCCTGGATCTCCCACTGTCCTTTCAACATCAATCAGTTGCATTTGAGTTGTTTTGAGAACGATCTCAGAGAAGTGGAGGCAATTAGAGCTCCCAGACCTGTCACTTGACCTAAAATTATTTTATTTCTTCCGAACATGGGAACAGGGGTGCCCAACCTTCCGGGAAACACCAGGATCTCCCAGGCGGGGAGCCGGGCTGTGCCAAGAGGTGGGGCTGCGGGGCAGGAGGGGGTCTTGGGGGAAGGATCTGAAGGGGATCGGAGAGCCGTTCGTGGAAGCCGCAACCCAGGAGGAGGAGAAGCGAAGGCGCAGCGCTTCCCACGGAGCAGAAAAACTCGCGAGGAAAGGCGGAGACTCGGAAGGGGAGGGGGCGCAACTGGGGAAAACCCACCTGGCTCTCCCAGGAATCCCTCCTCCCCTTCCCACCCCTCCTATTCCCTCCCCCTCTCGTGGCGTCCTTGCCCACCTGGTGCCCCTCCCCCACCACAGGAATCCCTCCTCCCCTTCCCCCCCCGGGGATTCCCCCCTCCTGATTGCCCTCCCCCTCTCGGAGCCTCCTTGCCCACCTGGCGCCCCTCCCCTGCCAGGGGAACCTCCGCAGCCCTGGCGTAAGAGGCGTCGAGAGACCAGGAAGGGGAGATGGAGGGGCAGGAAGCTGGATTCCCAGCCCCCCTTTCTCCTCTCTAGGCGCAAAAACTCTGCACTTAACTCCTCCGCTGAAGCGCTGCGGGGAGGGGGCGACTGGGACGCCGCCGAGCAATGCTAAAGTGCTCCAAGCGGGAACAGCAAAGGACCGTCACCCTTCATGCAAAGCCCCAAGACCAAAAACTAGGATCCAGATTGAAAAGGAAAGTTGCGTGTGCCAATCTGCACCTCTAAATGCAAATTAGGAATTCGTCGCCTAGCGCGCCCCCCCAGATGTTGCGCCCGGTGCGGCCGGCCCCCCCTGCACCCCCCACGCTATGCCACTGGGGGGTGGTGCTCATCTCGTTGTCCAAAGACATTTGCATGGTCACGTGGAACAGCGTGACTCTATGTCAAAGCGCATGGAACGTTGTTACCTTCCCACCAAAGTGATGCCTGTTTATCTACTTGGATTTGCATGCTTTCGAAATGCTAGGTTGGCAGGAGCTGGAGCAAGCCACACAGCTCCCCATTATAAGGTGCTTCGGTCTTGAACCCAGGCTGTCAGCTTTCCTGCTGACAAGCTCATGGCCTTTAACCGCTGAGCCATCACAGCCTCTACATTAGTGCTAATGATAACAGATGAATGTGTAAGTTTGAAACCTTATCGTGAAGTAAAACAGATTCACACATGGAAAATTTTATTCTTTTTTATAATCCAGAGGGGGGAAAAATCTCTCTTAATTCTATCGTTAAACAAACAACATAAACAAAGACAGGCAAACTGTATACTGATTCTTTCTTTCATATCTTGTATTTTAAAGTTGTTCCCCTCACATTCTCATGATGGTGAAGATGGAAGTTTCTAGGAGGGATGAGTGAAGAATACCCTGGAAATATATATCACACTCCCAGCAGGGTCACCCAAGATGTGAAGCTAAAGCTAACAGACATCTACAGTATATGTGACTGCAGTGATATAGGAAGATACTGGAGGAGATAAATACTTCAGAGACAATGGCAAAGGAATTATTTCATGCTGTGAGGGAGAAATAATTAATATACCACTCCTATATTTTATATAAAAAAAACCCACATGGATAGACAATATACAATGATTGATGACATAGTGCTGGATAATGGGCCCCTCAGGTCAGCTGGCCCAAGACATACTGCTCCAGCCTTGGTGGAGCAGTGGGCTAATGCCTCCTTAAGTAACACCAGCTGCCTGCAATTATTGCAGATTCGTATCCCACCAGGCTCAAGGTTGACTCAGCCTTCCATCCTTCCGAGGTAGGTAAAATGAGGACCCAGATTGTTGGGGGCAATAAGCTGACTTTGTAATAATGCAGCTTGGGGGGGGGGGCAAAAGCCCTAATAAGCAGGCATATACATAGAATGAAGGCTATTGCTAAGCACATTTGATTTGTGCTTAGATTGTAAGCCGCCCTGAGTCTTCGGAGAAGGGCGGGATATAAATGGGATTAAAATAAATAAATAAAAAATAAAAAATACTACTAAGGAAAGATTGAGGATTTTTTGGAATAGTAACATTGTTTGATTAAAGCCTTCTTTATATTTCCATGCAGGAAAAGAAAATCTAGTTGCAACGGGCAGAGAGAATATTAGAAGCATGAATGTTAGAAAGGTCAACAGAGTGAAAATTGAAAAGAACTGATTACAGGTTGTCATATTAGGCATCAGCAAACTGTAGTGGACTGCAGTTGGACAATGTAGTCACTTACCAATAATCTTTTAATATGATGCTTACCTAACTTTATGCTCCAACATAGTTGTACAGATGATTATTTGAAGAATCTTTATGATCAAATTCAATGTGGAATTATTATTATTATTATTATTATTATTATTATTATTATTATTATTATTATTATTATTATTATTCCTATCTCACTATCAAGCAACTCTGGGCAGCATATCAATCAGCAGAACACGCAAGGAAGATGCACTGCATGTGCTTGGAAGTTGGAATGCTAAAGCTGAAAATGGTAAGGAAGAAAATGTAGTTAGACAGCATGGAATAAAAAATACACAAAATAAAGTAGGAGATTGATTTTTTTCCCTTTTACTGCAATCCAGCATTTCTTCATTGCTAATGCGTTCTTCAAATAACCAGAATAGTCATCACTAGATGGAGTACCCATTGATGTATTATTGGTAGAGGGAGATGGAAGAGCTCAGTTCTCACAGCAAATATGTGAGAAGGATGACTGGAAGATATCACAAACTGCTTATGGAGAAGTTCCAAGTCAAGCTAAAGCTGAAGAACAAGGCTAATCAATGTCCATGATATGAATTTGAACATACACCGACCATTTTCAAAAAAAGAACATCAAAAACAGCTTTGAAGTCCTGGCCCTCATTGAAAGGAAACCAAACCATGGAAAGAGGGGGGAAAAACTCTTAAGTATAACCGTGAGAAAGCACTGCCATAGACTAAAAAAATAAAAAAAGGAACCAGGTTTCAGGACAGATGGTTGAAATTGCCAAGAAGAGAAAGAAGGCAAAGCCAAGAAACAAAAGGTCTTGAGACATAATTTAACAAGAATTTTAGATAGCTGTGTGGAAGAAGGTGTGCTTTAATATTAGTCAGGGCCCTGAAGACAGAAACAGACATCGAAAAACAAAGAAAGACTTCCAAAATATCTACAAACTCAGTAGGCAGTTCAAACGTGAAATAGGTATGCTAATTGGAAAGATGAATTGGTCACAAGGAAGCACTATATTATTGATTTCATTATTATTGGGAATCAATAAATGTATAATTGATTATAGAAATTGACCAATTGTGGAATAGCTTTATAAAAATAGGAATCCTGTAACATCTTATTCTCCTCACTTGAAATCTGTACACAGGTCAGGAAGCCACAATCTAAACTTAATGTGAGAAAACAAACTTGTTGACAAAGAAGTTGAGAAGGCTATATACTTCCCCTTTAGTTATCCAGTTTATTTGCTGAATGTATATTGGGGAAAGTTGAACTGGAAGAAGATAAATGTGGTTTTAAAACTGGAGGAAGAAACTTTACTTAACTGCAGTGTGCTGGTGACATTTGTTTTATAGCTCAAAAACAAATGAACTGGAAACTCTAGTAATGAAAGCCAAGGAACACAGTGAAAAAATGGGATTAAACATAAAAAAAATCAAACTGATGGTAACAAGTATAGCAGACACCTTAGAACTGACAACGAAGATACTGAAGTAATTACTAGATACCGCCTTTTAGGATTAACTAGCAATACTACAGAGGCAGATTGGTGTAGTAATTAAGGCAGAAGGCTAGAACCTAGGAGACCATGAATTCTAGTCCCGCTTTAGGCACAAAGCCCGCTAGGTGATCTTGGATCAGTCCTTCTCTCTCAGCCCTATGAACTAGGCAGTAGTAAACTACAACCAGTAGTAAATCTTAACAAGAAATCTGCAGGGACTAGTTCAGGCAGTCACCAAGAGTAAAGACTGACTGAAATTCAAAATGACAACAGTAAAGGAACAAGAAGTGTACAGTAGACTAGTACTTGATAGTATATCGTGGAAAACCTTGGAAGAGATATTCAAGTTGCTACATCATGTCTACACCTAAAAAACCAAGAACTATGCCATGTTTTTTTCCTGTGATATTCTAAGGTTCTTGAAACAGAATAGTGATCCAGAAAAGCATACAGAGAACTACAGCATACATCAGCATACAGTTAGAACAATTAATCAGTGGAACAACTTGTTTCCAGAAGTTGTGAGTGCTCCAATACTGGAGGTTTTTAAGAAGAGATTGAACAGTTATTTGTCTGAAATGGTATAGGTTTCCCTCCTTGAGCAGGAGGTTGGACTAGAAGACCTCCAAGATTTCTTCCAACTCCATTATTTTGTTACTAAGGGATTAAACTGGAATAACCAAACTCTTTGGGACTGTCTATATGTTAATTGCATACAGTATTATTTCTAGTGGCTGTGGGATGTTTTCTGTCCTTCAACATAGCTAGCTAGCTAATATAAACTTCTGCCTGTTGTTCATGTTTCACTTTCTTTGCTTTTGTCTCCCTTGAATTTATTTATTTTTTTTGCCAGTGGAGTACTTTGGTGTTCCATCAATAAAAATTTCTGGTAGCCACATTGAAGGGGGTGGTTGGGTTTATTGTGATCCTGCTATAGGTATTGATTGGGAGTGTGTTGAGTGCGACCTTAACAGGAAAATGGTAATTTTCCAGCAAGCCCAAGCCATGTAAAACCAGCTGCTCTGTGTACGGAATATTTTGCACATACTTGATACGTAGACTAAAAGGTGAAGCACTGGTCAAGTGCTGAATACCTTGCCAGAAATCCCGATTGTTTACCACAGCAAAGAGCTCTTGATATTGATATCAAGAACAGCTAAAATAAAACCCCATTCATTATTCGCCATTCTCCTTCCCTAAGTAGTTAGCAACTATTCCCTCCCTAGCTCATAGAGAGCATTTGTTCCTGCACATTATCACCTTTTGCCATCCTTAATGGTAGATTTTATAACATCCCTGCAGAGGAGGGACACTGTTCCTACTTGTAAGAAAAGTCTTTCAGGTTTTTCTGTGCTGTTTCTTCCGCACAGCACGGTAAACAACCTTTCTAACCCTTCCCACATCAGCTTCTACTCTTAGCCCACTAATCATTCTTTTGGATATCACCAGAATAATTGCCCCATTTAATGCAATTATAGTTATTCCTATCCATTATTTGACACTCAGTTGTCTAACAATTTTGAGAATCTTTAGTGCTTTGCTGAAAACATTTGTGTACATTAGTGGTATTATAACTAGTTTTATTCCTCTCTGATACATTTGCTTTGAGCTTGGATTATAAATTAAATAAATAAATAAATATTCTAAAGTGGGAAATATGTTTCTTCCCTCTTCTTCATATTGGAAAACTGTTTGCACAGCTGCCGTGTTCGTCAATGTTTGACTAACGCGGCAGGTCTCCGGACGGGATGGCGGCAGTTTGGTGAGTGCGCGCGCACTCTTCAAACCGCCGCCATCCCATTTGCACAGCTGCCGTGAATGCGGCAGGTCTCCGGATGGGACGGTGGCGGCTTGGAGAGGTGCGCGCGCACCTCTGCCCTTCGGAAAGGTGCGTGTGCACCTCTTGGAACGGGCGGTGCCACTCTCCATTTGGAGAGGTGCACGTGCACCACTGCCCGTTCAAAGAGGTACACGCGCACCGGGCGGCTGGGAGCCACAGGAGACGGCTCAAAGAGCCGCATGCGGCTCCGGAGCCGCGGGTTGCCAACCCGTGCCATAGAGGGATCAAAGCATTTATTGATAGGGATACAATGAGTTGAGGGGGGAACAATAAATAGACAGTCTGAATGCATACAGGTAGTCCTTGAGTTATGATGGCAATTGGGACTGGAATTTAACTGTGTTTGTAAAGAATAATATCATGTGACTGCATACCTTAGTGCCAGCAATCCCAGTTGCTGTATGGAGTCCCAGGCAAGCAAGTTGACTGGTGAAAGCTGGGGGTGAGAGTTATGTGTAGCAAGTGCTACAGAGCATTGGTAAGTGCTGGGTGTTGTGAGAGGATGGGTTGGTGCCATGGCCAGGTGCTATAAAATGCAGGCAGGCAAAAAAAAATGGCAGGAGTGGTAGAGACGTGCAACCTCCTGCTGGCTTCCCCATTGACTTTGCTTGTGGGAAGCTAGCAGGGGATATTGGAAATTGATATTGTATATCAATCACTGAGTGCCCAGATCTTGACCACATGGACAGTGTGGACCTCCTTGTTCAGCATCCATTGTAACTTTGAATGGTTACTGGACAAGTGGTCCAGACCCAAGGACTACCTGCACTAGGGTGATCACTAGTGGATAGGGAAAATATACACACAATCTTTGCCTTCAGATAGCATTCATCTGGATTTTTGCAGCCAAGATCTGTTGGGTGTACTATAGATCAGGGGTCCCCAACCCCTGGACGGGGACCAGTACTGGGCCCGGGCATGCCAACAACTGGTCTGCACAAACAAGCAAAGCCCCATCTGCTGGATGCAGGAACCACACAAAACCATGCCCCCTCCGGTCCGTGGAAAAACCTCTCTCCACGGAACTGGTCCTTGATGCCCAAAAGGTTGTGGACCTGTCCTATAGATGCAATCTGTCAGTGATGCTCCATCCCATGCAAGTGCCCCAAACTACTACTACTGCCACCATTCTTCCCTGAGAACAGCTTGTGTGTGTCCTCACAGGTCTATACCTTAAATGTAGTACTTGTTCTCTAACTGATTACTAATTCTAATTGCAAAGTTTGCCTTTAGGCCAACTTTCTGACAACTCTGCTTTATCTCTTGTGGTAATAAGAACATAGAATAATTACCCTATTGTATAAAAAAGAATCAAACAAGGTAAACCTAAGCACCTACATGGCTGCTACCTTGCTAGACCTTGTTATAAATAACTAGGATATTCCAATAGCAGGAAGAGTCCCATTATGGCTAGGTCAATTCTTATGAAGAAGAGGGAGAAGATTGGTCTGTCACCAGCTCCTAGCCCAGCCTGTTAGGTCTGCATCTGCATATATCTGGAAGCTGCATCATCACATACCTTCTCTAGACATCTGGGGTATTATATATAATAAGATTATTTTTCTGAGTAAAAGAATTACAACCTGGCTGGTAGTTTACATTGCACCAACATGTTCCTGAATGGACAGATGCCTACTTCGAAATAATAGAAAATACTTGTAGTTCGGGTTTTAGATTTTGGCAGTGGTTTTCTCTCCAAGCTTGTTTTAATTTAGTTTCTGAACCTTTTGTTACCAGACTAGGTCATATGATCAGCAGGATTTGCTTGTCCTATTTTGAAGTAGATGCTTACTTCACCTGGAATCTGGATGACATAGAACAGGAAATTGGCTTTTAAATGAATGGTCCCAGCTTCTTCCTTCTAATTCTGATGTCCGGGTCTATGAGATTTTGGAGTGTGTGGTACTACCTTATCGAAAAGAAGGACTGAGTAACAAAGTAGGGATTTGAGAGAGCTGTTTAACTACAAACAGTCAGTGAGGTTGAGAACTACATTCCAGAACTATTTCTTGCAAGTACTCTGAACAAACAATGGGAAAGGCAGAGGATCGAGCAGATATAAAATCACCCAAACTCAAATGTGCAGCACGCTATAGGCTTTAAAAAAAACCAACCACAACCCTCTGATAAAACTAAAATATTTCCTGCTACCTTTACCTTATTAATTTCTATACTCCTAGACATTTTGGAGTTTTAGGTTAGAAGCCTAAGCCCAGTCAAATGAAATATCTTTTCTTCCAGTTTCTGCTTCTCCAAAGGTCCCACAGCCAAAGCAAAGGAGAACAAAGGAAAAAAAATCCTAATTTTCTTTCTTAGTCGATTCCCTCCTCTTACCTGACTTGAGAATACATAAAAGACCCTTCCAGCTAGCCAGAATTAAGATTCTCATTAATCTACTCTATTGGCTAAGCATATATTCTCTCTGATTCTACTAACAAATATTGCTACCACCCTCCTGATGAATAGCTGCCATAGAGTAACACAACTCTCTTCTTGATTCTGATGCAATGGCCACATTTTGAGTTGCTCCATACTTTTCTCTGCTTAACTCCATTACTATAGCCATGCCTTTTTCTCTCAAAGTCTTTCTCCAGATACAGATATCTGGAGAAATTTCATCACCTCAATGAAATTTCAAATGATAAAACAATAAGGTAGCACTAGCACTAGCGCTTAGGCTTTTATACCAGACCACAGTGCTTTGGCAACACTCTCTTGAGTGTTGACAATATTGGCCCCCAACAATCTGGGTCCTCATTTTAGTGACCATGGAAAGATGGAAGGCTGAGTCAACCTTGAACTGGTCAGGATCGAACTCCTGGTTGTGAGCAGAGTTAGCCTTTAATACCGCATTCTAACCACTACACTCACCACACCTCTTACTGTATAAGGTAGATATCAATAAAGCATGAAGAAGGAAATTAAGCTGACAGCAATTATTGATTTATATATTTATTAAATTTATATGGTGACTCAGCTCACAAGCATGTCTGGGTGGCTAACAGTTAAAACATGATGTCTACAACGTTGGCTATCTTAGAACGTTTATTTTATCACTCCAGCAGTGTTCTAAATCTTCTCAGGGTTCAATAAAATCAAAATTATTTCAGAGATGCTAAAGTTATTTGCAAAAACTGAAACATCATCACTCTTCTCATTATTATTTTTAGTTATTAAAAAAAGTATAGGGATTTTTCATGACAATTATTTGTTAACATCTAATTATACTAATAGGTTTAATATTGTGATTTGTACATGACTCAATGAATAAATATTCTATAAGTGCATCCATTTTAACACGGTAAATATTAATAAATATAACCCAGAGAAACAAAAGCTCTTTTAGGGCCCTCCCTAATTTTTCAAAGTGGGAAGGGATCCTAAGAACAAAAAGTTTAAGAAACACTGTATTATACGTAATATTACAATAAAATCTTGGGCAAACTTAGATATTATCAGTGGCAAGAAGGTATTTATTTGGGCTTTCTATATTATAAAGGAAGCAGCATATTTTCAGGGGAATCTGGTATTTCACTCCTTTTCTTACATAACTGTACTGTGCTGATTGACATAAAAGGAATGGCACTTTCACTAGCACCTGGTTGGGCTGGGCTGGGCTAGGCGATTAACGGCAGGAGTCTGAGGATCAAGTACAAAAAACACTAATGAATTCCTCTATATAAACCTACTGCTTACTCATTGTTTGCACCTTGAATTCTTGCCTGGAAAAGATACTGTGAGCTGAAAAAGAGATACAGTGATAAAGGTAGAACTGGAAACATCTCCAAAGTGCCTTTGTGGGTATTGTGTAATAATTCATGCTACTTAATATAAACAATGAATAAATGATATAACTTTTACATTGTACATAAGGGAAGGGAGAGCAATATTCAGCTGGTTTTGTTGTTTCCTGTTCAACCTCTCTTCCAGCCATATACTTCCTCAAACTAATTTCTATTTTTAAGCAATGATTGCTTGCATGACTTCCTGCCATGGTCCCTATAGTAGTAGTAGTAGTAGTAGTAGTAGTAGTAGTAATGATGATGATGATGATAACAACAACAACAACAATAATAACAATAATGATAACAATAAATTTGGAAGGAGGTCATCTAGTCCAACCCCCTGCTCAGGCAGGAAACCCTGTACCATTTCAGACAAATGGCTGTCCAGTCTCTTCTTAAAAATGTTCAGTGTTGGAGCATTCACAGCTTCTGGAGGCAGGTTGTTCCACTGATTAATTGCCCTGTCAGGAAGTTTCTCCTTAGTTCTAGGTTGCTTCTCTCTTGGTTAGTTTCTATCCATTGCTTCTTGTCCTGCCTTCAGGTGCTTTGGAGAATAGCTTGGCTCCCTCTTCTTTGTGGCAACCCCTGAGATATTGGAACACTGCTATCATGTCCCCCCTCGTCCTTCTCTTCATTAAACTAGACATGCCCCAGTTCCAGCAACCGTTCCTTATATGTTTTAGCCTCCAGTCCCCTAATCATCTTTGTTGCTCTTCTCTGCACTCTTTCTAGAGTCTCAACATCTTTTTTTACATCATGGTGACCAAAACTGGATGCAGTATTCCAAGTGTGGCCTTATCAAGGCATTGTAAAATGGTATTAACACTTCACGTAATCTTGATTCTATCCCTCTGTTAATGCAGCCTAGCACTGTGTTGGCTTTTTTGGCAGCTGCAGCACATTGCTGGCTCATATTTAAGTGATTGTCCACTAGGACTCTGAGATCCCTCTCACAGTTACTACTGTTGAGCAAGGTACCACCTATACTATACCTGTGCATTTGGTTTTTCTTGCCTAAATGTAGAATCTTACTTTTTTCACCATTGAATTTCATTTTGTTAGATAGTGCCCAATGTTCAAGTCTGTCAAGATCCTTCTGTATCTTAAGCCAATCTTCTGGAATATTGGATATTCCTGCCAGCTTGGTATCGTCTGCAAATTTGATGAGTTCCCCATCTATCCCCTCACCCAAATCATTGATGACATGGAATATTCCAAAAAATGTTTACACCTTGGGTTTATTAATGCTAGCAGCTGTAACAGTTCACTTAGGAACTCTTACAGGAATCAAATCTCTTTTCCTTCATCTAATTCTGTACTACAAAGAACTGTTTTGTATTAGGGACTCCACATCAATTCATTAAAAATATATTTTCTTGGATTAGAGATGGATCCAGCCCTGATCCAACTATGTAGCCACTAGGGCACTAAGAGAAGTGGTATGCCTCTTTTTGAAGGCAGAGGGAGTTCAACAAAATCTCTTTTTAATTCAAAGTACATTAGTTTTTATATGAAAAGCATTGTGGAATAAGAAATGCACAATGGCTCAGCTGTTAAAGACACTGAGCTTGTAACTGGAAAGCTGATATCCTGGGCTTGAGACCCAAGAGCTGTGTGATGAGGCAAGCTCCTGTTACTTGCCCCAGCTCCTGGCAACCTAGCAGTTCAAAAGCATGCAAACATAAGTAGATAAATAGATATCACTTTTGTGGGAAGGCAACAACATTCCATGCATAGTCATGCTGGTCACATGACCACGGAAGCATCCTCAGACAATGCTCTCTCCCCTGGCTAAGAAATGGAGATGAGCCCTGCATCTAGAGTCAGGCATGACTGGACAGGGGAAATCTTTATCATGGAATAAGAATCGAGACCAGGAGACTGTGAGTTCTGGTCCCACCTTAGGCATGAAAGCTAGCTGGGTGGCTGTGGGACCCTCCCCCTCTCTCAGCCCCAATTGACAATCAGTCAATTCATGCAATAACTAATGGATCAACATTCAGTTTATTCAAATAAAGCGGACCCTGCACTTGTGGAAAACACTAGGAATTAAAAAAAAACCAACAAGAATTGTAGGGTTAAAGATGTGCTTAGTGGGGCTGTTGCTTCTTGGCAGGGGATGCTTCTCTGCAGGCCCAAGTATAAACATCAACTTGGGGCAGTGACCTAGTCACAGAATCAGGGAGAAGAGATGTCCTTGGGCACAGCCTGCATTATCTAAACAATGAGAAAAGTAAGATACAAAACTACTCCACTTTGGGGGAGTGACTACCCATGATATATCCCAAGTAAGAGAAGATCTTCAGCAGAAATGAAGTCTTAAGGTTGTCTTGGTGGATGAATATCCAAGATGAATATCCCCTTTCTTGACTTCTCTAACTTGCCTCTGAAGGCTGATCAAAAACTAGCCCTTATTTAGAAAATGCTAAGAAGTTTGAATAAGGGAAGCTTTTGGTTACCTAAATAGTGTATAACTTGTTTTGAAACTATAAATGATTGTGATATTTTGAATATGGATGGGAAATTAAAACTGGAAAAAAAAGCAAAAATAGGATACTGACTGAATAAATGGATATTAAGTGCAAATTCAATTAAAATATGTTTTGGTTAGAAAAGAGATTTTAAACTGATATCATTGATATTATTAGAAAACTGTAATAAATGCTGATATTCAACTATATATCTATTAATAACAATAAGAATTATATTTGCTTAATGTGGAAAAATGTTTATTACCGGAAGAAGAGAAGAGGTATTGGATGGTGTAATGTTGGATTTAGTTTGAAGAAGCTTGTATGTACCATGGAATTATTAATTTTAAATTAAAATTTTACCCCGCATGAGATAATATGGTTCACCTATTGGCTGTTCCTTCCAACCTTAAGCAAGTATTAATGGATACTTACAGAAGGAGAAACTCCAGTTTTTAATCTAGCGTCCAGATCATCTGGGTTGTCCTGCAGGTCATCCACTATCCCTTGTAGCTTCCCTTGATATTACCATCATGGATTATTTACCTTCATCTGTGGTTATTGATACTATTGGCTCTGAGTCCTTGATTCAGTCCTTGAATTAAACTAAACTGGGTGGGCTGAGCTGCAGACTGCACAGAAGAAAGAGTATTATTCTTACTTATCTTATTATTATCTGACTATCTGGAAGATAAGCACCTGCTGGTTTTGTGATAAATATTCCTTTGGGGAAGCTGTACTCCACATGTGTGGATTAATGTGTGTGGCTGAGCTGCAAAAGAAAAGCTGACAGAAAACCGAAGTAGCATGTTGTTTGCCTATGAATATGCCATTTTGAGCACAAGTTCACATACAAGTGAGGTACAGGCGCACATTATTAAATTATGTTTGATTAATCTGCTGCTCAGGAATGCATGTGTAGAGTGTGTATTCTATGCACGTTCCTAGCTCCTGTTGCTGTTTAGATTTAGGTTGCTTTTATGTTTGCAGCAAGTTTCTTCATCTTCAAAGGAGCTAAGATTCAAACTCAACAAGACCAAAGAACACATAGAGTGCATATGCACAGGTAAAATCAGCAGTCGTCATTCTTGTAGTTATATTATTTTCCTCATAATTTATATACTGATAACCTGGTTCATTTTGCCTGGCTCTTTCAGAGTTTTTGCTTTGAGTAACTCCAGTTGGTTGGTTGTTGGAGAATTAGATGCGATGGTATCATTATTCATCCTCTTATAGTCTGTACCTCTTGCACTGTTTCCGAAGACTAAATTATTGACCTGGGTGATTTAGTTGGATATCCTGGCATTTTTAATTTTGATATCATTTATTTATTTATTCAACTAAATAAATTGGTAGCTTACTATACAATGTATTCATCTTTCCACTCTGCATTGCATTCTTTTGTGCCCCTTTGTCTGTGGAGAGACAAGAAAACAACTTTATGCTGATTGGCCTGCTAACTTTGTGTGTGTGTGTGTATGTGTGTGTGCATTTGTGTTTATGTTTGCACTGTTGTGCAATCCATGATACATTTTGTTGCAAAAACATATTGGCTTGGCCTGTTTGCTGCAGTTCTCTAGCATTTCAAGTGGAAAACAAAAGTTATTTTGCTGAGCTATGGTATAGGCATAACTACTGATTATGCTTTCTTATGATGTGCTTCTAGGTATTGACATATACCATGTTTCCTCAAAAATAAGACCTACACCCAAAATAAGCCCTGGCTTTATTTTTACACGCCCTCCCAGCCTCCATTTCACCATCAGAGGCTTTCAGAAAAGGCCTCTGCAGCAGAGAAACGAGCTCCAGATTGACAGCACAGCACATACACCCCGGCCTCCATGTCACTGTCTGCAGCTCGTTTCTCGGCTGCAGAGGCTTTTCCTGAAGGCCTGTGATAGCAAAATGGAGGCCAGGGGGCGCTGTGCATGTCAGTCCAGGGCACGTTTCTCGCTTTCCTGATGGCCTCTGATTGTGAAACGGCGGCCGGGGGCGACGCACACGAGCAGCAGCAAGCAGCACAGAAGAAATAAGCCGGCGAGGCAAGGCAGGTGTCAGGGAGTGGGAAGCCTGGCTACAACTATCCTAAGGTAAGCGTGTAAGACATCCCCGAAAATAAGACCTAGTGTTCTTTTGGAGGCAACAACTCACAACTCACTAAAAATGCAATTTAAACAAAAGTATACATTGTGCAATGAACTCAAATAAAATGTACAATAACAAACCCATAAAAACTAGGGAACAAGATAGTCCTTCAAACTCTAAAGCAAACTCTAAAGCAATACAGCTAGACCCAATTAAAATCTAATTAAACTGTCTGGGAAAATAGAAGAGGTTTTACTTGCTACTGAAATAATGCTAATGTGGATACCAGTTAACCCATGATATGAAGAGAATTCCATAAGTGGGGTGCTACCACAGAAAAGGCTCTCCTTCAAATAAAAATCCATCTCACTTGCTTTGAGGAGGGGACCTAGACAAAGACATATAAATGTATTTTACATATAGTATACAATGGCATCCTAGGCAAGTGCGTTTTCCAGGATTAGGCTTCTCTGTACTGGGCAACGTAGTACGTTCTTGATTTAAAAGTTCAGATTTAGGCCTAGACAACATATACTCAGAAGAGACTAGTTTTAAAACTAGTAACTACTGTTTATTACTGATTGGAATAAGTTTAGCACTTTTGGCCAGAAAATCCTCCCTCTTTGATAATTGATTGAAAGAACTGTGTCCTGTATGAGAGATCAAAACCATAAAGCCTATCTGTCTCTATTCACATTCCTTTCCATGAGAATTCCCTGACAGTTTTGGTAGGAGCGGACTTGATAGTTCCTTGATTGGGCTGTTGTTTACTGCTAGCTTGTTTGTCTGAGGTAATCTGTTTCTTGATTGGGGTATTGTTTGCTTTTTTATTATTGATTCAGTGTTAATCTTGGTGTTAACCTCTGTTTATCTGGGTGTTGATTGCTGGTGAGGAGGTACTTATGTCTTTTTATTTTTCCCTTGGCTTTTTGACTGTCTCTTTTGAAGGGTATGTAGATGCTGTTTATCTGCATATGCCTGTTGATAGGCGATTGATCTCAGTGCCAAACTTCCAGGAATTTTCTGATGTTTTGGGACTTGGCTTGATCTAGGATGCTGTTTCCCAGGTGAAACTATGTTTAAATGTGTCCATGTGTTGTGAACTTAAGAAATTTTCATCATGTCTTCTGACTGCTAGTTGGTGTTTGTACACGTTCATAATGAGCTTACAATTAAATCAATTTTAGGCAGGCTACTATGCAAAGAATTTCTTTTCTCAGAAACAGAGGAAAAAACTCCACTGCTTTTCCTTCTCTGAGCCTCATTTCCCCCAAAATAAGCTAATGATAGGGATGCAATTAGCACTACGTCTATCAAAAAACAAAATATATATGATGTGTGTTGAGGCGGCGAGGACATTGTTTCTTTAAAAGGGAGTATTATCTTTACAGAATAATAACAATTTCATACTTAATTGTGATTTGGGGCTTTTTATTTCAGTTACATACTGTATAAGACGTCACACTGGGCAGTTGTAGAGAAGAGACCAGATATTATCCAGAGAAACCTTTAAATATCTTAACTTGTTCATATAAGAAATTATAATGCATAATTAAATGTTCTCCAGTTCATCAGTCTTATGTCAATATGCTGTTTATAAGAATGCATAAAAAAGAGCCAACTATAACTGTAGTGACCCTACCAACAAGACACATAGGAGGCAAGAACTTGAAATGTGATTTAAGTGACAGGAAGGAAGTCTTGATAGTAGTGATTGTAAACGTTACACACAAATGTAATAACAATCATCATAATAGGCTAGGGTGAGTGTACATCATCATTTCTTTAAAAGAAATCAAAACACTATTTATGCATGGAGAAGATCATTATCCTTGACAGAAATTTGACCAAGTAATTAACAACAGCTGTCCTCTCAAGTTAAAGGCAACATGGTCAAATTTTAGGAGAGAAGACAGACAAGTCCTACAAATACTAGAAGGGATCCACAATGCTGAAAGCTAAGCAACATAATACTGATTGAGGGCATGTCTTTTGCTGCTGTAACATGGTTAAGGGGGGGAGACCCTGAAATGGTTACAATAGCTGTCATGGTTTAGTGCCAAAGGCAATGACCCTGAAAACTTCAAAATAGATTGCAAGATCATAATCTCACCTTTGAATTCCGAAGGTCTTGGAACTGCCCAAGAAAAGTCAGTGAAACAGAACTGCTTCTGATGAGGCGAGGAGCTGAATCTGATAAAACTGATCGAAAATCAGAGTTACAAATTTCAGATTTTGGAGTCTGTCCCATTGGCTGGAACAGATTACTTGGTTGTGGTGAGTTTAGTTCATTAACATGATTAACTTGCTCTAGATTGGGCACACATCTATATATGGACTTGGTATTTTGCCAGAAGAACACTATCAAACTCCAAGTTGTTGTTGTTTTAAGAAGTGGTGACATTTCTAGAGCTGTTCAGGCACTAAAGTTGCATGGAAATTGTACAAAAAAGGTGTCATACTTAATTAGAACATTAATACAGTATATGTTTCTAGAATTAGTATTTTAGAATGATGGTAGTAAGTTTTGATGCAGTACTTTATTTTTAAGACTGCCCATTTTTTTAATCCATCCTATAAATTTCAAAAATATTCTGCAGTTTTAAGCATGTAGTAATATTCATTTCCATGAAAAGATTAATTAATTATTGCTTTTAGTCTCTTTTAAAGCCATGGAAGCAGGTAACCCTACTTTATTTTGCTTCATTGATTACCATCTAAAACAGGGGTGTCAAACTGTTGGCCCGCGAGCTGGATGCATCATGACGAAACCGCACCCACTCCATTGCCAGCAATGGGAAAAAAGTTGTGATACGTCACGACACGTCATGTGATGTTGCAGATTTGACACCCCTGATCTAAAAGAATCCATGTTTTACTTTTATTTTAGAACAAAAATAAGCCTCTTCTCTAATTACCTCAGGTATGATACCAAATCATTTCTATCACTGTTATAATAATATATGATTGTTGAGCTATATGTTCAAAACTAACTTATGTACAGTAATATCTCAAAGGTAATTTTTCTTTTCTTTTCTTTTTTAAGTTTTTAAATTGATTTTCCAATATTACAATAATATCTTTAAAAAGCAACGTGGTGTCTGGGTTACAATAGTTCCATTCAATGCTTTTTTTGTAAAAGAAAAAGGTGCCAGAACTCACACATGTCATACAACCCGCCTTGCCTACCCTACAAGGTTCCATCCAAAAAAGGTGCCAGAACTCCGTTCTGGGCATTCTATGACAAAAAAAGCCCTGGTTCCATTTCGTACAAATACATATTATTACAAATCTCCAATTTATTATAACCAAAATTTCCTCTCTTTTTTCCTTTGATACTTATTATCTCTTATCTAAATAAACATACTTCTTATTTTTATCCATCAGTTATTAGGTAGTTTTTTACATTTATCGATACTTTAATATATTTTATATTTTAACATTCCATCTTTAAGACATTAAACACCTTATATATTTTTCCAGCTTTAATTTTGCATTGATATTAAAATTAAACATTTGAAAGTTTCCAATTTTATATTTCTAGGTGACCTCTCTTCCCTTTACACAATTTCTAATACCTGGTGATTTAGATACACTTCTTATCTATTTCATTTCCATATCAACCAGTTGATAAAACAATATAATATTCTTGTTTTCATTATAATTTCCACATATTAAAAATGAGCCAAAAATCTCTCCCATTTCAACATTTAATACGTCCTTTCATCTTTCATATCACTACATCCACATATATTGATTACATTTATATCACTCTTCACATATATACATCTTAATCAATTTCATTTAAACAGCTCAGTATTTCAATTTAACAGTTAATATTCATACATCTTGAGTTTTTTATTTTTATTTTTTAATTAGCTAGTATTTTAATCTACTCATCAAAGCATTCTCATAATCCAAGTACAATCCTGTCTAATCTGGTATTCCATTTCAGGTCTCTTAGATATGACCATTCTTTTTCAGTTTTATTCTTGCTTTTTTCCTTTGCCATATGATTTTTCGCTTCTTTGCTGCAGGGTCATTAAAGAGTTCTTGTATTGTTATATCGTATTAAAGTGGTCCTCCAGTCTTCCTTTTTGGAGGGTTGAGGGGGTCTGATGAAAAAACCAAATCCTCTCTTTTTTTAAAATTACATTTATATCCCGCCCTTCTCCGAAGACTCAGGGCGGCTTACAAGCTTAGCAGTAGCCTTCATTCTATGTATATGCCTGCTTATTAGGGCTTTCACACACACCCCAAGTGGCATTATTACAAAGTCAGCTTAATTGCCCCCAACAATCTGGGTCCTCATTTTACCTACCTCGGAAGGATGGAAGGCTGAGTCAACCTTGAGCCTGGTGGGATGCGAACCTGCACTAATTGCAGGCAGCTGGTGTTACTTAAGGAGGCATTAGCCCACTGCTCCACCAAGGCTCATTATTTTCATCTCTTGATATAGTTGTCCTGGACTATATAATTTCTCTCCCATTCGTTTCTCATTTTTATCTTCAAGTGTCTGTGTTTGTTGAGTAGTTAATTCTTCCATCAATGTATTTAATTGTTCAAGAGCCTTGGTGGAGCATACAGCTAATGCCTCCTTAAGTAACACCAGCTGCCTGCAATTAGTGCAGGTTCGCATCCCACCAGGCTCAAGGTTGACTCAGCCTTCCATCCTTCCGAGGTAGGTAAAATGAGGACCCAGATTGTTGGGGGCAATTAAGCTGACTTTGTAATAATGCCGCTTGGGGTGTGTGTGAAAGCCCTAATAAGCAGGCATATACATAGAATGAAGGCTACTGCTAAGTTTGTAAGCCACCCTGAGTCTTCGGAGAAGGGCGGGATATAAATGGAATTAAAATAAATAAAAAAAATAAAAAAATTCTGTTGTGTTCTGTCCCAATAAATTATTAGTTGTAGTCAAAGTTTGAAAAGTTATAAAGTTCTAATTGAAATCAATTCGTTGTTTTCAACGTTTTATTAAAAATGCCCCTGGAGGCTAGATTGCCGCTCTCTTGAAGGGAGGGTTGAAACTCCCCCCTCCCTCTCCACAGGAGGAAAGTACTTAGCAGCTTATTTAGTTGAAAGGAAGAAGATTGGAATATCAGAGAGGAATCTTACCAGTCTCTTCCACGCTGCTTTAATGTTGCCTGGTGGTAAGTGTGACTTCGACTGTCTGCAGCCTAGTAACCGGCCATGTTGCTATGGCCTGTATTTTGTCCACCGGTTCGAAGGGAATGCAGGCACTAATGAGGGGGTTGCATCTCCCCCGCATTTATGCAAAGGTCCCTTCTTGCTGGTCACCCCTCCAGGGTGACTCTTCGGCCCTTTTAGGGGCCCCCAGTGATGCAAAACTGGACATGGAAGATGAGAGCCATCCTCCAGACGTCCATGTCGGGTGAGTAGGCAAACCAGAAGTCTCAAAGGTACCTTTTCAAAAGGCAACTAGGCTGTTTTTTCCTTGAGGAATAAGTTTTACTTCTCATCCAAGAAACTCCATCAGTTCTGAACTGATGAAGAACTGTTGAGGCTTCTTGGATGAGAAGTGAAACATTTTCTTCTTCTTCCTCAAAGGAAAAACAGACCAGTTGCCTTTTGAAAAAGCACCTTTGAGACAATTTTGACCTGAATGACTGAGAATCTCCACAGACATCCCAGATGATAGTTGCAACATGCCCAACCTTTCCTAACAGATGTATACTAGATCTGCCAGGTAGGCATATTCTAAGTCCCCTTGGTGAAGCACTTTCACATGGTAAAGCTTCTAAAACGCACATTTTTAGTCATTGGTCTCTGCCTTATGGAACAGCTCCCCACCAGAGATACAGATGGGCCCAAAACCATTGGCCTTCAAAAAAAAAACTGGTAAAGAGCTACTTTTGCTCCTAGGCACTGAAGCTAGTGATTAATAGAACAAACAAGGGGTGGTGGATGGGTGATGGTTTTTATTGAGGCTTCAATGCAATTTATTGCTTTAAATGGTTCTTTTATTGTATGTTGTTCACCGACCAGAATTTATGTTATTGTTCAGCACTCAGAATTTCTTTTGATAAAGGGACAGCTATATAAATTTGTGTCACAACAGTAGCTAATATTTGGATCTTGGATCAGTATTCAGCACAGTAGAGGTCTGCCTTAGCTTTGGTCTGAAAAGGATCTCCATCCATCCCGGTGACTGCTGAATACAAACAGGTCATATAGATTGCTTTGCTTGAACTTATCACTAAGGGGCTGTCACAAAGAACAGGGGGTCAACCTATTCTCCAAAACACCTGAAGTCAGAACAAGAAGCAACGGATGGAAACTAAACAAGGAGAGAAACGACCTAGAACCAAGGAGGAATTTCCTGACAGTTAGAACAGTTATTTAATGGAATGACTTGCCTCCAGAAGCTGTGGGTGCTCCATAGTTTTTAAGAAGAGATTGGGTAACCATTTGTCTAGAATGATACAGAGTCTCCTAGTTGAACAGGACCTCCAAGGCCCCTTCCCTCTCTGTTATTCTGCAACCTATCATCAAAGGGCTCCTGTGAGGCTTCTCTTTAGTGCACGGATGTCAAACTCGATCACATCACGTGATGTATCGTGACGTATTGCAATGTTTTTTGCCTTTGCGGAGCTGGGGTAGGCATGCCATGTGTATGATGCATCTGGCCCGAGGGCTGCCAGTTTGATACCCCTATGTTTAGTGTATGCAGTCTTGAGCACTGCATACAGTATGCATAGGAACAAAATATATGAACACAAACAAAAAAAATGCCTTGGGCTTCTATGGCTATTCTCAACTCAATAGGAATGAAATGTTGCTTGTCATATCTGAATTCCTTTGTTTTGACTTCCTAGATGATGGAAGGGATTTAAAGAAATGAATATATGAGCACATTTTTCTGTATCATATTTTAGATTACTTTTTAAAGTAGAGTTCCCTTGGAGAATTGTCCTTTCCTGTTTGCTTACTAGATTCCGATCTACATCAATGAGCACTGATTTCTCCTTCCATAATTTTTGCTGATTGCTGATTCTTCTTACTCTATTCCAGCCTCCAATTTATATTATTTTCTGTTAGCCTTTCATGCTGTCCCTCAGTCCAACTGAGTTACAATATACAAGTTACTACTCTTTTAAATATTATGATTCATATGCATAACTGGGGTGTTGACCCCTATGTATCAGAAAAATTACTGTGCCCCCATGCTAGTGTTTGAATCTTTTTTATTTGGCTTCAAATGTAGTTTAGTTACAGCCAAACGCCACATCTCTAATAAGAGTCTCCACCAAAGGAAAGATGAAAGTTGCTTTTTAACTCAGCCTGAGCTGTGTCTGACAACAGCAATTAAGTAATTTAATCAAGAATGATATTGCCCTTTCTGCCAAAGCACACCTAGGCTATGATCCAGTAAGTGGATTGCTGCATTGGGATTTAGGATGTTCTTGTTTCAGACATCTCTTCTTAGTTTTTCTTTTTATTAGTCTTTTGCTTCATTTTTTGATGTTCCCCTCACCCCACTGACACCCCCCCACACCAGTTGGATCTGTTATGGCAGACTGTAATGGTGTGTGAGAATGACCTTGGGAGAAGTGGGTGGGAGGAATTGCTGTCTAGGGGATGGTCAGATAAGAGACAACACAGCCCACAGCTGCATAATGGGAGGAGAAAAAGGCTCAGAAGCAACCCATCACCGTCCCCCCCCCCCACCAAGGTCACAGGCTGCAAAGAAGACAGTTGGAGATTTCAGACTTGCAAGACTAGCAGTAAAATAGATTTTGTTCATCTGGTCATGTTTCCTGTCTGGTCTACCTGGGATAGTTGAGACAGACAATCCTTAAAAATAACAGGATAATTATGATTACAGCCTCCTAGTTTAGCCAAAAATATGTACATATAAAGCTAACATTTCTGTCCAGAGGCAGGAATGATTAATCAGCAAAATGACTAAGCAGAAATTTTTACTGCATAATCTTATGAAGCAGTGGCATAGAGAGCATTCACATTCAATTTTTAGCAGAGAGATAGCTTTGGGATGCATGCGAGAAGCAGTTGTACCCAGTTTGTAGCTTCTGCCTATTCTTCTTCTATTTCCATTCATTGACTATTCCATAGTGCTTTTTCCTGATCTGAAATACAGCAATAGATCTAAATGAAGTTTGTGGGCAAATTGAATAACTTATGTATTTATTCACTCATTCAGTTTCTATGGCTGCCCATCTCTATACCTAATTCTGGGTGGTGAACAAAATTGCAATCATTGCAACATTACAAAAATTAAAATACATAGCAGCCAAGAAAATGTAATATCCCTTAACCACTAATACATAAATGGGCATCTGCAGATACTCAGGGTCTCAGGTCTGGAGACAGACCCAGATCTTTAAGATGGTACAAAAGGCCAGTAAGGTTGGAGCCACAGTGGGATGGGATGTCCAGTGTGGTATGATCCATTGTCAGACTAAGGCAAGAGAAGTGGCAGGAGAACTGGAGCAAGTAGAGGGACAAGGGACTCCCGGAGGCACAGCATGTGGTCTGGAGTTTGCGTTCAAAGTATCGACTGTGGAGAACCGGGCTGTGGGCTTTAGCCTGAGGTAGAGGCAACCCCAGGGACAACAGTGTCTCTACTCGAACTCAGCCCAACCTCCTTCTTACAAAGCCTTGCAAGGACCAGCAACTTCAATACGGACTGCAGAAACTACTTGGGAGGTTTCGCAGGAGGAAGGAGGCAGTCCTGCCATGTGTGAAGCCCCAGAAAGTAGACAGGTTATTCAAAGCCCCCCCCCTCGCTCCTGAGATGCTGCAGTGCACAGGTGGTAAGGCACAAAGAAAGTACCTGTCCATAGATCCAGTTTGAGATGTCCCCAGAGTTATGCTGGGCAAGAAGCTGCCAGCCAGTCTGTGGTTGCTCCAAGTCATAATCCACAGCTTGTGCTTAGAACTTTAGATTTTAAAAAAGTAGAAAAACCCCCCAATATTGTTACACAATATACTCCAAAGATACTACACAGGGAAATACAGGTAAATGATCTAGAAAAGTTAAATGAGCTACTCAGAAGTCTTATATTATCTTCATATTAGACAGAATATGATCCTGGAATAAAATGGAGGTCCAAATTCCACTTTGCATTATTCAACAAAAGTGCAAAATCTCACTTCAAGCATACTTTTTTTTTAAAAAAAAGAAACTATTCAAAATAGTATAAGTCTTCCCATAAACAGTGTTTCCCAAAATGTCTTGATTTGGTACCCAAAAGTTAAATAAACCAACAGAGAATATAATCCCTTACAACCTCACTATTTAACAAAAAGGCAATACTTTATTCTTCTTTTTATAGTGGCTCCTTATTAATTAATTTGTTTCTCAAATTTATATTGCCACCCATCTCACACAAAGTGACTCAGCAACATGTACATTTAAACATTGTGCAAGTCATTAAAAGAATAAAAATTGGTAAAACAAGACTAGAAGGGAGAAAATATTAACATGCAATATTATTACCAGAAGATTCCCTAGGCTTGCTGAAAAAAAACCCCACATTTGAGAGCGTGAGGGAAGGCAATAAGACTTAGAGCTAACTTTACCTCAGGAGGGATGATGTTACAGAAGGCAGGTATCACAGAAGAAAAGGCTCCTTTCCCGGTCCCATCAGATGAAACTCCTTTGTGGATGGGAGCCTCATCATGCCTCTCCTGCAAGACCTGGTGTGATTGATAGATGTAATAGGAAAGAGGAAGTCCCTCAGAAACCTGACCCTAGGCCACAAGGGATTTACAGATCAAAACCAGCACCCTGAATTGAACCCGGAAGCAAACTGGCAAATAATGTAGCTCACAGAGCAGAAGCGTAATGCAGGTCCACCTAGGGACATTTTGCACCAGCTAAAACTTCTGGATACTCTTCAAGAGCATCACTGATGGTATACATAACAGTTGTACATTCAGAACGTGACCAGGGCCCGAGTGACTGTGAACAGAATCTCACAACCCAGAAATGAGCTTAACTGATGCACAAAATGAAGTTGCATAAAGGGCCACCAGGCCACGACTGTCACCTGCTCTTTAAGCAGGAGTTGTGAGTCCAGAAGGACTCCTCGATTGCTCAGCAGGTCTATTTGAGGTAGGGCCACCCCATCCAAAACCAAAGATGATAAGTACTGGATTCATTAGTTCCTAAAACTCAAAGCCACTCGATCTTCTAGGGTTCCGTTGGAGCCTATTGTTCCCCATCCAGACCTTTACAGCATCCAGGTCAGGACATCCACAGCGGCTCCCAACCTTTTCTATACCCCGCACATCTAGAACGCTCCTGATATATTCTCGCACCCTTTACAAAAGTTCTAAATAATGGCAACAAATTATGCATTTACACTATAATTTGCATATACACTGTAATATGCATATACACTATTAAACAGATGGAAACTAGTCAAGGAGAGAACCTAGAACTAAGGAGAAACTTCCTGACAGTGAGAACAATTAACCAGTGGAACAACCTGCCTCCAGAAGCTGTGAATGCTCCAGCACTGGAAGTTTTTAAGAAGAGACTGGACAGCCATTTGTCTGAAATGGTATCGGGTTTCCTGCCTGAGCAGGGGGTTGGACTAGATGACCTCCAAGGTCCCTTCCAACTTCTTCTTCTTCTTCTTCTTCTTCTTCTTCTTCTTCTTCTTATTATTATTATTATTATTATTATTATTATTATTATTATTATTATTATTATTGAAAACACAAGTTTTCGCACCCCCTGGAATATCGTCTCCACCATCCAGTGGGTGTGAGCACCCCCAGTTGGGAACTTCTGTAATAGAGTATCATCAGCATCCTGATGATAACTCACTCTATGGTGACTGATGATCTCCCCCAGCACTGTATAATTTATTTAGGTATTTCTTCCTCCTTGCAAGGCCAAACATGTTTTAAATAATTATTTTTTTTTGTTTTTGCTATTGGCCTCCATTCATATTAATAATTTCAGGTTTGTCTATGAAACTTTTCCCCAAAGGAAAATGTCTAGAATTTTTATATAATCTTTTTTTTATACTTTGTGATCTACATACAATTAACCGAATACTAAATATAGGCAATTAAATGCTTAAGAGCTCCACATTAAATGAGTATTTCTAATATCCACCATTATCCTAACTTTCCCTTTCTGACTTTTGCTATGAAAATCTCCAGAGTTTTCACAAAGTTTCTAGAGAAAAGATGAGACGCAATTACTTCTAATTGTGATTACTTCATTTGAGATTTTACTTTGCACAGTGACACCTTGTGGGCTGCAAAGAGTCGTCCAAATGGAGTCTATGAGGAAGCATAAATTTGACAGCTGCCTAAGTCAAGTATTAAGCCAAATTAGAGACCCTCTCCCTCTCCTGATCTTGCTGGTGTCTACTTATTATCTATGAACACTGGCTTTGCCAGCTGAGGCTGAATGAAACTGCACACTGCAAAAACATCAAGAAGGACTGACATTTCCCATCTTGCTCATTCTTACTTGTTTTACAATTCAGAACAACAAAAATTTTGCTATTGTTAGATAGTTGGCTGGAGAGATTTTTTTTTGGTATTTTGGCTGTGCTAGGTGTGAAACTAACCTGAAGCAACTATAGACACATAATTATGATTAACATAAATAGCAGGTCTCCATGCTAAGATACTTCTGCTTTTCTCTCTCTCTCTCTCTCTCTCTCTCTCTCTCTCTCTCTCTCTCTCTCTCTCTCTCTCTCTCTCTCTCTCTCTCTCTCTCTCTCTCTCTCTCTCTTTCCCATTTTTTGAGCCACACTTTCTACAGGACTCAACTTGAAATATGGCCATACAGAGCCAAATTCCATGGAAGCTTATTTTAATGAAAAACTTACAGCTGTGGCGAAACTAAGAAAATAACAAAGACTTGAATGAGATTATAACATTTAAATGAAGTCAGTGAAAAACACAAAAGAAGCAAATAAATAATTAACCTCCACTATTGGGATGCTGACCTTCCAGAAATATTCTGATGAAGCTGCATTATATCCCTACTCTGCAAAGAGGATATGTTAATACGGCAATGAATTGATTGACACAAAAGCTTTACACAATTGTTATAAATTTAAAAAAGCGTTCTTGGGGAGAAAGTACCATGGAGGTCTAGTTATTTTACAGTCTGTTTTATCCCTCAGGCTTAACATAAAATAATAACATGTTTTTTATCAACATTCTGGATCACTTTGTTGCCACTGACAAATAGCAAATAGCAAAACATGGACACTCAGATTGATTTGACTTAATACTCATCTAAGAACTCAATTGTTTCCCTAAAATTTCAATACAAGACCACCAAGAGTTTTGAGATATGATTTCTGATCTGCGAACACTGGGTATTAATCAGTGGAATGGCTTGCTTCCAGAAGCTGTGGGTACTCACCGGAGGTTTTTAAGAAGAGATTGGACAACCATTTGTCTGGAATGGTATAGTGTCACCTGCTTAAGCAGGGGATTGGAGTAAAAGACCTCCACGGTCCCTTCTAATTCTGTTATTCTGTATAGTATTTCCAACATATGAATACTGGACATAATATCTAAGAATAGAAATTACTATGAAATCAGAACACTTTTCAATTCTTACATTGATTTGGATGGTTCCATTTGCCAGTTTTATCCTCTTTGCCATAGTCATAATCTCCATCTAGAGAGAGCAGGGAAGTGAATCTGGAACTTTTTGCATGCAGTTCCACTGCTCCTCTCTAGGCTACAGAACACCAAAAAGGTGATGCCTCTTAACAGATAGGAAACTTTGTAAAAGTCTACTCAATAGAATATCTCCATCTAAGTCTTAAAATCACATAAGAAGTGGTCTGATGCAGCAACAGAAGGGAAAAAATAACATAAATAGGAATCTACATTTTAAAATAATCCAGCTCGTGGAATATTTGAACTAGACAGCCCAATTAAAATGTGACAAAGCAGTAGCAGTGTTAATCTTGTAGAGAGATGTGAATATATACATGGAGTATCATGTGGCTCCCTTACAGATCTCTTCTGATAGGGCTTTATGCCAGACGATGGCCGTTACATTTTTTGCCCTAACAGAAGGAGCTACAATCCTCTCTGGCATAATCTGAGGGGAACACTGATGAAATACACTCCAAAAGCCACTAGGTGTCTGTGATCATTTTGTTGCGTTGTCCATGAGGATGTGGTTTGAAGAATACAAATTGAGAACTATTTGAGTGATTTTACAGTACTTTTGTGCTATCCCACTTGTCTACTGTTTCTCTCTCTCTCTCTCTCTCTCTCTCTCTCTCTCTCTCTCTCTCTCTCTCTCTCTCTCTCCCTCCCTCCCTCCCTCCCTCCCTCCCTCCCTCCCTCTCTATGATTAGAGTCAGAAGGGACCTGCAAATAGAAATAGAACGACTGTGGTAAAAACAAGCAAAGGTAATCTCAACAGCAATTTGCTCCTTCAGTGCAATCTCACAACAAATGGTCCATCACTTGAACACCATCGGCATTGGCAAATTCATATCAGTCAATTGCAAAAGGTGGCTTTACTTGAAACAACTTATATCCTGCAACAATATCCATAACACCATTAAACATCCACATCTCCTTATCCCAGATCCTTGGAAAGGACCCGATAGGTAGGCAATAATGGAGGAAGGTGGCCATATTAGAGAAGTCCATTGTTCTAGTTTCCTTTTCATGGGATGGGGCTTCTAATACAGGTTTGCCCCATTGCCATGAGGTAAGAAGTCAATATAGCTATTGGACGGATGTCTTACCTCCATCTGGAAGGAGTTGGAAACACCATCACCCCAACTCTTTCATTTATTTTCTAATTTGCGAGATAAAAATGATCAGCTTGGCTGTTCCCTGCTGACATCCTGATAAATAGCAAGTGTGATTAATACAGTTCTGACTCCATATAGAGCAGAAAGAGTTCCCTAATTTTTTTTGGCAAGGCTGGAACAGTAAATAATTGCTTCTGTAGGCATTTTTACATCTATTCTTTGTCAGCTAAAATAGGAGTGGGGAAATACGGACAGTGTGAGATTGGAGAAAATATATTTCTGAAATGTAGCATCTCTTTTTCATCAGCTTATTATAAGTAGCTTAGGTCAGCTGACTGGCAGAGATAAATCTATGCCTAGTTTAATTATATTAATTTTCATAAAGAATACAAAACCTGAGATTCTATAGAAGGCTGCAGTAATGTATATTTTCTATGATTGTTATGTGTTCATAAAAGATCAGTGGTTTTAAAATAAGTAAAAAAATATTCAAATCTCCACTGAATGGCATGGAAAGATATTGACCATCATAATCAGACATGGACTAAGTGGAATTTCCAAGTTTCGTGTGATATTGCTTATTTTTCCTTCATATATTTCAGAATGTAGACTTTATAATTCAAAATTTTAGAATATTGCTGTGGGCCAGGAAAAGTTACCCTGTTGCAATTATTTCATAGAAAAGATATTTCATACACATGCAGTCTATTGAAAACTTTAGAGTTTAAGCCTCACAATCTAATTAACAAAGCTGAAGGCACTGTAGGGATTTGAAAAGCGATAATTCATTTATTTTCATGCTAATCTTTATGAAGACCCCGGTAACCAGGCTGACATCATTTTTGATTACTTTATACTAGCAGGCAAAAAGAGTTGTTCAAGAAGGCTTTTGACTTCTTGAACTAGTTCAGAGGTAGGCAACCTTGGCTCTTTCAAGACCCGTGGACTTCAACTCCCAGAATTCCTGAGAATTCTACCTACCCCTTGAACTAGTTCAGGGGTAGGCAACCTTGGCTCTTTCATGACCCGTGGACTTCAACTCCCAGAATTCCTGAGAATTCTGGGAGTTGAAGTCCACAGGTCATGAAAGAGCCAAGGTTGCCTACCCCTGAACTAGGTTATGTGGCATATAGTTTAACTTAAATGATCCGAGTATACTTTTTTTTCTTGATTGACTATCTTTCTATTAGAAGTATGGATTTTATCTTTGATTTTATCACTTTTATCCATTGTGGAATAACATTTGTTTGGAAAAGATGGAATGCAAACATAATTAATAAGTTACACCAGTTTAAAAACAAAAGGGCAACTTTGCCATTGCCTGACTAAAAGGGTCCTTTCAACCATTTTCAAAATTTCCACTTAAACTGAATATTTTGTATGCAGCAGTGATCACCATAAATGTTACTAAATTGGGCTCAGAATATAAATACATGCTTGTTTCTGAAATATATGGCAGAGAAGGTAAAAGCAAGACAAGCATAATTATGAGATTTTGTATAATTTCCATTTGAAAATGTTAAAATGGATTGCATCTTAGATTACCGTGACATACAAGGATGCACTATTGTCTACTGCTTCAGTTTCTCAGAAGATTCACAGAAGAGATATGGGGAAATTATTATACCAGTGAATTCTCTAAGGCTGCAGTACAAAAGGATCTTTCTATTTGTCCCTGGTTGCTTGAAAAAGAGATGGAAGAAATTGTGACGGTAGCCTAGAATACCTAACAAAGATAGGAGTCCCATCTACTGATTCTTCTAATGACCTTTCTCTTTACCCCTCCCTAACTTTTGGTCTAGTTCTGCCAAATGGTGGAATGTGACCTTAAGCAAAATTTCACTGAGGTAATCCAATCCTCAGGGCAGAAAGAATTCATCATCCTTGCCATAGAAAGATCCTGCTTCCATAATTTTAGGCCTGAGTGAACTATAAGTAATTTGGAACAAAGGAACAAGGGGAAGAATCTTTGCAAAGGGAAATCATAATTATAGCCATTTCCCACTTGACCATGGGCCTGATTTCATGAGCAGCAACTGATGGTCTATAATCAATTTTATATCCAAGGAGACTTGTTTTCCCCCAAATACTGAATTTTACAGAGAAGACAGTATGCCTTATTTAAATAAATAAATGAAAGCAAGACACCGCTTAATAAAAGCTGGTATAGGTAGTCCTCGACTTACAACTATTCATTTAGTGACTGAATTTACAGTGGCACTGAAAAAGGGAACCTGTAACCATTTTCCACACTTACAACCACTGCTGCATCCCCATGATCACAGGATCAACATTCGGGTGCCTGGCAATTGGCATGTATTTATTTATGATGGTTGCGGAGTCCCTGGGTCACGTGATCACATTTTGTTCCCTTCTGACAAGCAAAGTGAATAGGGAAGCCAGATTTACTCAACAACAGTGTTCCTAACTGCACAACTGCAGTGATTCACTTAACAACTGTGGCAAGAAAGATTGCACAATGTGGAAAAACTCACTTAACAACTGTCTCGCTTAGCAATGGAAACTTTGGGCTCAACTGTGGTCATACGTCAAGGACTACCTGAACCTAATTTTGTAGAGTTATTTAATTATTTAATAATAAATAGGCAATATGCATTTATCCTTTGCTTTTTTTGAAAACAGCTTCAAGAGTGCACCCACACTTAACTTTTTTCATAAAACACACTTGCAAATAAGGAATAAGATATCCCCCCATACTAGATAAGGGCATTGTGATATACATATATGTAGTGCATAAATGACCAGGTCTTTGGCCACTTCCTGAGACATGCACAATATGTCTGAATTGAAAGTATGGCAGCAAGCAAGGATAGTAATTCAATTTAAAAAATCACCTCTACCTGAGAAACCAAATATTCATACAGGATAATCAACCTAGAGGCAAAAACATGGCAGAACCAGCATTTAAGCACTTTGTGTCACTCTGCCCAGCCTGAGTTACCACCTGTATCTCCAGCGCTGAAATATAACTCCAATTCCATAAGCCCTCTAGATTCTACTGCTTAATTTTCTGCTTCAAAACCTTTGGCCTCTTAAACTGAATTCATAAATTCACAGAAATATTATGGTAATAAAATCTTATCCTGTAGTTGCATTCATCAATCCTATCTTACTTGAGTTTTCCTATTCCTGGGTATCTGATCGGACTGCATTTTTTCATCCATTGCAAATAGCAGAGATTTAAATATGATCTCATTCACAACAGGATGTAATCCAGAAAGTAGAAATATACAGAAGGCATTTGGAGAAAGCAGTGCAAAAATAGATAGGAGATATGGATTCAAACTTTTGTTTTTCAGTACTTGTCTGCAAACTACTTATCACACATGATAACATTTACTTGTGATAAGGAATGATTGGCAGGCGCTATCATTTTAATAGCTCTGCTCTACTACATAATACTCTGTCTTCAGATGAATATCTGACCACTAGCATTTAAGCATGAAATGAAGAATGGTACCTGCTGCCTCCAAATGCTATTTTCATGTGGCAGTGACATCGTCCCCCATATCCTTACCTCCTCCCTTGAAGGGAGGACAGCCATTCCTTTGATGGAAACTAATCAGCATGCAAAGATGATATTGAATTTGTACTAACATAGACTTCCGAAGAGCAAGTTCAGGCAAACGTACAGTAGAAGCCACACCCTGGCATAAAGTTTCAAACCCTGATAATGAAGTCCTAGCATCACTCATCCCATCAAGTCAGGGCAGAGAACTGGAAGCGGAGCTTATTTGACTATTGCAACAACTTGCTCTGCTATTACTAAGTCCTGCTAAAATTCAGGAATTAATTTACAGCCAAGTAGCAGAACTGTGGGAGAGGACAAAAACAACAAAAAGGTTAGTACAGGATTATGACCAAAAACCATCTACTGTATGTGATCCTGGTATTTTCCATGCAGTGTATGTGGATAAAAGACCTTTCAGCTGTGTGTACTTTAAGTTTTATGTAGATTACTGAGCTCTAGTTAAAACAAATATATTTACTTAAGGAATTTGAATTTAATAGACTTTGCCTCAAATAATGGAGATCACACAGAAACAAAACACCTAAAAATACAAGGGGAAAAAAAATCCAGTGTGATGCTCACCATTCTGTCAATTCAAGCAGGCACTACAGCATTGTAAAAAGAGAGTTTTTTGTCAACTTAGATAAAGCCAAAGTAGTTCTCTTCCTCTCCCATAAATAAGTCCATGTGATAACCTTGTGAATACATACATACATACATACATACATATATGTAAAAATCATATTTATGACGGTTACAGTGTCCTAGGGTCATGTAATCATCTTTTGCAATCTTCTGATAAACAGAGTCGATGGGGAAGCCAGATTCACTTAACAATTAACAACTGCAGTGATCCACTTAACAGTGGCAAGAAAAGTTGTAAAATAGGACATCATTCATTTAACAACTGTCTCACTTAGCAACAGAAATTTTGGGCTCAATTATGGTCGTAAGTCGAGGACTATCTGTAGTCACGTAACTGAAGACAGCTATTCATAAAGTTGAAGGAAACAGCCAATACTATTGAAGGGCAAAAGAAAATCATAACCATTAAGCAGAATATAGCAGTGAAAGGTTAGTAGAGAGACAAATGCAGAATTCTTCATTTAGGAAACAAAAAAAATTATGCACAAATATAGAATGGTGTATTTGGAGCCTACTAATAGTACTTGTGCAAATGTATTGTGCAAATTGTGCAAATGTATTGGAACAGTAATTAATTACAAATGGAGTCAGCAGTGTGATGTGAGGCAACTGCAATTTGCACTACATCAACAGGTGTGTAACTTCCAAATCAGAGAAATTAATAGCTTCACTTCTTTCTCTATGGTAGTCACAATGAATAGTGAAGGTACTGCTTGCCAACATACTTTAAGCAGGTTCAGAGAAAGATATGATGATTAGAGACTGTAGCATTTTTAGCCTTAAAAAGAGAAATAGGGAGGATATGGTAGTACTTCAAATGCCTAAAATGATATAGGAGGGTTCAAGTGGAGGCTAATGAGCCATCTTCTGGGTTATTTGATTCTTACATACAGTTGGTGGTTAGAATCAATTACCTAAATGGCTCCTTCCGATTCTATGATTAATTCATGCTGTAAAACTCTAGCTTTCACTGTGTCTGCTTCACCCAAGCAGGACAGCTTCCATTTTTCTTTCTTTTTCCCTCAATCAGA
>NC_139513.1:201492206-201770691 GCF_947247035.1 Vipera ursinii
AGGAAAAACAATAATGGCTTTTTAATCTTTATTGAGTCAAACCCATCCATAATGAAGTTTAAGCTACAGGCATATCCGTGCTTACCATTTAAGTTGCTCCCATCCTGTGGGCGTTATGGCTTGATTCTAACTAAGAAAATTGTGTTCTGACTGAGATAAGTTGTTAACAGCTCACAAGGCATTCAGTTTGGATTGCAAAGTACCATGCCTTCCCATTCTCTGCTACTAATCTCTCCCATTTTCCTGAACAAAACTGATTTATTTGGTTTTTGTCTAAATGTGATAAATATATAGACCCATTCAGTTTGGATTAAAAAAAATATGGCTTAGTGAAATACTGTATGTGAACCCTAAGTAATATTATAATAGAGTGTGTTGGAGAAAATTTGTAAGAACTCATTTTCATCCCATAAGTTTTTCCTATTTGGCCCCCAGGGATAAAATTGAGGTTTGCTTTCTCTACTCAAAGAAGACACCAATCACAATATGTGTTATATACAGGTAGTCCTTGACTTACAGCCACAACTGAGCCCAATCTTTCTGTTGATAAGTAAACATTTCTTAAGTGAATTTTACCCCATTTTATGAACTTTCTTGCCATAGTTGCTAAGTGAATCACTGCAGTTGTTAAGTTAATAAACCCTTTTTAAAGTGAATCTGCCTTCTCCACTGACTTTGCTTGTCAAAAGATCGCAAAAGCTGATCACATGATCCCAGGAACTGCAACCGTCATAAATATGAGTCAGTCACCAAGCATCCAAATTTTGATCACCTGACCATGAGGATGCTGCAATGGTCGTAAGTGTGAAAAACAGTCATAAGTCACTTTTTTCAGTGTCGTCGTAACTTTGAACAGTCACTAAATGAAGTGTTGTAAATCAAGGACTACCTGTATTAATATGTATTACAAAGCCATGTCAAGCATACATAGACCTGTTTAAATATTTACTCTGTTCAAGAACTCCATGCTAAAACATTTATTAATATTCAAATTGCTTAAATTCTTCCACAAGTGCTACGTCTGAATGATAGAGATAGGTCCAGACATTTGAGCAAAGAGAAGATGGGATTTTTGTGTGCTACTTGAAGTTTTCAGGACAGCGATGCTCTGAGCAGGAAACAGGAGGGGTCAAGGCAAGTTTGATGTTAGTTTGAACTATTCTCCATAGCATAATCAACTTCACACTTTGAGTAGACGTTTTAACTCTTACTAGGCCCGAAAGCAAACCAAGTGAAAAGAACCTACTAAGAAAGATAGTGCTGGGTGGAATAAATCAATGAAATCCAATCTCATGCTCTTTCGGTAATGTAATATTTTTCCCCCATTAAAATTGGGCACATTGACAGAGCGGGGAGAAACATAAATTCCCTTTGCAAATTACTTTGGACATCCCCTGTGTTAATTTCTAGAATCCATCTGTTGTGTCTGTAGATAGTTGCAAACATGTAAATAGCAGGTTGCAAAGAAGGCTCTTTGAAGCGGGAGATTCTGGTGCAACTATTGGTTAAGTTGTAAAGAAGCGGGAAAATAGAGATTGATGATTGGTTACAGTTTAAACAGTTCTAGTATAAAAGCCTGAAACATTTGACAGTTGTCAGTTGACTTATGTGTATTGAATAAACTCTTTTCATTGTGAACCACTGTGAGTCATTGTCTACCTGAACCAAACAACTGGCGACGAAGGTGGGATAGACGGCAGACCAGAGTAGGTTCGGCGGAACAGCTGCGCATAGGCGGCAAATTTGAAAAGAAGTCACAGTCAACCACAAGCGGCCGCGGCGGAATCAACAATCCTCCGAATGGCGCAAATCGGGTCCTTGAAAGAATTCGACCCAAGCTTCCCAGAGGACTGGGAAGAATATGTAGGACAGGTCGAAGGGTTCCTGCTTGTTAACGGGATAACGGACGACCAAAAAAAGGCGGCAGCTTTACTGACCATATGCGGCACACCAGTATATCGGATCGCTGTAGGACTTTGTCAACCACAGCCGGTCTCAAGTGTTCCATATGCCAATCTGTTAGCTAAACTAAAAGTGCATTTCACGCCAAGGAGATCCGAACTCTTTTGGCGTCGTATTTTCGAAAAAAGAAATCAGAGACCGGGCGAATCGATTCAAAAATTCGTTGCTGCAGTCAGAGAAGCTGCAGTACGATGCAAGTATGACAACTTGGAAATCAGAATCTGGGACCGAGTGGTACTTGGCTTGCGAGATGAGCATCTACAAAATAGAATTATCGCCAAGCCCACCGGCGATTTGCAAGAAGTACTGGACGAACTATTAACTTATGAATCCACCGGGTATCGCGACCCCCCCCCGTAATAGCATGGCTGTGTCTGCCGAAATTAATCAAGAAGGCCTTGTGGACTGCGGGGAGGTGGACCAGCAATGGGAAGCTGACATCGCCGAAGTCACCAGACGGTTTGGAAAAATGGCGGCAAAACCATCCCGAAGCGACGGGCCTGAACCGAACCGCCGATTCCAAACCTCAACACCACAACGACAAGTAACCGCGACCCAACGACAATGGAGGGACACCGCAATGAGACCGCGCGACAACGACAACCGATGTGGCAGCTGCGGGGGCAATCATCCCCGTGCAACTTGCAGATTTCGTACCGCCAGATGCAGATTGTGCGGGAAGACCGGCCACATTCAAGCCATTTGCAGGGGCCGTGCACACGACAATCGCCTACATGAAGTCGACGTTTGGCCCGAAGGTAAGGTAACCCCTTACTATAGTGGCAAAGAGACCCCTAGACCGAGGGCTAAATTTCCGAACCGCGACGAGGTGGCGCGAGTCAATCATAGTAGGAAGGGAAAAATTAATAATTTTCCGGAAGGAAAATTAAAAATTATAGTCCAATTGCAAGGGGTTCCTTGCAAAATGGAAATAGATTCTGGGGCCTCAGTGTCCATAATATCTAGTGAAACTTTAAAAAAGATTGAACAAATAAGTGGCAGAAAAATTCCACTTAGTTCAACCAAAATCCAATTGACCGACTTCCAAAAAACCCCAATAAAAATTAAAGGGAAAATTACCCTTAGTGTTAAATATAAGGGGTTTAAGGGAGCTTTAGATTTAATAGTTACTGAAGGCCATAGGACTAGTTTAATAGGCCTTAACTGGTTTCCTGCCCTGGGCATTTGGATAGGGGGAATAAACACAGTTATTAAAAATAAGACCCTCGAATCAGTCTGCGATGAATTCGCAGACGTATTCGATGGGTCTTTAGGTAAATATAAAGGGCCCCCAATTAATTTTAATTTAGATCCGTCAGTTAAACCCATCCGGCTTAAGGCCCGAAGGGTGCCTTTCGCCCTTAAGCAAAAAATCGAGGCCGAGCTCGATAAGCTTGTAGGCCAAGGCGTCTTAGAACCAGTCGAGGGTGGTTTGTGGGAAACGCCGATCGTCACACCCCTTAAACCTAATGGGGATGTGAGGATCTGCGCTGACTACAAAGCCACCCTGAACCTGGGAATGAAAAAACACGTTTACCCGGTCCCGACGGTGAAGCAGGTCCTCGCCACGATACAGGACGGCGCCATATTTGCCAAGTTAGACTTGGTGCAGGCGTACTTGCAATTAACTGTTTCTGAAGAGGCTGCTGAAGCTCAAACCATAGTTACCCACAAGGGGGCATTCCGAGTCCACAGACTGCAATTTGGTATTGCAGCAGCTCCAGGCATCTTCCAAGAGGTGATGGAGAGGACCTTAAAGGGCATACCTGGTGTATGCCCTTATTTTGATGATGTTCTGATAGCTGGAAGAAATGAAGAAATATTAGCAGAGCGTCTGGAACAGGTATTGGAAAGGTTTAGGAGGGCTGGACTTAAATTAAAAAAGGAAAAATATTGTATTGGGGTTAAGTCCACTGAATTTCTAGGATTTAGGATAGACAAAAATGGAATTCATCCTACCCCTGATAAAATCAAGGCAATTAAATTGGCACCAGAACCAAAAAACAAGGCTGAATTACAAGCCTTCCTTGGATTAGTTAATTTTTACCACACATTCGTGCCACACAAAGCTGCCATAGCAGAACCTCTTCATAGACTTTTAGATAAAAAAAACCCCGTGGCAGTGGCTTGACAAACATAGAGTTAGTTTCCAAACATTAAAAAATATTCTTTCTAGCCAATCAACAGTAACCCATTTTATTGAGAATAAACCAATTTATTTAGCTTGCGATGCTTCACCTTATGGTGTGGGGGCTGTTATCAGCCACTTGGACAGTCATGGTGTTCAAAAGCCAATCACATATTATTCCAGGACGCTTACTAAAGCAGAGCGGAATTATGCACAGATCGATAGGGAAGCATTAGCAATCGTGGCAGGAGTAAAAAAGTTCCATGATTACCTTTATGGTAGGAACTTTACCATACTCACTGACCATAAACCATTATTGGGACTGTTTACCACTGATAAACAGACACCCCAAATAATGTCGCCCAGAATGCTGAGGTGGTCAATTTTCCTCTCAGCATATTCATTTTCCCTTCAACACAGACCAGGCAAGGAAATGGGGCATGCAGACGCCCTTAGCAGACTGCCATTAAACAACACTGAGGAAGACCCTGCTCCTGTGGGACAAATTATGTCTTTACAGGACATTCCTGAATGCCCCTTAACTGCTAAAGATATAGCTGAGGCAACCAATAAAGACCATATCCTAAATAGAATTATGGCCTGGGTCCTTAGTGGGTGGCCAAGTACTAACCCGGATGCCAAGTACATTCCATATTTTAGAATAAAGGATGAACTATCATCCCATTTGGGATGTGTTCTGTGGGGAAACCGTGTTGTCATTCCTGAAATCCACAGATCTACAATTTTATTAGAACTACATGAGGGTCACCCTGGAATAGTACGTATGAAGGCATTGGCTAGAAGTCACTTATGGTGGCCAGGACTTGACAAGGACATTGAAGAATGTGTTTCTAATTGTTATTTGTGTCAGCGTTCTAGACCTGAGCTGCAACACACACATACTCATAAGTGGGAGTTGGCCAGGAATCCTTGGTCTAGGATTCATATTGATTTTGCTGGACCTTTCCAAGGGTTAACCTTTCTAGTAATAGTGGACAGTTTCTCTAGATGGCTGGAGGTAGTACCTGTCAGTTCAATGACTTCAGGTAAAACAATACAAGTCTTAAGGGGCCTCTTTGCCACTCATGGGTTACCTGATGTAATTGTGTCAGATAATGGGCCCCAATTCACCTCTGTTGAATTCCAGGATTTCCTCAGGGCCAACTTGATTAGACACACGACATCAGCACCCTTCCACCCGTCCACCAACGGCTTGGCTGAACACAACGTGAGAACCACCAAGGACGCATTAAAGAGAATCATCTGCGGCGATTGGCACCAAAGACTGGCAGAATTCTTGCTGACCCAACATACGACCCCTTGCACGGCTACCGGAAAAAGCCCAGCAGAAATGAGGTGGGGGAAAAGACTAACCACCAAACTGGACAGGTTACATCCTGACAGACTACCATCAAGTGCTGAACCGGACATTCCAAACAGATCATTCAAAATTGGGGACCTAGTCTGGGCCAGGAATTATGCACAAGGGGACAAATGGGTCCCAGGGGTGGTCACTGAGATAATGGGACCTTTGTCTTACACTATTGAGGGGGAAGGGAATAGAGTAAGCAAAAGACATATAGATCAGCTAAGGAAGAGAACTATTGGTAGCATGCCAGTTGATGGGGATCAAAGTATACACGGGGGGAACATTGCATCATGGCTTATTGATAACAACCTGCCAGTTAGTGGGGAAGCAGAAATTCAAACCAGTCCGTCCACAGCTAACCAACAACAACACAGTCAAATTGACTGGGAGCTGCCCCCTTTGAGCAGGCCCGCATTAGTTGAACATCAACATCAAACACAACAACAATCACAACTTGTTAGCAGAGAAGCATCTGAGCCAATTATTCAAGAGTCCAGATCCACCAGTGTAAGCCAGCCAAGCAGACAATCTGATAGTGGTGACTTAGGTATCCAAAGCAATAGATATCCATCAAGGGTCCATAGGCCACCCAAATATTTAAGAGACTATGTCAATAAATAACAACAACTGGGGGGTAAGGGGTGTTGTGTCTGTAGATAGTTGCAAACATGTAAATAGCAGGTTGCAAAGAAAGCTCTTTGAAGCGGGAGATTCTGGTGCAACTATTGGTTAAGTTGTAAAGAAGCGGGAAAATAGCGATTGATGATTGGTTACAGTTTAAACAGTTCTAGTATAAAAGCCTGAAACATTTGACAGTTGTCAGTTGACTTATGTGTATTGAATAAACTCTTTTCATTGTGAACCACTCTGAGTCATTGTCTACCTGAACCAAACACCATCTAGAAAAATCTTTAATTTTAGCCTTCTTTTCAAAACGTGGAAGCTCTTTAAGAATTATACATTTGGAAGTAATCTTACAGGTCATCTTGCTCAATGCAAGATTCATTACAGCATCTTTGACAGATGACAATCTAGGATTTATCAGAAAATGTTCAGTTAAGTAGAACTCCCCAGTTAATTTGGAAGATGCTTCTTTGGCTGACAATCCATACATTTAGAAAGTCACTCCTAATCTCTACCTTGAAACCACTTCTCCATAGTTTTAACCCAGTCACTGTAATCCTATTCTCAGGAGCAACAAAAAACAAGGTCCACCATATACAACAATCCTTTGAATATTTGAAAAAAAAATCTTTTGACATCTTTTCTTCTGTTGGTTAAACATACTCAGACCCTTTAACCATTCCTCATAGGGCTTGGTTTCCATCTTGGTAGGTTTCTTCTGAACTCCCTCTACTTTCTCCCACACTCTTCCAACTGGGGCCCTTGCAATGGTCTGAACTCTATGCACTCAAGGGGAGCTCTCATCATTTTAGCAGCTGAATGAGTCTGTTACCTCATATTTAACTTATGATTGTGGTTGACAGAGAAAACCCAGATCCTTTTTATGGTATTATTCCCATTTCAGATCTTCTCTTCTTGTATTTATATACCTTTTGATTGTGTAACAGAATTTGGTATTTCACTCTGTTAGTTCCATTGCTCCATTTTTTTTCTTCATTTCAGCCCACTGCTCAAGCTTATCTTTTGGAATATTCTCTCCCTTTTCTGAAGTATTAGACTAACTCCCACCTTTTGTGTTATCTGTAGACTCCATAAGGATCCCTTTGCCACCCTCCTCTGAGAAATATGGTGGAGCAGTGGGCTAATGCCTCCTTATGTAACACCAGCTGCCTGCAATTAGTGCAGGTTCGCATCCCACCAGGCTCAAGGTTGACTCAGCCTTCCATCCTTCCGAGGTAGGTAAAATGAGGACCCAGATTGTTGGGGGCAATTAAGCTGACTTTGTAATAATGCCGCTTGGGGGGGGGGTGAAAGCCCTAATAAGCAGGCATATACATAGAATGAAGGCTACTGCTAAGCTTGTAAGCCGCCCTGAGTCTTTGGAGAAGCGTGGGATATAAATGGTATTAAAATTAAAAATAAAAATAAAAAATGTTGAACAGCATTAGGCCAGGACAGAGCTTGGTGGCCTTCCACTCGAGACTTTGCTCCAAGATGAAACAGAGTGATTGTAGAAGATGGTCTTTGAGTCATTCAGCCAAGAAATGCTTGCCTCTCCTATTTCTATTCTCTATTAATACTGTTAATTCCATATACAGATTGTCTTTTGTTGTCTGGTAGTCTTTTTGTCTTTAAAACTCCAAATTTTCCAGACTAAGCATTCAAGCCTTAAAAATGCATAAGGTGCACATCTCTCTCTCTCTCTCTCTCTCTCTCTGTATACACAAAACAAATCATAAGGACATTTCAATTATATGCTGAATAATCTTATATGATGCACAATACAGTATCTATGCTGCTGACTTCGGCTTTTCCCTCCTTACGCAGTGGAAAATATCACGCAGTTTGAAAAAAGTGGTGGTAAGTTTGCCATTAGAGGATCTAAGAAATTGTTCAATTTTTCATTATAACAGGTTTGATTTCTTAATAGCCCGTAGATTATGCTCCTCAAAGTAATCTGTTACAGAGCTGGTATGGCTTGCTAGCAACCTTTTAGAGACAGCTGTATCGCAGTTGGAGCGGAGGGATTGCATAGGGGGTTAAAAAAGAGAAGGAAACATGTTATGTGAGCTGCAGGAGAGAATATACCCTTCCCCATAATACTTTCATGACACTAGATCTTTCTTATGCAGGAGGAGAGAAGCTGTCCCTCCCCCCCCCCCGCTTTCCCCAAATTATTTTTCTGCTCAGGGATTCCCTGTAAGAGTCTAACACTGACATCATCCGGAAATTCTTCTTTTAACTTACACTGTCTGTGCATTGGAGGGCACTCTCTGATAACAAGGAGAGATTGGCAAAAACAGTAAGGAGGGGCACTGCTAGGATTTTCCAGGGAAATAGCAGATGGCCCGATCTTCTGATAAACAGTTTTGCATCTGTGGGCCGATTGATGGAAGGGCTATTTTTGGAAATCTCGGTTATACCAGACTTGTCCAATATTTTTCTTTTTCATCTCAACAAGTTCCCTTTGGCTATGTGCAGGGAGGCAGGCTGTTTTATTCAATGCTGCAGGTAAATTGCCTTCCCTTTCTTCACTGCCCAGAAAAGCTGTTCCAAATCCACCAAAGTGATCTTCCAGCATTTAAAACATACATACATTTATTTTTTAAAAAATCTAACGGAGCAGTGCTGACTACGATATGAGAGGAAACGTGGTCAGAATAACAAGAATGTATTACCTCCTTTCATCACGTGAAAAATTAACTTGGCATTCATTCAAAGAATATGCACCAGTCTGTATCAGAGAAGCAATAAAATGCAGTCTGGATCAATTCTGTCACTATATAATGCCATTCAAGCACAATATGAAGTATGCATTAAGATTTTCATTAAAGTAGCAATTCTCCTGGGTAAAAAGAAAAAAGAAAATATAGCCGAGTCTTCTCATTTATGTTCTCCTTGCATAAACTACCTTTCACATTCACATTCATGAATGAAGAATACTATTGCTAGAGATATTGTCACTTAGATGTGACCTCAGATTAAAGTCCTCCCTAACTTGGATTAAAAATCTGGAATAGAGAAGAACTGTACCAGTTGTTGTAATGTTTCCAAACGTTGCTTAGGTATATTGTCTGGTAAATACAGGTAGTCCTTGACCTGGGACCACAATCAGGACCAAAATTTCTGTTGCTAAGTGAGATTGTTGTTGAGTTTTGCCCCATTCTGCGACTTTTCTTGCCACAGTTGTTAAGTGAATCACCGCAGTTTTTAAGTTAGTAACATGGTTGTTAAGTGAACCTGACTTCCCGATTGACTCTGCTTGTCAGAAGAATGCCAAAGGGGACCACGCAACCCCGGGACAGTTATTTATGAACACAAAAAGAGAGTGGGTGAACCTTTACTTGGTGAAATGAGAAGTAATAAAGGCAATTATACCGACAGCCCACTGTGTGGAATGTTTTTAGGTTGAAATTATTAAATTATTATTTAATTATTTATTAAAAATTTTTTTTAAAAAAATATTTTATTTCAGGTGCAGAGAAAGATCCCCTTCCGAAACATTTCTGTGCCAAGCTGTATTGAGAGGACGCATTGATTTAAAAAAGGTTCTAACGCATTGTGGACTAGAGTTTCATTAAACCTACCACTGAACTGCAGCAATACTTTTTAACTTGTGCCAAAGACAACCACTTGAGGGCACATGATCCATGTGATTTGGGATTCCTTTTTCTGGACTTTCTAAAAAGCTTGCAATGAAGGTATAATTCAGAGAAAGACAAAGAGATTGAAGAGAAAAAAATAGATATCATCTTTTCCACCAAAGCTGAGTTGATTCCTCCTCAAGGTGGCTTGAAGTCCTACTGGTAGTAGAATATATGTATATATTTCCTCAGTAGGGATAAAAACAGATTTGAGGACCTGCATAAGTAAGGCTTGAGGGAAAGTGATTACAGAAGTGCTCTATTCGGGCTGCAGTGATCTTATTGCTGCCTTGTTAACAAATATGAGGCCCCTCCAAAAATAAACCATGGCTACATAGCTGTATATAGTTCAACCATTGGTTGGCTGGCAGCTTTCTCTGTTTAACGGAGGATACAGCAGAGAGGTTCCCAAGGGCGTCTCAAGGCTACCTATATAGATATATTTTGATGAACAAATATGTGTGTCCTGAAAAAAAAGGCTATTGGGTATGCCTGAAAGACTGTTATTGCCAATTTACAAATATTATTTTCCTACTACAGGGCAACACTGCCCCCCACTGCTTTAGAATACAACAGGAAGATCCCATTCGTTCAGGGCTTATAGCAGCTGTGGAGCAAAAGAAAGCGGAAACAACCATCTCAGCTCTCTGTACGATGCACCTGGTATAGTCAGTAACTGTATACCAGCAGAAGGTATAAAATTGACACAGATCATACGAGTTGCTTTTTCCCTGACACAAAAGGCAATAAAGACTCTTGACCGTGCAGCTGCTGACAAAGTTATGGAAGTAAGCAACAGGTGGCTACGTTGAGTGTAAGGGAGGATGAAGTCCCTAATTAAGCTTAAATCCCAAAGATTAAGTTTTTTTTTTAAAAAAGTACATAGACTTATATGCTTACATAATAACAAATTCCTTACCTTTAAGTGTCACAAGATTCCTTCATTGGTTTGCAGTATCATTCATTACATTTCTGAATTCTTATTCAGAATTTCTTAAGAGAAGAGCAGCAAGGAATAAGGAATTCTATATCAGAAGGCTAAGAGAAACTCTACCAGAAGTTTCAAGAAAATCCCAAAGCTGTCAGCGGATCTCACTAACTTAAAGAATCATGTTGCTGGTGTTGTATTAAGACATCGGTACTATCGGATTATTTGGATTTTGAGAAGTAATAGGAAAGTAGAATATTTCTGGTTCTTTCCTAGAATTCAAGAAAGATAAAGTTCTAAGACACCAAAGCCTTTCAAAAGCTAAATTAACGAAATGAGAGAATCTATATCAACCAAAGGCTTATTATTGCAAAATTATTATTCAATGGCATGTACTAATTGCAAGAAAATCTAATTTTCACAAGACTATTTCCTCAGGTGATTTAAACATTTTTAATTCACCCTTCCACTGTTTAAATTTATATGTTGAGAGTGGTGTTGTTACTACAATGATTTGTGATATTAGCACTGTTGGGAAGTGCAAGTCCTAATATTATCGCCTCATAATGAAGGATGTGCTTCCTGATGCATATTAATTATTAACCCTAACCCTATAGGAAAAAAGGAAATGTGTGGTTAAAGCATGTTTTGCATAACTGTGTGATGAAATCTCCAAAGAATCTCTTTGTTTAAATGAACTGTTAAGTTATTTCCTTGCCTATAGGTGCACCTTTTGGCAGACACATTTCTGGATGTAGTCACCATAGTTACACACACTGAGAATGACATGCCTCTTCCCATTTTGGTGCTCTGGTAGAATTACAATAAGAGACAAGGGTAATCAATATTTTAGCAATCTGTCACTAAAACTAAAATAATAAAATGAATAATACACAAAATGCCATCATCCTTTTATTAGAATTGTAAAGCACACTATTCAAAAAGATGGGCAGTTTTTAATATGGTTCCCAGAAAACCTTTCTCTTTATATCTGTCACTTAAGAAGAAAATGTTGTAGTATGTTCTATAGTATAAAATTATCAAAAGTGTTATTAATACTAATAACTTTTGGAACCGCTAGGATTTTCTTTTAAAATGCACCTCTCCTTGAAGTGGGATTTTATGCAGAATTCAAGAATCACCTCAAGGAAATACCTCTACATTTCCTGGTTCACAACATCATCCAGCTTCAAAGCAGATGTACTAGTGAGGAAAGGTAGGAGTCACTTTTAAACAAAGGAGAAACTTCTCCTTTAGGAAGAATGATGAATACCACACTAAAACGTCCCCTTGTGTTAGGTAACATTTGACCTCATGCATACAGAGCTTTCTTCTCCCCATTCTGAAACCTCATTCACCCACTAATTATTTAAGCATCAGACAGATCATTAGGATAAAGTTGAAGAACTAACAAAAGATCAGCTCCTAACTCAACAAGATGATTTTGGAAAATTGAAGAAAAGAAAAATGAACGTGAATTCTAGCTTGGCTTGATTACAAGAAGGCAGTTGATTCTCTGCCACATGATTGGATACACAAGGGCTTAGAAATAACAGATATAGAAACATCAGAAGCTTTGTGCAAAGATCAATTGCACAACGGAAGACACATTTGCTGGTCAATGTTTATAGACTGGGACAGTTAATACCAAGAGAAGAATCTTTAAAGCAGATTTATTATCACCACTACCATTTGTTATTGCACTGACTCCTCTGTCAGCAATACTGAAGAAGTCAGGCCATGGCTTTGAAACATCAAAACCATCTGCCAGCCTACCCCATCTGGTTTACATGGAGGATCTGAAGCTGTATGGAAAAACACCATAAGACATAAAATTGCTGCTCAACACTGTCCTTATATAAATCCAAGATATTGAAATGGAATTTAGACTGGGTAAATGTGCCAGTCTCACCATCAATAGGGGGAATATAGTGAGAACTGAAGGAATCAAGATGTCCTATGGAATTAATATCAAGGGTCTTGATGAAGATGATCACTACATATATCTGAAGTCAAGAAGGAGGTTAGAACTGAGTACATCATGAGAGTAAAGAAGATCTTAAGGTCCAAATTCAGTGGAGGAAATATCATCAAGGCAATGAACATCCAGGCAATTCTAATCATTAAATACATAGCTAAAATAGTAGACTAGACTCAAGCAGAACTAAAAGCCATGGATAGAAAAATAATGTCAATTAATTGTGCCCTTCATCCACCCAGTAATGTTGACAGACTCTACTTACCAAGAAAAATAGGTGGCTGTGGAATGTTGCAAGTGCATCAGATGACTGAAGAAGAAAAAAAAAATATTGGAAGAATATCTAAATGATAGTGAAGAACATGCAGTGAAATTAGTAAAGCAGTGTTGGAGAGACCAAATTGGACTATAAGAAAGAGCCAATGAAGAATAGAAAAAAGACCTGACAAGGCAAAATATTACATGGCCAGTACATTTAAAGAAATAGCATGCAAAGCAGATAACAACACAATCTGGCAATTGCTAAGAGCAGGAAAACTGAAGAAACAGACAAAGGGACTAATTCTGGCAGCACAAGACCAAGCCTTAAAACAAATTCAAAGCCAGAATTGGGAAGGTGGTAACAGACAGCAAATGCTGCCTCTACAAAGAAGTGGAAGAAACAGTGGGCCACCTAGTTAGCTGCTGAAAGAACAGACTGATTCCAAATAATAGCATGATAAATAGCATCAACAATGCACTGGAATATTTGTAAGAAATACCATTTGCCTGAAAGTAAGAAGAAGGAAAAACAGATCATGCCAGAAAAATCTTATTGCATTCTTTGGCCAGGTAACAAAATTAGTAGACCAGAGGAATGCTTTGGATATAATTTACTTGGTCTTCAGTAAGGCATTTGATAAAGTAGACCACAACATACTACTTGATAAGATAGAAAAATGTGGATTAGACAGCATCACCACCAAATGGATTTGTAACTGGCTGACCGGCCGTACTCAGTGTGTGGTCCTCAATGGAACTGCATCTACATGGAGGGAAGTGTGTAGTGGGCTACCCCAAGGCTCTGTTCTTGGCCCAGTGCTCTTCAACATCTTCATTAATGATTTGGAGGAGGGGATAGATGGGGAACTCATCAAATTTGCAGACAAGACCAAGCTGGCAGGAACAGCCAACACCCCAGAAGATAGGCTTAAGCTACAGAAGGATCTTGACAGACTTGAACATTGGGTGCTATCTAACAAAATGAAATTCAATGGTGAATAAAAACCAAATGCACAGGTATAGTATAGGTGGTACCTTGCTCAATATTAGTAACTGTGAGAGGGATCTCGGAGTCCTAGTGGACAGTCACTTAAATATTTATTATTGTTATTGTTATTGTTATTGTTATTGTTATTATGATGATGATGATGATGATGATGATGATGATGATGATTTATATACCGCCCCTCTCCCGAAGGAGACAGCAGTGGGCTGCAGCTGCAAAAAAGCCAACACAGTGCTAGGCTACATTAACAGGGGGATAGAATCAAGATCACATGAAGTGTTGATACCACTTTACAATGCCTTGGTAAAGCCACACTTGGAAAACTGCATCCAGTTTTGGTCACCACAACGTAAAAAAGATGTTGAGAATCTAGAAAAAGTACAGAGAAGAGCGACAAAGATGATTAGGGGACTGGAGGCTAAAACATATAAGGAACGGCTGCTGGAATTGGGTATGTCTAGTTTAATGAAGAGAAGGACTAGGGGTGACGTGATAGCAGTGCTCCAATATCTCAGGGGCTGCCACATAGAAAAGGGAATCAAGGTAATCTCCAAAGCACCTGAAGGCAGGACAAGAAGCAACGGATAGAAACTAACCAAAGAGAGAAGCAACCTAGAACTAAGGAGAAATTTCCTGACAGTTAGAACAATTAACAAGTGGAACAACCTGCCTCCAGAAGTTGTGAATGTTCCAACACTGGAAGTTTTTAGGAAGAGACTGGACAGCCATTTGTCTGAAATGGTATAGGGTTTCCTGCCTGACCAGGGGGTTGACCTCCAAGGTCCCTTCCAACTTTATCATCATCATCATCATCATCACCACTACCACCACCACCACCATTATTATTATTATGAGTTTCTATTACTGATGAAGTTATAGAAAGTGAAGAAACTAAAGTGATCTGGGACTTTAGAATTCAAATAGACAGAACCTGCCACATAACACTCAGACTTAGCAATTACAAAAAAGTCTAGATACTGGATGTGGCAGTACATGGAGACAGCAGAAGAGAAGAGAAAGAACTGGAAAAAAATCACAAAATACAAAAACCTGAAAATGGAACTGTGACTATGACTATGGCAAAAGAAAACAAACAAAGTAACAATCGTAATAAGCACCAAAGCCTTAGTTCATTCCACCGTGCAGAACCTAGCATATCACCATACATCAATACCATCCCTTAATATAACATTATACAACAGGCCTGGCAAGGATTCTTTATTAAAAAATATCCATTATAAAATATTAAATATGGACATTAAAGTACAAAATTCAATATCTTCCATACAGTTATATGATTCATTATATCTCAAAACAAACTGATTGTCATACTTTTAAAAAAAAACCAGAAACATATCCTTAAACTTGGTGGAGCCTTGGTGGAGCAGTGGGCTAATGCCTACTTAAGTAACACCAGCTGCCTGCAATTAGTGCAGGTTCACATCCCACCAGGCTCAAGGTTGACTCAGCCTTCCATCCTTTCCAGGTAGGTAAAATGAGGACCCAGATTGTTGGGGGCAATTAAGCTGACTTTGTAATAATGCCGCTTGGGGGGTGTATGAAAGCCCTAATAAGCAGGCATATACATAGAATGAAGGCTACTGCTAAGCTTGTAAGCCGCCCTGAGTCTTTGGAGAAGGGCGGGATATAAATGGAATTAAAAAAAAAACCCTGAAATCTGAAGCAAAATTCTTCCCTCCAGTGTGTAGCGAGCAAGGTTCTTTGAAAAACTGGGAGGCACCAAAGGGCATGAAGCTGTCAGAAAATGACCCCAAGACATATAGGAGATACTTGGTAGGGAGTTGCTGCATGAGGAGCCAAAGAAGCAGGAAGCAGTGCCATTGTTTTGGGAGCTGTCATTGATCATTCGTGATGCTTCTTGCTCTTGTTTAAAAGAGTGGGAATGTGGTTACTGCTATGAGACTCATGAGTGTATCATTGTTGCCACCATCATCATGAGTGTGAAGAATCAAAATTAATAAATAAAATACAGCCGTGCACATTTTATGGTAATACAGGTGGTCCTCGAATTACAATTAAGCTTGGAATTTCCATTGTATGCCATGATGCTTGTAAGACGAGGCATCTACATGACTGGACCAAATTTTATGACTTTTTTGTGGCAGTTATTAAGCAGTCATGGCAATCGTTAAGTGAATGTTGTGGTCTTTAAGCAAATCTATGTTCTTTTTTTCCCCCAGACTCCGGCCACAAAAGCTGGAATCTGATAAAAAACATTGTAAATCATGGTCATGTGACTAGGAATCCTGCAAGATAAGACAATTACGAAGCACCTGAAATGTGGTCATGTGACTCTGGGTGCATGTGCAGCTGTCACAACTCTGGAACCAGGTCATAAATAGGTTTTGGAGTGTCTGTCATAACTTTGAATGGTCCCTAAGCGGGGACTACCTGTACATTTCCTAATTTAACTAACACAATCAAGTTAGGTTATACTGACATTGTAGAGCACGGGTGTCAAACTCACGACATCACGTGATGTGTCGTGACGTATCGCGACTTTTTTCCCATTGCTGGCACGGTTTTGGTGTGATGCATCCGGCCTGTGGGCCGGCAGTTTGACACCCCTGCTGCAGAGAGTCAGAGAATGAAATATTTTGGGGAATATTTAAAAAAGGCAGGATGGAATATTTCCCCTAAAGGAGAAATGGAGAAAAATCTTAACGAAGACAGAAAATAGCCCCCAGTCTTCCTGCCTCAACCAGAGGCTAATCTTTAAAAATGAAGATTTGGTAATTCATTCAGATAAACCAGGAGTCTTCAAACTTGGCCCTTTTATGACTTGTGGACTTCAACTCCCAGAATTCCTCAGCCAGGCACGCTGGCTGAGGAATTCTGGGAGTTGAAGTCCACAAGTCATAAAAGGGCCAAGTTTGAAGACCCCTGAGATAAACAGTGGGGCACACTATTTATAAGCAAAATGCCTTCAGCCCCCACAGCTGATGGGATTAAGAATTTACATTCCCCCACCCAGCTCCAAGGACAGGACATGATCTCTCAGCCATGATGGGAGTCATGCAACAATAATTGGAATAACAAAAGGGCACACTCAAGCACAGATCAAAGTATACTGCTCAAAAAAATAAAGGGAACACTTAAACAACACAATGTACTGTATTTAATAGTAGGATGTCTTATCTTGTGTTCCCTTTATTTTTTTGAGCAGTATACATTGCCCAGGAACAGGCACCTCAAATACAAAGCCCAAAGAAGATATAAAAACCAACCCACTCTCAATTCCATTTTGTCAGCTGTCCCAGAACTGCATGCTGTTGTTGGTTCTGCTCATCCTTAAACCTTCTTTCCAAACAGCTAGCCTCCATTTTATTTCCAGAATTTTAGCCTCCATTTTATTGACTCCTGGCTTGGAACTGGACCTGCTGATTTTTCTTTCAACAACATTATCCTCTTATGCAAAATCTCAGAGTCCTTGCAACTGCCCTAGGTAGGTACTATAAAAGAAAATGCTTTGGAATAAAGTGGTCTCACTGCGTTCCAGATGGATATCACTGTAATAAAAAAACATTTTGCACATAAGGCATTTCTTCTTTCCATGAGCAACACAAGTCAAAGTAAGAATTTTTGTTGAATCTGATCTTAAGCACAGCCCATAGGAAATTTTTTTTTTATAATGGGCCAAGTAAAAGCCACCCACTGATTAGGAACAATGAGATTACTGAAGTAATTTACAGCATTGCACATACCATAATTTAATTTTTGAGATTAAGGGTGACTAGTTTCTCTGATATTATTAGTGTCTTAAAATAAGTCCCTTGTTCTCCTTCCTTAAAGAGATATCTTCTTTCATAGCATGGCTAGGCTTAAATTTAAGAGACATATTGACTTGCAAGAAAATTGGACTGTATTTTTTGCCTTAAATGATTCAAGTTTTAATTTGCCTTGCATCTTGAAAATGTGGAGGAGGTGCTGCAGAAACTAGAATTAGTCAGTGGTGGGATTCAAATATGTGAACAACCAGTTCTCTGTGTGGATGCTGTTTCAGGAAGTCCGTTCTGGGCCTGGGCAACAAAATTTAGCTACTGGTTCTGGCGAACTGGTGTGAACCGGTTGAATCCCACCACTGGAATTAGTCCTTAGTGTTCTCTGAGCTTGGTTGTTTTCTTAGTGTTCTCTGAGCTTGGTTATTTTATTCCAGACATTTCATTACCCAAACTAGGTAATGTCATCAGAATTTTGAATTTCAAAATGTTAAGACTTTTCATACATCTTCTGATAGAAAATCATGGAATGTTTGTCAACCCAACCTCACAGGAGCAAAACTACAAGCATTTTGTAGTTTTGAATGTTGATTGTTAATTGAATCTAATTATTCCCTAATTAGTAAATAAGAGAATGTCTGAGATCGCAAACAAGCCCCCAGAAATCTGTTTTCTGTTAAAACTGCTGATTGAGCATCATGGCTCTCTTTTGAAATGTCAACATAATTTTAATTAATTACAATTATTAAATAAAGGGAATATAATTAAATGCAATAACAAGATGACTAAATTAAATCAGAAGCTCTGCCCCTACATGTTGGAGACACTTTGTTATACGAAATGAAATATATTTTTTTTGCCTAAAAAGAAATTTTTATTTTACATTAACTTGTCTTACAGAGTATTGCTCACCATTGGAACACAATTACTCCATATCTTTAAAGATAATGTTCTTCAAGGTATTTCTTATTATATTAATTTATATGCTACCTTTCTTCAGAAATTTTGTAATAAATGTATGTATGTTTTGTTCAGTCACGATTTATGGCATGTGCATCTTAGAATAAATAATATATATGACTTCCATCTTAGCCACAATGGGAAATTCTAACATTTCAATATAGCATTCTTCAGCATTTATTAGAATGTCTGCTGGTTACTTTCAAATGAAACTACCTGGACCAAAGCTTTAACTGGTCATTTGACAGATTAATTCATTGAAATCTCATTTCTGCCTGAATTCTCTTGCAATCATAATCCCTGCTTCCAATCTATAAATGAATACTGAATTGCCTGAAAGGATTGCTCTGACTCTCATAATTAGGTAATGTATATCAAGCATTTTGAAGATTTCGCACTGTTACACAGGCTGCATTATTTAGTTTTAATGATTTGTATGCTGCCTCTTTGCAAGGAGGCTGACAATTATAAAAACATAAAAACACAATTAATATGCTGGCACGGCTGGTACCTACTTGGGGTTTCGTCACGAACAGCTCTGCAGAACAGCACTTCTTTTACTGTTTACTTTTACCAGGTTGGGGACTATCCTGACTTCAGGGCTAGTTATTCTAGGTTTGGGGATCTGCTCTTGGGAAGACAATCCATCAGTGGCCAGATCTACAGTTTTTCCTCCTAGCTAGTCTATAAATAAGGAGATCCTCCCGTAGCAAGTATCCCAAAGGTAATAAAGGACCAATTTCTATAGGGCCTGGTTGCTCTTACAAGCAACTCAAAACCAAGAAAGCTAGATTTTTACAAATTCAGATTAAGCAAATTTATTGCACAGAAGAAGAAAAAAGATCACTTACAGAAATTTAGAAAATGTACCTGTGTCCCATGGCTCTTGTTTATCAATGAATTCATTAAGCTGGGCCTCCTTCTGCTTTTGATCATTTTTCTAACTGAATCTTGGTTTACCACAAAAACATCAATTTGTTTTTCTTTGGCAATATTTCAGAAACTTTAATTTACAGCCCATTACCACCAATCAATGCAGCTTCCGCAACATACTATATTTTACTGTTATTAGCCAAGAAAATGCTTGGTAACAGTGGCCAAAATTATCTGTTTAAGATTACTTAGTACTTCATAAAGAATGTTTTTGAAAGGTTAATTATTATTTATTAGAGCGTAAGGCTTGTTGTTGCTGTTAGCTGCGAAGTCGTGTCCAACCCATCGCGACCCCATGGACAACGTTCCTCCAGGCCTTCCTGTCCTCTACCATCTTCTGGAGTCCATTTAAGCTCAAGCCTACAGCTTTAGTGACTCCATCCAGCCACCTCATTCTCTGTTGCCCCTTTCTTCTCTTGCCCTCAACCTTTCCCAGCATTAGGCTCTTCTCCAGTGAGTCCTAAGTCGTAAGGCTTACATATCTTCATTAAACTGCAAAAACAGGATTTGCTTCTAGCATTATATTATAGTTTGCTTTCTTTCTGTATCTCAGTAGGGATTTATATTACAAAACATGATAACATGCAGGCTATATATATATAGAGAGAGAGAGAGTGGGGGGGGGAGAGGAGGGGGAGGTAGGTAGGCAGGAGCTGATGACCTAAAACTATTTCACTGAATAATACTTTAAGTGCAATTGTAATATTACACATACTCGCAGGTATTATTATTTGCTGTAGCCATGCCTGTAGCAAAAATATATGAATAATATAACAGTACATTATGAGAAATTTCTCCCACATTATCCTCTTCCCATGAATTCAACTTCGGTAATTCAAAGTTTAAGGATGAACAAACAAACTTCCCTACACATTTGTTTTGTGCACTGCCCCACAGCAGAGGATGGCGCTCAAATCTCTCTGCCACCCTACACATTTTATAAAGGAAGCTTCACTTTCCCTCCTTCCCTCCCTTTATTTATTTTTGAGATTTTTAAAAGAGCATAAAAGTTTCTGTGCTATATTACAAATCAGACCCTGAAAATGGACAATTAAACAGGATAGATTTATCCTAATCTGCCAATCTCTAAACTGATTTGAATAAACAACAATAATATAAAAAGGTCAGAAGATGGAGAAGAATTATGGAAGCAAAGCACCAGGCAATATTTTATCAAACTGGACAGCAAACTGCAATAGCATTCTCTGAAAGACAGAGATTTTAAAACAGGGCTGTGGGTGTGCATATTCCAAACTATGCAGTAATATATCTGTGATATTTTAAGACAGGAGTGAACACCTTTCTTTTTTTTCTTTCTTGGCAGTATTTTATTCAAGCAATCACTTATGAGATTGCATGCTGGTGGTGACATAAAGCTAGTGGTAGATGGGGCTACAGCCAAAGTGGATAAAGAGCTACTTTTTTCTTTCATTCTTGCAACCTATTTTTTTTCCAACCTCTCCTCTCTACCATCATGGGTTTGTCAAAAACAGATCATGCCAGACAAATCTTATTGCATTCTTTGACCAAGTGACAAAATTAGTGGATCAGAGGAATGCTGTGGATATAATTTACTTGGACTTCACTAAGGCATTTGATAAAGTAGATCACAACCTACTACTTGATAAGATAGAAAAATGTGGGTTAGATAGCATCACCACCAGATGGATTCATACCAGGCTGACTGGCCATACTCAGTGTGTGGTCCTCAATGGAACTGCATCTACATGGAGGGAAGTGTGTAGTGGGCTGCCCCAGGGCTCTGTTCTGGGCCCAGTGCTCTTCAACATCTTCATCAACGATTTGGATGTGGGGATAGATGGGGAACTCATCAAATTTGCAGAAAAGACCAAGCTGGCAGGAACAGCCCATACTCCAGAAGACAGGCTTAAGATACAGGAGGATCTGGACAGACTTGAACACTGGGCGCTATCTAACAAAACGAAATTCAATGGTGACAAAAGTAAGGTTCTACATTTAGACAAGAAAAACCAAATGCACAGGTATAGTATAGGGGGGTACCTTGCTCAATAGTAGTAACTGTGAGAGGGATCTTGGAGTCCTAGTAGACAATCACTTCAATATGATCCAGCAGTGTGCTGCAGCTGCCAAAAAAGCCAACACAGTGCTAGGCTGCATTAACAGAGCGATAGAATCAAGATCACATGAAGTATTAATACCACTTTACAATGCCTTGGTAAGGCTACACTTGGAAAACTGCATCCAGTTTTGGTCACCATGATGTAAAAAAGATGTTGAGACTCTAGAAAGAGTACAGAGAAGAGGAATAAAGATGATCAGGGGACTGGAGGCTAAAACATATAAGGAACGGCTGCTGGAATTGGGTATGTCTAGTTTAATGAAGAGAAGGACTAGGGGTGACGTGATAGCAGTGCTCCAATATCTCAGGGGCTGCCACATAGAAAAGGGAATCAAGGTAATCTCCAAAGCACCTGAAGGCAGGACAAGAAGCAATGGATAGAAACTAACCAAAGAGAGAAGCAACCTAGAACTAAGGAGAAACTTCCTGACAGTTAGAACAATTAACCAGTGGAACAAACTGCCTCCAGAAGTGGTGAATGCTCCAACACTGGAAGTTTTTAAGAAGAGACTGGACAGCCATTTTTCTGAAATGGTATAGGGTTTCCTGCTAGAGCAGGGGGTTGGACTAGATGACCTCCAAGATCCCTTCCTCCTCCTCCTCCTCCTCCTCATTATTATTATTATTATTATTATTATTATTATTATTATTATTATTATTATTATTATTATTATTATTATTATTATTATTTGCTATCTCTTCTTTCTTTCCCTCTATTTTCCTCCTCAGGGGAAAGAATCAGGGAGAGAATCAACTTGAGGAGAAACAGATTTCTCTGAACTGATCTACCCCTTGGAGAGGTCTGAAGTTGTAATTTGCAGAGGACTTTTGAAATGAAGATGACAACTACAGCTTAGCCATCACTTTGTGAAATGAAATTAATTTTGCACAGCTAGGAGGCATCACTTTAGAATGTTTTTATATACCAGATGCAGATTAACAAAATAAAAAACTCAGATCAGACAAACTGGCTCAGCTTTAACAACGTATATTGAATGGCAGGGCACTAGTACATGTGGCCAGGTACAGTAGAACACAAGCAAAACACAAAGCAACGTGGCAATTCAGCTACTGAAAAGGCAAATGTTGTTTTGGAATGTGGCAATCTGCTGTGTAGTGATTACATCAGCCTAGAAACCAGGAGAGTCTGAGTTCTAGTCCCACCTTAGGCCCAAAACCAGTCGAGTGACCTTGGGCCCTCATGCCATAGGAAGCAGGCTGTGTAAACCACTTCCTAAAAATTCTGCTAAGAAAAATGCAGGAACTTGCCCAGGTTGTCAAGAGGAGTTAACACTGACTCAAAGGCACACACGCACACACACACACACACACATACACACTCACACACACACACACACACAAAGAAGTTGGTATGTATAAGCAGGACTGTGTAGGTACATGGGTCTGTTTATCCATCTTAGGCTGACTTAGTCTCATTTTTGTTGGCAAAATATTTTTAGCTGTTTTATCTTTCTATATACAGTATATTTATTTATGAACTTCCTATCCCAATCTGCTGCTACTACTACTGTATTCATCCCCATTCACAATCTCCCTTTGACTCTAAATTAGCCCATGTTGCCTATCATTTCTGTAGATCAGTCAAGGGCTTCCCATGAATAGATATTTCTACAGAAACCATTTCTTTGTTCCATAGAGGTTTTCTCTGGGATTTAGTGAAAGAAACAGAAATCTTCACAATGTACTGTATCTGATAAAATTCCAGCCCCTTTCCCCCATTCAGATGTAAGAAGCAAAAAAAAAACAAAAAACCACCACAATAACTAAAATGTTTGAAAGTAAGTCCATATTATTAGTAGGATTAATTTTGATTTTTGCTTTCCACTGTAAGGACCATTTAGAGAGAGATTTTCTTAAGACTTTATCATGCTCTGCAGGATGTAGGAGCTCTCTGTCCATTCTAAGAATACAACAGGGAAAGCATATGCAGCATCATAAATCAACGCTTTCTTTCAGTATCAAACTGGGATTGGCAGAGGCGCATTAGTGCATGCCAAGGATGGGGCTCATTTAGCTGATGATCCTATAACTATACAGCTGGCTCAAAGCCCCTGTTTTCTTGCCTCAACTTGTGCCGCTGATATATCTTTATAAGCAAAAATTGAGTAAGCAGATGGGCCTGCTCAAAAGCAGAAGAATGCTGGAATTATAAACCTAATTCTGTTGATCTTGTTTTGGGGAGCATCAGAAACTCTTTTGATAGGTCCATCAGTATTAAAGAATATGATCCTATTTGTTTGTTATATATTCAGCTTTTTAAAGGTGTTCAAGGAGTCCTCCACCATTTACTGTAGTAGCTGCTGTGTTTGCTGCTAATCTTATCCCAATTTGGCCCTTCAGAAGTGGCCTGTCCTGACAACATGTGGGAAAAGAAAGGAGAAGAAAAGAGAAAGAAAAGAATAGATTACTAGAATCCATTTTCAGGCATTTTCACAATTATATTTTATTTTGTTCGTCCACACTTGGTAATTGTTCTATAATTCAAGATGCTTCACTGGCATAAGATTTTTTCAGAGTACTTCACACAGACTTTTAATACATTACTTCGTTGAGCATACTCTAAAATGATTATTTGCTCTTAAATTTCCATGGTGGTGCAAAAAAGCTTTCTCAGTAGTTGAGTTGTCATACAACTGTATTGCTTAGCAAATCTTCCACTCTTTCCTTCGATAGGGATACAATTTACTGAGTCTAAGGATTGTTCATTATTTGTTTTGCACTGATTTATTTAAAAACTGAGCAGGAAGTTCAGAGCATATAACATTTACAGGTACTTAGTAGGTAGAATAGTGCTCTGCTACACTGAAGATTATGTAATGTGGAACTATTAGAAGACCACAAGACACTTATTAAAACTAGTTTTATAACTCCAAAATCTCAAGTTTCCCTAAACTATCTTTGTATATGATATTACATATGCACATATAGTACATACACCGATTGACATATATCTCCAGAATCTTTTTAACCCTTTTATCCTATTAGAGGCATTAAGAGTAATAGTAAACCTGGGATTCCCTGTTTGTTCCTCTCTTTATCTTAGAAAACGGATTTTCTTAAGCATTCCTCTTCACCATGTTCTCTGTGTAAAGAATCATTTTATTTCTTATTTCTCCCCTCATGAAAAACAGAAGGTTCAGAGATGTAGGCTTCCTTAGTAGACTTAACCTGGTCTGTTGGAGCTTACACATCTTTGTTCTGCTCTCACATACATGTTCTGCTAAATATGGACATTAATGAATGAAACAGGAGGATTCCAACCAAGGGTTACCACAATGTTTTCCCTATTACAAGGGTTAGGACCCCATGAAATATGAGAAAGCAAAGAGTATTCAGCAGCAGGATTGAACAGAAACTGAACTGTGGTTTCTTTAAAAGGGAAATGTTTAGAGAATACTAGGAATCAGCAAGGTCTTACAAATCCAGTGGTCAGCAAAACCAGAAGATAAGAAGAAGTCTTGGAGAGAGCTGATTAAAAAAAACCAAACCATGGAACAATTCAAGTGGTAAGTGATTTGATTTTAATTCAGTGAAGGTAGAAGAGAAATGCAAAGGGAAACACAGACGGGGCTATGCAGAAAAAGCCTAACATTTTTCAAGTGCATCTTGTTACAAAGCTAATAAAAATGAGTTTATCTATGCATGTTAATAAGATGCTAGAATTATCATGCCGGATAGAAGTCCAAATGGATAGCACAGCAGGAGGCTGATGGTGCAGATCAGCAGAGGGGTTGGACAGCTCCGGGTGATAACTGCTCACTCAGGATAAGCCTAATGAGTTAAGCTGTTGACAGCCCCAGGCATGGTCAGCCTGGTGGGAAGCCAGGATCTACACCCATTGTCACCTGCACTGGCAGGAAGCCCAGGTTTGAACTGATTGGATGCCATCCATCTGGGCAGGTATAAATAGACGCCAGGCTTCCCTGTTTCCCCAGTTCATTCTGTTCAGAATAAACTCATCTTTACCCCAGCTCTGTGTCCGTCTCTATGTGAAGCATGCGACTTTACATGCTTATTCCACATAGGACTGAAATTTGATTTAACTAAGTGCTAAAATCTATCTGTTTGCCTGTCTGGCTATCAGCCTATTAGTGTGTCTCAGTGTTGGTAGAGCTAATATGTGTTACAGCTGTGAAATGTGTGGCAAAAATATTTCTGCACTAACCTATTCTGATTTATATTCTGCTTAATCAAATTAACCACCTTTTGTTGCTTTTTGTCTAGTATCAGGCATGAAATTGCTTGTTTTCTTTTAATTGTTAAGGAGCACTAGTCAGTTCTGGTGTGAGTTCATAATGGGATTTGAGAGTTTGGAGAGATGAAGCAATGTTAGCAAAGAAATAAGTGTTTTTATCAATTTTCCTGAGAATCAAGAAGCCATTTACACTGTTTCAACTTATCCCCTACTAGACATAGTTACTATAGGTAAACACTATATTTTTCTTAGTAACCAGGTTGGCATATACTGTAGAAAATATAAAACAACAACAACAATAATGTTGGAAGGGACCATGGAGGTCATCTAGTCCAACCCCCTGCTCACTCAGGAAACCCTATACCATTTCAGACAAAAACTTCCACTGTTGGAGCATTCACAACTTTTGGAGGCAGGTTGTTCCACTGATTAATTGTTCTCACTGTCAGGAAATTTCTCCTTAGTTGCTTCTCTCTTTGATTAGTTTCCATCCGCTGCTTCTTGTCCTGCCTTCAAGGGCTTTAATAATGATGATGATGATGTTGGAAGGGACCTTGGAGGTCATCTAGTCCTACCCCTTGTTCAGTTTAAAGGTGCAAAGAACTCCAAATCAGTACATAATTCAGAATACCTACAAGGTTTTTTTAAATGAAAGAGTTAAAGAAGATACAGGAGAAAACTAATGAAGGCTAAAATGTAAAAAAAATGTATTAAAAACTAATGAGGGTATATTCTAATGTCCAGGGAACTGGTTTTTTTTTAAAAAAATAAAGATGATCTATTGTAGTAATTGTAGAAAAACAGTAATTTCAGAGAAAGTCTCCTTGATTTTCATGATAGGGTTAATCAAACATGTTTAAATGTTTTTATATTGTGAACTATGTCCACTGAGACTAGTAAAACAAAATGATTCCCATAATTCTGAAATAGCTTTAGCCATTGGACAGCTTGCAGCTTTGAAAAATTGAGTTCTGTTTATAATTTAAGCAGCAGTTTTTAAAGTAAACACTGAGAGATAATGTTAGCACAGAGAACTCATGAGATCTATGAGCCCATAGTGCTCATATCTGCACTGAGCTTTTTCACAGAAAACAAAGCTTAAAATTGAGATCTAGTTAAATCCTGATTGTGATTAATTAAAGAATATTTTAAAATGTAAGTGCTTTGCACTCAGCCCAGGAAAGTGAAAACCCCATTTCTAGTTCCCACAAGCCTCAGTGGTAAATGGATATATATTAGGACAGCGTGATGAATCTTTTGGGCTTCACACATCAAAAATTCATAAAATGCCTAACTTCATTCTTCTGGTTCTCTCTCTCTCTCTCTCTCTCTCTCTCTCTCTCTCTCTCTCTCTCTCTCTCTCTCTCTCTCTCTCTCTCTCTCTCTCTCTCTCTCTCTCACACACACACACACACACACACACACACACCTCTAGTCTACGTCCAACTTTGAAAGATTTTGTAGTCCCCATAGCCTCCAGGGGACTAAAGGCTAAAACATAAGAAGAAAGATTGCAGGAATTGCGTATGTCTAGATTAATGCAAACAAGGACTAATGGTGACATGATAGCAGTGTTCCAACACTTGAGGGGCTGCCACATAGATCAACCTAGTCTCCAAAGCATCTGAGGGTAGGACAAGAAACAATGGATGGAAATTAATTAAGGAGAGAGCAAATCTAGAAAGAAGGAGAAATTTCCTTACACTTAGAACAATTACTTAGTGGAATGGCTTGCCTCCAGAAGTTGTGGGTGGTTCACCATTGGAGATTTTAAAGAAAATACTGGACAGCTATTTGTATAAAATAGTATAGAGTTTCCTGCTTGAGCAGGGGATTGGGCTAGATAGAAGACCTCCAAAGTCCCTTACAACTCTATTATTCTAATTTTATACTATGGTGAATAATTATTAATAGTGAGCATTACAGGAGGCATTATTTAATTTCTATAGATTTTAACTGCAGAGGTACACATCCCACCACACATTTTTTCATGGGATCAATGGATTGTGGCTATAGAGGTAGGTCACAGGTCTTCACCTGCCCGCCCTCCCCCCAAAAAAAACCTTATTTAAAAACTCATTTTAAAAAGCATTGAAAAAGATTATTCCCCTTTCTGCAGCCTGACATTCAACTTTGTCCTGTGAATGACAGCCCAGCATCAAATGCATGTAAATTACATGAGCCCTGTAGTTTATGATATGCTTTTAAACCTGTAGTGAACTCACTGCTTTTTCACAAACTAATTATATGAGTTATGATTTTTCTGATCTGATTTGATCCAAATCTCACAATGATAACTTAGTGAAAAGAGGCATTTCATGGGATGAATATAAAGTAACGATTCATTTTAAGTGATGTACGATAGTGCCCCAGTTCCCACAATATAGTGGATAAATAGGCTACTTTTATTTTAGTTGCAATAAATAGGCCGGACTTCATAAAACTTTAACATTCGGCATGCTTTTGCATAATCTTTATCTGTACTGTGATTTATTAAGATAAGATAGGTTAATGTAACAAGCAAAACGACGAGGTGCCAAGCTGCTGCAAAAGTAGAATAGGGTAAGTATAAAGGTGGCAGAAGAATTATTATAATCTGAAACTTATGACTTCATAAATAAACCAGACATTTAACCTGTATTATGTAAAAAGGAAGGATTTTTTAATGCATAGGGAGTCATTTCTTCATTAAAGCATACCGTATCACTTGCTGCAGTAAAATATGTCATATGCATTTATGCATAAATCTCCCTCTATTTATACACATGCAGTTAGTGAGAACTAATACTATATCATTCCTGGTCACATGAGAATGTGAAGGAAATGTGCGCCATTTCAAGGATAAATAGAACTACAGCCTATCCATGAAGCTCCTAAATATTTTAAATGACATTCGAAACACAGAATTTAAACAGTGATGGATTAGGGTAATTCAGGCTTTTGAAAGCTGGTAAATAAATCATTCCTGGGTGCCCTAGACATCTTCAGTTACAAAATCCAGTCTTTTTTCTATCTTCTCCTAAAAGAAGTTAAATCTGCTGGCTATGCATTTTTTCCCCCAAGGAGAATTCTTCAGCTGAGAAGAAAGTAATAGAACGTATGCATTAAGGCAGGGGTCTTCAAACTTGTCCCTTTTATGACTTGTGGACTTTAACTCCCAGAATTCCTCAGCCAGCGATGCTGGCTGAGGAATTCTGGCAGTTGAAGTCCACAAGTCATAAAAGGGACAAGTCTGAAGACCCCTGCACTAAGGGCTCTTAAGCAAAAACTTTACAGCTATGTTTCTCAATCTCAACAATTGTAAGTTCTGTGGACTTCAAATTCCAGAACTGAAGCATGCTGGCTAGGCAATTCTGGGAGTTGAAGTCTAGACATCTTAAATTTGCCAATGTTGAGAAACACTACATTACAGGGTAAATGTGGGCCCTTCCACATCACTTTTCGGTCCACAAACTCTTAGAAGAAGTTTGGAGGTGATCTGTGGCATGTTTTTATTTCTGCCAACTTGAATTCATTGTTCAAAGGCAGCAAGTCATGCAACACCAACTATACCCACCTCTATCTTCATTTCAGGGAAACACAAACAAAAATAAAAATCATAAGGTAAACCCAGCAGCCTAACATACTCCTTCTTGGCGGGGTATTGGCATTTCCCTTACCAGACATGAAGCTCAGGAGCTGGAAAAGTAGTGAAGACGGCCATCCTTCTAATGGGAAACTGAGCCATTGTGCCTCAAAGCAAGCAAGTAGAACCCACCTTTGCAATGACATCAGTTGATGGCATCAGAAATGAATAAACTCCCTTTGCTGACATTTGAGGCCACAGACTGCCATAGAAATCTAATAGGCTACCTGTTCAGTACATTCTTCAGAATTAGCTTCCTAAAATCGGTGATTCACCAAAGGACTATAATCTGTTCCAGAATACACAAATCTCCTGATGAAACAATGGAAAAGGAGAGGTGTGTATGTTACTTACCAGGACAGTTGAAGAGCTCTTCCTCATGTTCGTGTTAATATGTATTCCTCCAATCCTTAAATCAGCAGAAGAATATACTGAAATAATCTGTGCTGCCCTGCCTGCCAAATCTACGAATGGGTGCCTGGGATGGGGAGATTTGCAACCTCTCAAGTAAGCAAAAATACAGGTTGCTAGCATGTGGTTACTTCACACTAGCAATAGATCACTCACTTTTTCCTGAACTAAGGTTTTGCTTTCTTCTGGAAGAATGGAAAAGGATGAAAAATACTCAGTAATCAAGTGGATGGGACAGATGAGAGAGGTTGAGTAGCGCAGGAGGTTATAACTCTTCCACTACAGTACAGAACAAGTCCTAGGTACAGATCTCTCTGAGAAACAAGTCGGTAGAGCCGTAGAGGGGTGGTCAGGTTTAGCTGCTCTTCTGATTTGCCACTCAGGCTTAAAAGGAGAGACAGGCAAATTTCCTATCATAAAATAGACTTAACTCTACTGTGTGATAAAATAGACCACCTAACTCTAGCAAAGGGCAGCAATGCAATAAGTATTGTAGGATTGTAAGCCGTCCAGAGTTACCCTGCGGTAGGACAAAGGGCCAATGAATTTTACAAATAAATAAATAAGAATAAAATGTGAAGGAAAGAGTTTCGGAAAATGTTACTCACCCCCGGGACAGGAAGAAGTGTGAGAAAGGATCTCGCGAAATCCCTACCTTTTTTTGGTATAGAGAGAAATCTCAACAGGCTTTCAAGAGTTATTTGGACTAAAAATAATACATTTTGATATATTGGTTGATATAATGCCGAATAACAATAAAGGGCATTCCCGAAATCCCTGCTAGTTGTTAAAAAAAACAAAAACAAGTCTAGGCCCTTTCAAAAGATTTCTAACAACACATTTTAAAATGAGCTCTAAACTTTTACAGAACAGTGCTATATTGTTAGCATAATGCTTGAATGATGTTTTGCAAAATGCTGGTGAAGCACTACTTGGCGGAGCCTGCCCATTATCATTTTAAGTTGTAGCGGTGGTAAAGCTGCTAATCACATGACCAACAAAATTTTAAGCCCAGTTTTTGCTATGGAGCATTGTTGCCAAAAGCCAAAAATAAATGCTGGTTTTTAACAAAAACATCATAAATCACACCCATGTGACCACGGGATACTGCAAATGGCTGTAAATGCAGGACAGTTGCTGAGTTGCCTGAAATGCAATCATTGTCAGGTGCAAAAATCAGGCGTCCACACATGAAGGATCAAGTTAATTGAATTAATTATTGTTAAAAGACAACGAACAGGAGTCTTCTCCACTAACAGTTAACACCTACTTAGAACCAAATAAGGGTCAACAACATTCAAGGGCAGTTGGAGTTACAGTAGTTCACCTATGGTTACATAATGACTCTAAATGGATCCTTCTTTTCATTCCTCCCCTTGGCTCTACCAGTCTTTCTTCTGCAGTCAAGTGATTGTCCATAGCTGTTGGAATTGAGTCAGTAGTACTTTTTTTGGGGGGGAGGGTGATGTCCGCTATAACATCAAATAGTCACCAAGTGACTGGTAGTAAATTGAGTACTATGCAAAACTCATTGATAAATCTACTAAAATGCTTTGAATTAAAAGCAGTGGTGCTAGGAAGTCTTTCTTTGTTGATTCTACTAAGATAAGGAATTTGCCAAGGAACAAAGGTATTAATCTACTTCATTTGTTTCAAAGAAGTGATTCCTACATTTATTTACCCATGTGTCCCAAAGCAAGCAGCTCTTTTGAAAAAGTCGTACAACCCTAATCAGAACTATCATAAGATATGTAAAGATTCACAGAAAACCCAGATACATTTGGAGCACAACTCTACTGCAGATGAAAATAAAGTTGGAAACAGGAAAATTATTATGAAAGATTCTATATTGAGATAGCAAGTATATATCTCTATGTGTGTGCATATGTTTATCTGTATTGCACAGTATGGATTATCCACTGTGTTCATATTGTTTTAGAAATACATGCTGAATATTTGTTTGGCACGGAAGTAATATAAGAAAATTCAGTAGGAAAATAATTTCAAACATTTTTTGTATATTTATAAACAAATGGAATTTCTATTGCTGTCTGTAAACACTTTGTTCAAAGTCTCTCACCAGAGGAATGATTTGATACCAGATGGAGGGAAATTACATTTGTCTCAGCTTCTAATTGTTGCTGTTAAGTAGAAAATAGGAAGTGGTTCTAAAAAGTGAGCCTCATATTTCTCCATCCATGGCTAATGGCAGCTGAAGTAAGCAGTCTGGATTGATGGTGCAGTGGCTGATCATTCCAAGCCATATTCACTGATGGTGCAGTGGATCCTGGCAGCTTTTGGAGAAAGCATTTGTGTGTGTGTGGGGGGGGGGATGAATTGCTTCAATAAAGTACTTCAGTTGCCTCTGAATTGCCAGGTTCAGCATCAGACCACAATATCACAATATGTAAAATAAAGGAATATATTTGCGCTTGAGAAGAATTCTGTTTCTGCACTCCTGAAAGACTGCATCCAATCTTCATACATTGGGAATTAGGGAGAATGATTTCCAAAATAGAATGTATAAGTATCCTCATTTTAAAACTAAATCTTAGACTGTCGAAACCTTGTTAAAATAATGAGGGAAGGTCCTCAAAGAAAACAAAACAGAAGAAAATATGTAAGGTCACCCCCATGTACTTCACTCCTGCCGGTACCTATACAAGCACTTTCAGCTAGGCAGCCATTTTTAATCTGTGCCTCTAGCATGCTTGAAGCAGTCTGAGACACACATCCTTCAGCAGTCCAATTTCCCCTTTCAGGAAAATCAAGGAATCACTCCATGGATGGCTTTCTCTACCTGGTGCTTCTTTCTCTCTTTGCTCTTAATGCTCAGTAAAATAACCACACGTAGTCCTCGATTTACAACAGTTCATTTAGTGACCATTCAAATTTACAATAGCACTGAAAAAAGTGACTTATGACCATTTTTCACAGTTATGACCTTTGCAGCATCCCCATAATCATGTGATCAACATTCACACGCTTGGCAACTGACTCATATTTATGACGGTTGCAGTGTCCTGAGGTCATGTGATCACCTTTTGTGACCTTCTGACAAGCAAAGTCAATGGGGAAGCCAGACTCATTTAAAAACCGGGTTACTAACTTATCAACTGCAACGATTCATTTAAACTCCGAGGCAAGAAAGGTCGTAAAATGGAGCAAAACTCACTTAACAAATGTCTCACTTAACAACAAAAATTTTGGACTCCATTGTGGTTGTAATTTAAGGACTGCCTGTATAGAGGAACGTCTATGTATCCAGCATAAAATCAGGTCTTAATAAACTTGTAAAGGCATTTGTTTTGAACATACTGTATTTAGCTTCACTACTTCATAACTTCTGAAAATGTTAGTCTAGAAAACATGAGCAAATAGGGAGAAAAACATCTGAAAGTTTCCCATGTCTTAAAAACATTCAGTGAAGCCAGTGTTTTGAGATGTCTTAATTCAGCTCACCATGCTTTGTTTATGCTAAATCTCTCTACATGCCAAGTAAATTGTATAGTTAAGTTGTGTTTTCCAGGAAAAAAAGCTGAATTACAATACAACAGTCATTTCCACTCAAAAGTCTCTAAGATTCTGATATATAATTGTACTATTATCCATTCCCTTTGGTTATTATTTCTTTGCATATTTTCACGTACCAAACAAGCAATACGGTGCGTATGTAATTGCAGAGGCTTAGGATAATAATCTAAGACACAGTGGCATTATCTTCAATATGCACTTAAAGGGCCCACTGAGAGGTTTTGTGCTGGATCAAATTAAAAATAAGCAATAATATAAGCTTATTCTTTACTTCCAATTGGTTATAGAGTCAGTGAAAAGTACCCATCCCCAAAAAAGGCAAAGAAAAGAAGAAGAAAAATACATGGGAAAATGTTTTGTAGGCATCTTTTGCGGAGAGTCAATATTTTTTTTTCTTCTTATCATGACTACAGGGCATGCATTACAATTTAAGTTCACTTTCAAGGATTCTTTATCTGAATAAGACCCCAAATCCTCTAAACCAATCTCTACCTGGTTATCAGAATCTTCCACACATAAATTGCCTGCTATTGATTTTCTTATTAAATTTATTTGCCATCCATCTCATTATCAAGCCACTCTGGGCGACAAGCTCATTTCACTCACATGATAGCATGTACATTTTGAGCAGCAATCGAAATAATTCTGCACAGAGGACATTTCCACACAGCCACTGGCTTCACTTCCCAAACTGACCGAAGCAATCCTATGTTGGCCCTCTGAACAATCCAGCGGTCATGTTTGCCTCTCATGAAGCTCACCATGAGCTGATCAGCACTCCCTTTAAGTCAGGGGTGTCAAACTCAATTTCATTGAGGGCCGCATCAGCATTGAGGCTGCCCTCAAGGGGCTGGGTGGGTATGGCCAGGGTGGGTGTGGCCTACTGGGTGGGCATGGCTAGAGTGCATAAGGCCTACTGGGTGGGCGTGGCCAGCTCTACAACGTTCGCATCAAGGGTGCCTATAGGGGCCTGGGCAGGAGTGGGACAGATCTGAGGGTCTCTGGCAGGAGGAGGGTCTCTGGGCCAGGGCCAAGGCAGTGAGGGCCATTCCCTCACTGTTTCCAGGATGGCTTCGTGGGCCACATGAAACCACTTCGTGGGCCGGATCCGGCCCCCGGGCCTTGTGTTTGACATGTCTGCTTTAAGTCATCCCTCCCTTAAGTTGTAGTTGTTGTTGCTTTTACCTTGCTGGTTCTATTTTGCAGTGAGAAAAAGAAGAAGAAGAGGAAGAAAGAACATTGCTATGGATAAGGCAGAAATGGCAAAATGTACGCTCAAAAGAAATATCAAAGAGGAACTTTCACAGCAAGGTGCAATAATGCCTGTGGGGAAGGAGGAGGCAGGAGGCAAGACAAGACAAAAGCTCTCATCCATGAAAATCCATACATCTCAATACTTCAGAGGAAAGACAACGACCCCATGTACCAGTAGTGTGATCTCCAAAGCCGACAATGAGCTGCAAGTAACTTGTCTGAACTAAAGAAAAATACTCAAAGCCTGCTGACTTTATGCGGATACAGGGACATAGCAGGATTCAGAAATCCCGAAGTGTGTGAAGAAGAAAGTTGCAATCACAGTACTGGGAACACATTCTTAAGCTAAACTGCAGCCCAACAATCATGAGCTTTTATTAAGTGCACGTGGGAACAAAGATTCACAAAAAAAGCCTGTAATTGTGCTTAGTATGGAAACTTCAACTTTGAAATTTTTATCTTTCCTCGATGGCATGTTCATTGATCTTTCCCAAGTCCTGTCGTCATCATACTGACCTCTGCCTCACTATTGGGAGCTTTTGGCACAAATGAGGAATCAGGCAATGCAAATTATTGTGGGATACTGACTAAAGTTACATATTATGCATATAAGCTCACCATGCAATTCCCATTTGGATTAAGCAACATTATGCAGTAAAGAAATAAGAAATGGTAAGTTAAAAAAAAGAAGTAAAAACATGAAGTAAGAAAAAACACCACCCACTGTACTTTTGCATATCTTTCTGTCCTAGCAAATCATCCTTGGTTATACCATATACCTACTTTATGTTGCTTTTTGTTCTTTAAACTTCTCATTTGTCTTTCTTTGATCTCATCAGTTTCATGAATTTAATCCTCTTTTCTCTCTGACCTAGCTACTTCCATGTATTTTCTTTAGAGTAGTCATTCACTTTTGGATTCAGTCTACATCCATTTATTTTTAACCATATCTCTTCTTGTTTCATCATAAACATTATAAGTGCTACAAAAAAGGCATTTAATTTACTTTTATTTTTGTCCTAATTGATCAAGTCTCATTTTCATATAACAAAAGTGGTCAGCTATTTTACAATTTATAAATGTTCACTCTTTGCAGCAGAACATATATTCATTCTGCTTTTTTTACTACCATTTGCACATATTAAAATTTCTTCATGCCCTACATCATTAGTTATGTACCATAACAAGATACATAAATACATCTACCTGATCTAGTTTTTCATCATTTGTATAAAACTTATAATTCTTCCCTTCCTTGTCAAACACAAATACCTTTGATAAATTAATATTCAAATCCATTTGAATAAATTTGCTGCAAATCATTCTAATTCCCAGCTAGCAGCATGGCATACAAATTAGCATCGCTAACCAATATAACTCTACAATTATCACAATTGTTCCTTATGCACTTATCTATGAATACATTAAACAATTAAGGGGACAGACTCTGTAGAGGCTGATGTTTATTGTAATTAGCACTGCCTCATATCTGCAATAAAGTTACTTATCTTTCCAAGCCTTATCCTCAAATCTTCTGTTTTTTCCTTTAATTTCATTAATTAATCCATGTTATTTACAAATTGTTGTTGTTAGCTGCGAAGTCGTGTCCAACCCATCGCGACCCCATGGACAATGTTCCTCCAAGCCTTCCTGTCCTCTACCATCTTCTGGAGTCCTTTCTGACGTGTCCTCCACATAGAGAAGATACTGTGTCTATTAGGAACCTACTCTATCTGTGAATATTTTTTGTGTAAATACACATGTAAGTAAATTTATTGCTGTTGTAACCACAGGTCACATAATATATAGCTATCTTTGCATGCAAGCAATTTTGAAACTTGGTGGAATTCCTTTTTAATTAAAGATATAATTTTGGATTAAAATTTAGCCTAGAAATAAATTCCAAGTTCATAATGCACATATAAGTATATATCCATCATACTATTTTACTTCAGAATAAACAATATTATTAGACTACAGGAAAGGAGCAAGAAATATTGTTGTTGTTAGCTGCGAAGTCGTCTCCGACTCATCGCGACCCCTTGGACAATGTTCCTCCAGGCCTTCCTGTCCTCTACCATCTTCTGCAGTCCATTTAAGCTCACGCCTACTGCTTCAGTGACTCCATCCAGCCACCTCATTCTCTGTCGTCCCCTTCTTCTATTGCCCTCAACCTTTCCCAGCATTAGGCTCTTCTCCAGTGAGTCCTTCCTTCTCATTAGGTGGCCAAAGTATTTGAGTTTCAAGTTCAGGATCTGGCCTTCTAAAGACCAGTCAGGGTTGATCTCCTCTAGGACTGACCGGTTTGATCGCCTTGCAGTCCAAGTGACTTGTAGGAGTCTTCTCCAGCACCATAGTTCAAAGGCCTCAATTCTTTGGCGCTCAGCCTTTCTTATGGTCCAACTTTCATTGCCATACATTGCAACTGAGAAGACCATCGCCTTGACTATACGCACTTTTGTTGACAGGATGATGTCTCTGCTTTTTAGTGTGCTGTCTAGATTTGCCATGGCTTTCCTCCCCAGGAGCAAGTATCTTTTAATTTCTTGGGTACAGTCCTCATCTGCAGTCATCTTGGAGCCCAGGAAAATAAAATCTGTCACTACCTCCATTTCTTCCCCATCTATTTGCCAAGAATTGAGAGGGCCGGATGCCATGATCTTGGTTTTCTTAATGTTAAGTTTCAACCCAAGTTTTGCACTCTCCTTCTTCACCCACAACAAGAGGCTCTTTAGTTCTTCTTCACTTTCTGCCAATAGAGTGGTATCATCTGCATATCTTAGGTTGTTGATATTTCTTCCGGCAATCTTAATTCCAACTTTTGATTCATCTAGCCCTGCCTTTCTCATGATGTGCTCTGCATATAAGTTAAATAGGCAGGGTGACAGTATACAGCCTTGCTGGACTCCTTTCCCAATTTTGAACCAATCAGTGGTTCTGTGTCCAGTTCTCACTGTTGCTTCTTGACCCGCATATAGGTTTCTCAAAATAAGATGGTCTGGTACACCCATCTCTTTAAGAACTTGCCACAGTTTGTTGTGATCCACACAATCAAAGGCTTTAGCATAGTCAATGAAGCAGAAGTAGATGTTTTTCTGGAACTCCCTAGCTTTCTCCATGATCCAGCGTAAGTTGGCAATTTGATCTCTAGTTTCTCTGCCTCTTTGAAATCCTACCTGTACTTCTGGTAGTTCTCGATCCACATACTGCTGGAGTCTAGCTTGTAGAATTTTAAGCATAACTTTTACTAGCATGTGAAATGAGTGCAATGGTGCGATAGTTTGAACATTCTTTGGCACTGCCTTTCTTTGGAATTGGAATGTAAACTGATCTTTTCCAATCCTGTGGCCACTGTTGAGTTTTCCAAATTTGCTGGCAAATTGAGTGTAGCACTTTTACTGCATCGTCTATTTCATCAAGGAGTAATTGATTCTGATCAGCATGTACTGTTATTCCCAACTGAGTTCAATAAAAAGAAACAGTATTAAAAAAAATCCTGTCTAAAAGGCAGTAAAATTGCAAGTAACATCCATCCAAACTATTAAAAGATTGGAAGTCTCTTTCAGTTTTCTGGCAGACTTCTGAGTTTAAATCAAAGATGTTTAAGAGCCTCAGAAGGGTTCCTAAAGGGAGCTTTAGAATCTTTTTTGATAAGTTTCTTCTGAGAAAAAAATCCAGTTATAATTTTATTTTCCCCCATCTCTTATGATAACCCTGACTCAGTTCATCCTTAGCATTTTTTTTCTTAATTGTATTTTGCTCTGTTAGGAATTGAACTTTTTGAACCTACCTTAGAATAAAATCAAGGGCATTTTTAAATATGCTCAAAAATTTAAATAATTTGAACAAGTTACTTGTAAAAATATCTAAAGAAATAGAAATATAATGATGAGTCTCATCAGTAACAAATCTTGGAAAGTACACAAATATTAAATTTGGGGCACAGAACATATCACATATGAATTTATTACTACAGCGTCTTCTCTTTTCAGTCTGAGCTATAGTTTAATGCAAATAGGCGTCACAGTAAATGTGAATTGACATAATTTTTTAATAAAAAATCCAAACTTCTTTGTAGATTAAGATTTGAAATTACTTGTTTCACATGTCACATTTGTTCATTTAAATCTTTCTCTCTTTGTGTATTTCTGTTTATCAGATATGATAAACCTCAACTTTGCAAATCAAATGTAGGAAATATTTGATCTGAAAAATAAACTCACTGTAATGATAATTAAACTACATGTTTGAGTGACACAGAAGATTAAACTGGAGATGGGGGAATTCTCTCTGCATAATCAAGGGGATCATACCAAGCACATTCAGTGTAAGTGGGGATTTCTTTCTATATTGTTTTCAACACTATAAGCTTTTACTACAATTTGCTACAGAAGCCCAATGAAGTTTTTCAATATTTTGTTGATTGAAAGTATGATGTTAAAAGGAACTCAGGGACTATTCATCTCATCATGTAACAAACAGATTATGCTAAACAATAAAGTCAGTATGTTAAAAAAGAATTAATTTTACTATATCAAATCCACCTTCAGTCACTTACAATGGGAAGAATCTAAAGAACTAAATGGTCATGGTGCTACTTGTAACTTACAGCTAGAAGAGACTTCAATTTGAAAAAGAAATAAATTGAAGATTGAAAAAGCTAAATATAGACTGACACTTATTTAACTATTGGAAGAGGAAAAAATAATCAACTTTGAATTCAATTTCACTTACTACACATTATTGAGTACATAAATTATAAGCAAAATTAAAAAGTAGGCCACAATGAATCAATTACTTGCAATTAAAAAGGAGCAATGATCAGTCATGTACAATCTTTAATATAAATATAAATTTATTTATATATTTATAGTATATCTTTAATATAAATCCATTCTTTGGGCACAAAGCATTATGCCTGATGTGCCAGGCAAGAGAGATGCTTAACAAATCCTGCATGAATAAACAGTGGGGAAAAAAACCACGTATTTTAAAAAGACAGGGTGATATGGAATGAAATGGAGGATCAAAATGTCAGATCACATTTTAGAAAAAAAGTGGAGTACCAAGTACTTGTTTACTGGAGGCCAAGTGATGTGAACGTTATTTACTGTAAAGAGTAACATGTTAAAGATATAATCACCCAACATCATTCAATTGCTTTGGATTTCCATCCCCAACAGAAACTGTAACAATTAAGGGATTTAGAATAAAATAGCTGGAAACATTTTTTTAAAAAAATCATATTGTTTTATTATTGAATATACAGGTAGTCCTTGAGTTACAACAATAATTGAACCTGGCAACTATGCTAGTAAAGTGGGTCACCATCTGACTGGACCCAATTTTATGACCTTTTTCATAACAGTCATTAAATGAACACAAGAGCTGTTAAGGGAACACCACAGTCATTAAGCAGACCCTTCGTTCACTCTGGGGCAGTTTTTGCTGAAAACCTGGAAGTAAATGTGGCTTTCTGGCAAAATCATAAAAGTTTGTCACGTGACCGTGGGACACTGCAAATGGCCGTAAATGTGGGCCAGTTGTTAAGCAATCAAATGTGGTGATGTTACTGCAGAGGGGCAATGACAGAACCTCAAACCTGTGTCCCAAGTAGCTTTCTGGAGTCCATTGTAACTTGAAATGGTTGCTAAGCAACTAGTTATAAGTCGACAACTACCTGTAGGAAGCTGCTTGGTAATTTGCTTTGAAAGCAGGAGTTTAGAAATCTGTATCACTCACCCTACTACAGCGTTCAGCTTCCATTTCATGCAGCTGACTAAGTAAGTGCAATCTTTGCAAAAGCCATCATTCTCCAAATAATATATAACTCTTGCACACGGCATAGTAGTTTTCAGGTTATAGCAAAGTTAGCAGGCACCACAGAGAAGAGCTGCTAGACCACACGAATACTTTCATAAAAAAACTAATTCCTAGAAGACCCACCATAGGAACTGGATGCATTCATATTTGACTAACAAAGTATTGAGATAATATATGCTAAATTAACAAATTAACATTTGGTAGTCAAAACATCCCCGAGGGAGGAATTTAGTTGTCAGCTATGTACCAAATAGCAAACAATATGCTATTGTTTATTATTTGCTACATAGCAGACAACTATATGTCAAATGCTTTGACAAATCTGAATATTATATAGAAATGAGTACAAAAATGTATATGAAGAAATAGATACTAATATAACATTGTTTTTTAAAAAAACATTTAAACAAATATTCTGACTAATATTCTAATTAGTCTAAAATAGACTAATATTAATGTATTCTCATTATATATGTGTGTGTTCTGTAGTACAATGCTATTTATTTCCTACTAGTGTTTATTTCCTACTAGTTATCAGTATAGTGCCTTTCTCCTACTATTGAGAAAAGACAGGATTCTAGGAAGATATTATGGATTTGCATAATGGCAGAGAGCACGCATAATTTTTGAAATAAGTCTAATTCAAGCTGACTCAATAACGTTTCCAAAAATACTCTACAATGTGGCTTTGCAGAACCTAAATATCATTTCCAAATAACTTATCTTAAAATTTATATTCTATTTTGTAATGCCATAGCAGCTTTTATTTTAATTCTGATGAATGTAGTCATAAAAAGTAGGCATTGATATTGTCCTGTTTTGTGAATACGAGAACTGACTGACAGTAACAATATGGAATGATTAACGCCAGCTCCTTATATTTTGCTAGCAGCTGTTGCCAAGAATCAACACATCACAGTATTTCAATTCTGAGAATTTCACTCTATTCCGGTTGTAATTTTGCCACGTTGTACGTATTTATTCTTAGGTGATAAATTGGTGGTGGGCTTGGAGATAAAGCTAGGATTATGCTTCTTCATTAAATTAAAGTGGGTGATCCACCAATACTAAAGACAATGAAAGAAAGATTCTACTGGTTAACTATTGCATTGGAAAATACAAAATCAGCATAAGAGGTATCTTACAAAACTCATTCACAGCCATGCAAAATTATTTTACCAGTTATTTTGAGAGTATTTTCCACATACTGTTTTATTGCACAAATACTCTAGTTACCTCTTTATTAATAAGAGATCACAGCATCTATTTTTCAGGGAAACTACTTTATCTTAACATGATGACATGCAGTATATGCAGTAGGAAAACCTGTGTCCTTTTCTAAAATTGAAAGAAGAAATTGAAAGAAATAATTCTGTGAACATCAGCAATCTTTCCTTCTATGGCATTATTCACTTGCTTTGAACCTTTTGCCTACTTTTTATTTCGACCCCAAACCACCTCAGTGATGCCCTCGATGTGATGTCCCAGCCTGTTCCCTCTCGTTTAGACTACTGCAATGCTCTCTACATGGGGCTGCCCTTGAGGACAACTCGGAGGCTCCAACTGGTACAGAATGCAGCCGCAAGAGTTGTGTTGGGAGTCTCCCGATACTCCCATGTTACACCTCTACTCCGTGAGCTGCATTGGCTCCCAGTTGTCCTCCGGGTAAGATTCAAGGTGCTGGTAATGGTTTTCAAAGCCCTACATGGCATGGGCCCGGAGTACCTCAGGAATCACCTGCTGCCAGCGTCAACGTCCCTCCGTCCAGTGCGCTCCCACAGAGAGGGCCTCCTAAGGGTTCCGCCGTTCGGAGAATGCTGTCTGGTGGCTCCCAGAGGGAGGGCGTTCTCTGTGGGCGCGCCTGACCTATGGAACCGTTTACCGGTTGAGCTCCGGATGGCTCCCGACCTTCGCTCCTTCCAACGCGACCTAAAAACCTATCTGTTTGAGCAATCCGGTCTGGTCTGACGGGTTGTGTTGTAATTATTGTTTTAAGGTAACTTATCTTCTACATTAATGTTTTCAATATCTGTATTTGTACATTTGATATTTATGTCACTGTTCACCGCCCTGAGTCCTTAGGGAGAAGGGCGGTATACAAATCAAATAAATAAATAAATAAATAAATAAATAAATACTTGACTTAAGGCTTCTTCAAATGTTAAGCAGTACACTAAAGCAAATGAGGGGGTCCTTGGTGCTCTCTGAGCTTGGTTATTTTCTTGCATATGTTTCATTATGTAAACTAGGTAATATTGTCTGTGCAGCACTGCTGATAATACCTAGTTTGGTTACTGAAACGTCTACAAGAAAACAACCAAGATCAGAGAACATCAAGGACCCCTCATTTCAACCCTGAGCCACAAATATTCTCCTTTATTGGTACCTTAGCAAATAACTAATAGATCTTCAAGCAGCTGGCCAGCACAGCTACCTATTAGACTTTGCCATGTTCACCCAATGGAATAATTTCCTTAAACTGTGCAGGATTTTATGCAGCAAAACCTCTGTCTCGCTTCTATGATTTGGTTAATGCAAAGGATATTTCCTCTGGAGTACATTGTTTCTTCCTATAGAGGGAGGCAGAGATAACAAAGGAACTTCAAAGCTGTAAATAGGTAAAAGAGACAGTAAATGAAAGTTCAGCCCTGGGAAATAAGGGTAATGAAGAGACTCACAATAACTCCACTTGGTTTCTGCATGGCAGAAGACTGGACAGAGGAAACTCAGAATTCAGCAGTTACAGGTAAACTTACGCCTTGTGACCAGTGGTGGGATTCAGCTAGTTCGCACCACTTCAGCAGAACCGGTAGCTAATTTTTTGTTGCCCAGGCCCAGAATGGACTTCCAGAAGCAGCATCCACGCAGAGAACCAGTTGTTCACATATTTGAATCCCACCACTGCTCATGATCATTCAAAGTTATAACAGACTCCAAAAAAATGGGACTTACGGGCTGGAAACGAAATTCTGACATTCTTCTCTTCTCGGTTACACGTCTGCAATTTGGGTGCTTGGAAACTGGCTCGCATTTATGGCCGTTTGCAAATGCTCTTTGGTCATGTAACTGCAATTTATGACATTTATGCTGAAAATCGGCCCTTTGCTTCCCGTTTCCAGAAGAAACCACTTCAGAGTGAAGAATGGGTTTATTTAATGACCATTATGTTCATTTAACAACTGCCACAAAAAAGGTCACAAAATCAGGCATAGTCACATGGTGACCTGCTTTACAGCTGTCATGACATGTGACTGAAATTGGGGGCTCTATTGCAGTCATAAGTCAAGACCTATCTGTATAATATACCCTACAACAACACAGTTCCAAGAGTCCTTGCAATGTCTGATTCCTGATCTGTTCTACGTTCAAGACCTAATAATTTGTCCTTCTCTATCCCCAACTTATTTGTACGAATTCCTCAGCAGTGTTAATCTATAGTTAACTATGTGTAGGGGCCCTCTAAACCTGATGTTATACTATGAGCTCAAATCCCTTAAAATAACCCTACTTAGTGCACCATGGATAAACAAACCATGGTTTAGTATCATCTACAAACAAAGACACTGTGATTAGTTTGCATCCTGCTCACTGTAACTGTGATATTTTAGTTTTATGTATTGCTGTTAAAGGTTTCTTTATACAGATTGTCATTTATTGCATTTCTGTCAATTGAAGCACATTTGTGGAAAATCCTGCTTATAAATAAAGAGGCTGCAAGTGATGCACTAAGGTAGGGAAAAGTAGAAATGAGAAATAGTGCAGAAATGTACAACTGCAAGGACAGCAAGGGCATGTGAATTGTACATGTCATCATGTAAATGGCATGGATTATGTTCTTAACAAATGTTAGGACATGAGTAGGTAATAGCAACATTTGTGTGATATTATAACCATGTGCCTTTTAAAATGTTGGCTTCACTGTAGTTTGCTTCAGACACACTCATTGCAGTTGAACTGCTTTGATCAGATGTAGGCATATATAATCTTTATGATCCTTGGAACAAATAACTGCCTTAGGCAATGCTCATTTTTTGGTTTAAATTTCTTTAAAACATTTAAGTTCAGCATCTAGTAAAACCATTTGCCGCCAGCTGTTACCGATTATTTTATGGCAAACATGAGGAGTACATCCTGTAAAGTCACAATAAACAACTTTATCTTGTGCATACTTACATAGTCACTGTGAAATATTCTTTTGGAAAAACTTGGATAGGATTCATATTCTAGTATTTTTAAGGTCAAGTATCTTCAATCAGTAAAAAAGAGAACAAATATTTGAATAAATGCGTAATTTAGATGTAAAATACGTAACCTATTTCATTGATGAGGAAAGGCTACTTAGGCATCTTTCAGGAATGAGACTAAAATTTAGAAAGGGAAAAATGTTGCAGATTCATATTTTGCTCATGACATTGTGTAAGTGTTTGCAAATGTTGAATTAAGAACAGATGCAATCTGGAGCATAGTAAAAGTAGACTAATAAAGCACATGTGTAAAGGCACTTCGAAAAAACAATAAGATTAGCTGCCCTTTACTCCAAAATTTATCTATAAATTAATCATTGATACACATTTTATAGGATCTTATACCTCTTCTCTTCAACTACGTTTTCATGATTATAAATATTAAACCAGTGTGTGGGTTTTTTTTTAATGAATATGAACCAGTTTGGTGTAGTGGTTAACATGCTGGCCTAGAAATCGGGAGACTGAGTTCTAGTTCTGCCTTAGGCATGAAAGCTAGTTAAGCTAGGTGACTTTGGGCCAGTCCCTCCCTCTCAGTTCCCCCACCTCACAGGGTTGTTGTTGTGAGGAAAGTAGGAGGAGGAAGGAGCATTAGGTATGTTTGCTGCCTTAAGTTATTTATAAAAATAATAAATAAACAACATATAAAATGATATATATTTATTGGACACTTTTTATATTAATATATTTAAAAAATATTTAGCTGATCTTTTTTTTTTACTGCTTTGAGATGTTTTCGCATAGACAACATTACATAAAAGTATTGAATTAATAAATTAAATTAATAATAAAATAGTTTAGTCTTCCCACATCACAAATAAATGGTTCTTTGATGATATGATGAGGATGATGCTAATGATAATGTTTATGCATCTACTCCCTCCGCTACTATCTGTGAATTAGCTGTACAGTGGAGTCCTCCAGGAAGGAAAGCTGTGAATTGCTGTTTTCAATAATCGGCAGTTTGGCGAGTCGAATCCTGAGTGCTGCGTAACAGAGTGAGCGCCTGTTACTCGTCCCAGCTTCTGCCAACCTAGCAGTTCGAAAGCATGTAAAAATGCAAGTAGAAAAATAGGGACTGCTACGGTGGGAAGGTAACAGCGTTCCGTGCGCCTTTGGCGTCTAGTCATGCCGGCCACATGACCACGGAGATGTCCTCGGACAAGCGCTGGCTCTTCGGCTTTGAAACGGAGATGACACCAAGCTGGCAGGAATAGCCAATACTCCAGAAGATAGGCTTAAGATACAGAAGGATATGGACAGACTCGAACACTGGGCACTATCTAACAAAATGAAATTCAATGGTGAAAAAAGTAAGGTTCTACATTTAGGCAGGAAAAATCAAATGCATAGGTATAGTATAGGTGGTACCTTGCTCAATAGTAGTAACTGTGAGAGGGATCTCGGAGTCTTAGTAGACAATCACTTCAATATGAGCCAGCAGTGTGCTGCAGCTGCCAAAAAAGCCAACACAGTGCTAGGCTGCATTAACAGAGGGATAGAATCAAGATCAAGTGAAGTACTAATACCACTTTACAATGCTTTGGTAAGGCCACACTTGGAAAACTGCATCCAGTTTTGGTCACCACGATGTAAAAAAGATGTCGAGACTCTAGAAAGGGTACAGAGAAGAGCAACAAAGATGATTGGGGGACTGGAGGCTAAAACATATAGGGAACGGTTGCTGGAATTGGGTATGTGTAGTTTAATGAAGAGAAGGGTGAGGGGTGACATGATAGCAGTGTTCCAATATCTCAGGGGCTACCACGAAGAAGAGGGAGTCAAGCTATTCTCCAAAGGACCTGAAAGCAGGACAAGAAGCAACGGATGGAAACTAGTCAAGGAGAGAAGCAACCTAGAACTAAGGAGAAACTTCCTGACAGTTAGAACAATTAACCAGTGGAACAACCTGCCTCCAGAGGTGGTGAATGCTCCAACACTGGAGGTTTTTAAGAAGAGACTGGACAGCCATTTGCCTGAAATGGTATAAGGTTTCCTGCCTGAGCAGGGGGTTGGACTAGATGACCTCCAAGGTCCCTTCCAACTTAATAATAATAATAATAATAATAATAATAATAATAATAATAATAATAATAATAACTATTATTATTATTATTATTATTATTATTATTATTATTATTATTATTATTATTATTATTATTATTATTATTATTATTAGCACTGGCCCATAGAGTTGGAAACGACTAGCACGCATGTGCGGGGGAACCTTTACCTTTACCTTTACTGATAAGCTTGTGGAAATAAAAGCTCCAGGACATAACACACAGACCTCTTTCAGCTCAAAACAAGTAATATAATCTTGAGGGATGGAATAATCTATTTTTTTTCCTTCTTGCTCATGCCTTATTTAGCACTTACATGCAGGAAGCTTCTACAATCTTTAATGAAATAGCTCTTCTTTCAATAACCCTCCAAGCTTTAACCAGCTGATTTAAATGCTGCATGTTCTCTAAGTCATTCTATGCACATCCTTCAACCAATTTGTTCCACTTTTGTTAACATTCTAGGAACTCTGTTTTAAATGCTGCATGTTCTCCAAGTCATTCTGTGCACATCCTTCAACCAATTTGTTCCACTTTTGTTAACATTCTAGGAACTCTATTTTAGATGTTGTCACAACATGGGTATATTAAATTTTAATAGCACTTAGAGTTATATAGTGCTTTCCAACTCTCTCTCTCTAAGTGGTATACAGAGTCAGCGTATTGCCCCCAACAATTTGGCTGCTGGATGCTGATTTTACTGACCTCCGAAGGATGGAAGGCTGAGTCAACCTGAAGGATGAGTTGAACTCCTGGCAGTGGGCAGAGTCAGGCTGCAATACTGCATTTTAACCACTGCATCACCATGGCTCAGTAAATGTCCACAAAAGAATCAGGACTTTATATCCTTCCTTCCTTTTAGGAAAAAAAGGTGCCCATTCCATTGTGGAGAAAGTTATCTGGAGAAACTGTAACTCTCCAACATTTTTGTGGCCTTCTTAGCCACAAAGGCTAAGGTCATGTCGAGAAGTGGAGTCTCCTCAAGCTAATCCAATCTTTTAACCAGTACATCACACTGATTCTCCCCATCAGAAGACAGACTTTGGGAAACAGCAGTCTCCACATATTGCTATCAGCCTCACAAAACAAAACATAAAATCCATTATATTACATTGTGGCACTGTAAATCCCTCAGTGACCCTTCAATCGAAAGCCAATGGATGTATTTCGAACAACACCTTTCTAATGTGTGCTGCAGGTTGGATTTTAGTAATAAGCAATAAATTATGCAATCACCCTAATTTATAAAGGTCACAGTGCTTTCCTTTTGTGTTTCCTGGATCAGAACATTGATTGGCTAGCCACTGGATTTATTTCTTTTCTTTTCATTTTTGCCTGGAGTATATACCAATCTCTCTGAGTTCTCTTTCATTCTAACCTCTTCTTTATTCTTTATCCCAAGGAAATCTGTTAATTTTGGATTGTTGTTCCTTTATTGCTTTGACAATCATAGGAAGCAATGTTCAATAAATTAAATTAGTTGTCTGCAGCATTCATCTGTCACTGGTCGGAATTTGCCCACAACTAATATGAACTCTACTATAATGCTTTCAAGGGGAAAGAAAAAAGGGAAGTTTTAATGAAGTCTGCTGGAGAGTTTTCCTTTCTAGCACAGCCGCAACACAATCAGAATAACATTTGTAACTAAGCCTAGAAACAAGAAAGAAAAAATGCTGCAAGGCTGACAATTCATGCTTGTACAGGAAGGGATTGTTTTGCCTTGGAGAAAACTTGCTTCACTTAAAGAAGGTTTTTGACAGGCCAATTACATGAAATATATTACAGAATTGTACCCTTAAAGTGTACCCTATACATAAATGCACACAAATGATTTGTTGGCTCGCTCTGAACCTTCTGCACTGATTCTGTTATGATTTTGTCACTATATAAAACATGAACAACCTTACTGACTAAATAAAGAAGAAATAATTCAACATAAGAATACTGTATGGACACATGGTGGAATGTTTTGCCTGTTGGAGTAAACGTGTGGAATTGTGGCCTGAGCCTCAAAACAAAGGTCAATTAAATATGTTGAGGAACTTGAAATTTATCACACATACACGTAGGCATATCTGTTTCACTATTCCTTGTGGGGATAAATAATGTTTTTTTGTTTTTTTGTTTTTTTGTTTTTTTGTTTTTTTGTTTTTTGTTTGTTTGTTTGTTTGTTTGTTTATTTATTTATTTATTTATTTATTTATTTATTTATTTATTTATTTATTTATTTATTGGGACTTATATGCCGCCCTATCTCCCAAAGGACTCAGGGCAGCTAACAACAGTAAAATACAAATAAAAATACAAATATTAAAAATTAAACTATATGTATAGCCCCAACTACAACCATCTTATGCAAAGTGCAGAAAGGGGGATAAGAAGTAGTAAGCTAAAGGAATCAGGACATGAAGTAAAAAACACTTTGTGTAACTGCCCTTGCCCAGTGAAACATTCTTTCCCCAAAGATCTGTCACATCCACACCCTCCTTGTGTTCTGGATGGCCTAGAAGAGTGCCTTTTCTCACAAGTGTTGGGGCAGGATGAGGCTAGAGCAGGGGGTCTCCAAACATAGCAACCTTAAGACTTGTGGACTTCAACTCCCAGAAATCCAGTGCCAAGTCTTAAAGCTGCCAAGTTTGGAGATCCCTAGTCTAGAGCCTAGTAAGATGGCAAGTGGATGTATAGAAGAGTGTTGCCTTGGGGTGCCATGAAATTTATACAGATTTTATTGATTTTTATCTTGGCTTTTAGTAGTTTTTTGTTGCTTTTACTGTTTTTTGTGCCACCCAGAGTGCCACAAGTGTTGGGGCAGGATGAGGCTAGAGCAGGGGGTCTCCAAACACAGCAACTTTAAGACTTGTGGACTTCAACTCCCAGAAATTGTGGGTTACAATATGAGTAGCCATATACGTATGTCTTCTAAAGTAAACATAAATAAGTAAAACAGATATATCTAACACTAGTTTATACCGCCACTGTCACTATACCTCTTCATAACGTTCTATCCATGCAAACCATATTTACTCTATCATGTCCATATACTCTGCCCGGAGTCAATGGGCGTGAGCTGGGTAACTATATAAATTTGTTTGTTCAATAAACAAAATAATAAATATTCCTCACACATTGTCTTGTGCTCTTTAATTTCTTGCCTCTTTCTTTTTGGGGGTCTCAACAGTCACATCTAAGAACAATTCATTTGCTTTTATTCTTCTTCTCAATTTATTCAACCTTCCTTCACATACTCTGATTCATTATCTTTGTGTCACCAACCTAGCAATGTGTTTTTTTCATATTAGTTGTTTAATTTTTATATTAAATCACATTCATTCTTCTTGTTTTATGATACCCAGTTCTTGTGTAATATTCCAAGTGAATTTGAGCATCTTTTATGTTTCTCTTAATATACCCTAACTCAAATCTTTTTCATACCACAAACTGGGCAGAATCGTGCTATCTAGCCATTTTCATTTCTTTGCACAAATATTCATTTCTTGTAATAAATGGCATTCAACACTTATCAGCATTTGCAAATCCTAATAATTCTCCATTGCAAGTTCATTTTAAATAAATGTTGAACCAATGTACATAGATGTATTTACTTTCTCTAGATTTTTTTATTTTGTATACCGGTACTTTCCGAATGTCCCCATTTTTTCCTATCAAATATAACACTCTTAGTATTTGACACATTAATATTAAGATTCATGCTCCTCCTTGCATCACACAATCTATACAGCATTTGCTACAAATCATCTGGTTACTCAGCCAATACCACAACATCATCTGCATTCAAAAATACATATACAACATACTTCTAATCACCATTCTTTATACATTCACCCAAAAAATAGATTAAATGTCAAAGGGACATCACCAATAAGCATTCCATTTATTGTCATGCGCCTTAACTTCCATCATACACCAATGTTAGCCTTATCAGCAACCGTCTTCACATCAATATTGAACCAAACAATTCCATTATTTAAGCCTAGTCACTTAATTGTATGATTTTTCTAAATCAGGAAATAAAGGGTAGTCCTAGTTTGTCACACATGTGTGCTAAAGAACAAAAACATGCTGCCCAGCATAAAGCCATACTGCATTTCCCAAATTTTCTCTTTTGTCACCTCTTTGTCCCCATGTTCTGCCTAACACCTTCCCAGACACAATTAAGAAACTAATCCCACACTTCCACCTTTCTCTCTGTATTTGGGAAGAATAACTATATTCTTCCAATCATCAAACATGGATTTATTAAGCAAATACACATTTAACAAGTTGCAAGCCCATCACACAAGCAAACCATATCCATATTTTAACATTTCTTCAGTTACACCATCTAAACCTGTAGCCTCACTAGATTTTAACATTCTCGCAGCACTGATGAGTTTGTTTTCATCAACGTATTTTAGACATAAGGATTTATACCATTTCCTTTGATATCTCACCATCATTACCATCTCTAAAATACTTATTCCATTATCCCTTCGCTTCTGTTTCATGAGTTGTTTTTTTTTTTTTTTTGCATTTTTTAAAAATTTCTGTTCATGCTGTTGGAAACTCCTTCAGTCCTCTTTATCCACTTACAAAATTTCTTATTTTGGGGGAGGGGGATGAGAAGGTTGCATAATACACAACACACTAAGTGGGGGGGGGAGTCATCCCAGGAAATCTTGGTTAAGGGATATCACCTTAATCTAATTTTATTCAAATTAGAATCCCAATTGTCCTCCCTTCTGCATTATTTGTTGCATTCTCTTTGTCCCTAGTTGAGAGTTTCAGCTCTGACTACCCACAACAGACAAAAGAATTACAGAATTCATGACCTTACGGGATAACTAGTCTAACCTGGATGAATTTCCTGATGGTAAAGCTGCCTCCCTAGAAGAATAGTGGACTTCCCTCTCTGGAGATTTTCAAATAAGAGGATTAGATGGCAGGAAATCTACTTTTTAAAAAAATTTCAACCTGTTGATCTTCAACCAGCTTTAAGTTTCAATGTGAGCTTGCTTTCTCTTGCACATAACAGACTTCTACCCTTCTCTTCTGCAAACTAAAGAATCCCAGTTCTTTTAAGTGTTTCTCTTAGAGGTTGGTTTGCTATATCTCTGATCACCCTGATAACTCTCCAGTGGATCTGCTTCAATGTCCTCATGTTTCTTTTCAAGTGTGTACACTGATATGGAAATTATATTATTCTGAGTTTGGTCTAACTAGTACAGAATAAAATGGAAAAATGATTTCCCAAGTTCTAGATGCAGTACTTGTGTTAATGCAACCCAATATTTCACTGGCCTTTCTAGCTGCTCTATCACATTTCTTGCTCCTGTTCAGCCGGTGGTCTTCTGGTAGGACTGTATAAATTTTCCAGAAAGATATGCATATGTTGGGAGCAGCTTCTGAAGTTTAAGCTATACAAGTTTGGAAAAATATACAACTGGTTTAATGATTTGAAAAGAGGTACTTTGTGTACACGCCATAAATACTATTAGCTCTTTCTTATGTATACTGCCGTAAGCTTTATCTCATTTATTTTATAGCTAGCCTTTTCCTATTCCTACAGCATGAAAAATTGATCTTTGTTCGTAACATGTAAAGTCTGAGTAGTTGGTATATAATTTAATACAATATGCATATTTTTAAAAACCAACATTTCCCCAATAATTCTGCTAACATTTGTATAGTTTTACTCCAAAAACAGTATAAGGAAGAAAATGACACTATGTGAGTTAAAGTGCCTTCAAATTTCTTGCAAAGCCAACACAAATAATCATAAATCCCTCCCTTATGAAACAGTTTAGATGATATCCAATAAATACAAAAACATTTTTGGGTAGATTAATTTTCACTTTTAAGTTACAAGACATAAATTTATAATTCTTCAAAACTTGAGGCCACTGGTTTGAAATGGCCAGAACTTCCAGTTCTTGATTCCTTTAAGTTTTCAATTAAATTAATTTAACTTAATTTCTTTTAAAATTTAATTAACTCCTTTAATGGCATTTAATTTTTGAAAAAAGAAGAAAGTTAGCTTTATATAAGCATAGGAGAATTGGAGACATCCCTGATATTGTGTAAGCCCTGCTTTTGTCAGATGAATCCTGACAAAACATTGGTCTTGGCACTAAAGAAAGCAGAAACTCAGATTTAATAACGGGCCTTATTCCTTTCCTACCATAGCTATTCCATCAAGAAAAATAATTTTGAACAAAGTGCCTTTAGCCATTATTAATGATACAGAAGATTAAACAAACTTGCCAAAATAAACAGCTAGTCTTATTTTTACGTGGATTTTTTTTTAAAAGAAAACCACATCATTTATAAAGCAAAATAATATTTCTGTCAGGGATGATTTCTGGTCAAGTACCTTAAAACTTAGTGCATTTGTGTTCATGCAGAGTAATCATGCTGTTTTGGACTTATTGTTCATTCCCTTTCAAGAACTTCCGATTTCAGCAGTTGTTAATTAGGGTCCATAGCACTCCATAGTTAATTAACTTCAGCATTTGTTAATTAGATTCCCTAGCATTCTCTGAAAAGAATGATGTAAAATTTTGTCCACTGTAAATGAGAGTTTTAAAATGCATTATTGATAAATAAATTAGCAAAGCTATTATAGATTAACAAAACTGCTTACGATAATTATAGCTTGAAAAAAATAGCTACCCTGTTCCTGTCTTAAAAGTATATTTTGGACTAATCACAAATCAGATTCTTCCATTGCACCCATGATTTGCATGGCCAGAGCATGGCCAGTGGAAAGGAAGAATCCTCTGGTACCCAGGAAGATTGCTAATGAAAGAATTAAAGTCCCAACATCACCAACATTAAGAGGTTTGAGTAGAATACCGTACAGTATAGACAGACAGACACAAACACACATTTCCTGTCTGTCTGTCTATTTATCCTAAACAGCATGCAGCCAGATTGGCAATAATATACCAATAGAAATTACCACCTGATTATACATAACACTGGTTTATACCACACAGTACTCTCTAGATCTCTAAACCTTTGTAGTTTCACTAGGGGTTTTTAGTTTAGAAAGGAGGTGATATGATTGAGAGGCACATAATTATGCACGGTTTGGATAAAATGGACAAGAATTATTGCCCTTCCCACAATATTGGAATTGGAGGTCATCCAATTTAAACTGCATCCTGGAAGAATCAGAATAAACAAAGGATTTCTTTTTGCAGACTGCTTAATTAAACTCTGGAATTTGATGTGATGTTAGTTACCAAAAAAGTGTTGGATGAATTCATGGAAGTCATGTGTATCAATGGCTATTAGCTTTGATGGCAGTGTGACTGCCTCTGAAGGCCATCTGCAGGGACATTAGTGGGCTTCCTTATGTAGTTGGTTGGCCTCTGAGATAACAGACTGCTGGACCAGATGGGCCAGAGGACCAATCCAATAGAATACTGCTTATATTTGTATATTTTAACCTGGGTGAATATAACAGAATTACTGCATATACTAGGTCCAAACAAGGAAACCATATTATGGCTTAATATGATGACTTCATTCAAACAACATAGTAAGAGAATATAGAGTTGTTACAAATGTAGACTCAGATATGATCCAAGCCCAGGTCCTTTTTGAAGTTCAGTTGGGGCTTGAAAAATCATTTCTTTCTTTTGAAAAAGCTCAATCCAGGTTTTTGAGATCAATTTTTCAAGTACCTCGCTGTGTTCCAAATATGGTGCTTTGCTGTGAAGCTGGCCTACTTAAAATCAAAATTCCTGCCTGGATTTTCATTTACTCCCATTGGCTTAATCTCTCCTTTTTTTCAGCCAGATTTGCCCCTCTAATTATAACCAATAGCTTTTAGACTTCCTGGTGCTGGGCAATACACGCCAAAGTGTAATTTTATTGCTTTTCATGGCCACTGATGGGCTATGAACACACACTAGCTTGTCTGAAACAGTGGGCTTTAGAGCTTCAAGCAAAGTTTCTAGTTCTATTCGAGAAACATCTTCCTAAGTCTGTACAGCTTCTCTAACAAGCCAGATGTCTTAATTGCGAAAGTATTCCAAAATATTGAGGACTTTATTCTTGGTCAGACTCAATGCCCTTCCTGAAAGGAGATACTGAAAGATCCCCTTTGAACACAGACTGTGTCTAGGTGGTAGAGGAATAATTAAAACAATGGAATTATATATTGTCCCCTCAATACAGACACTTGGCAGAAATTATCATTTCCATTCCTTACAAAAACATTATTGAGACTTGTTTTATAACTGTAATCAATCGGTTTTACTTCTTTGACAACAACTTAGTATCGTTCTATAGTTTGCACATTACATTACAGTGTTTCTTCTAATCTTTTTTTAGATATTTTAGAACAACACTATTTCCTTTTTTTATCCTAAATAATTGTGATTTTCTTGTTTTATTTGCTGTTCAATGACTGAATATATATATATATATATATATATATATATATATATATATATATATATATATATATATATATATATATATATATATATATATATATATATATATATATGTTTTCTGAGGTTTTCGCGGGTGCCTGTATGTGGATCCTTGGTTTTTCGGGTTTTTCCCCGCGTAGAACTAAAGGTGTAGGCGCAACGTTTCGACGGAATCCCATCCGTCATCATCAGGCTTTAGCTTCCTTCTTCTGGGAGAAGCATGTGGCTGTTTGTTCCTCTTTTTTACTCATGATAACATCACATGACATCACCACCACACAACCATTCAAAAAGCAAATCCGAACCCACAATGATAAAGACACACAACCACAAAACAAAAACCTAACTACAGCTGCAACATCAGCCACTTTAAACCCCTCCAAACCACACAATAAGCAAACTGACACCCACTATAAAAACATGGCACCACCACAAACACGAAGCCGAACAAAAGCAGCACAACTCACCAGCTCAGGTCTGGAGCTGGCAGCTGAGACCAGCCCATCCACTCAGAACACCCCCCCCACCCAATCAGAACACACCCACCATTCAAAACACACTCCCACCCAATCAGAACACATTTGGTCCCCTACCCAATCAGAGCACACCTTCACAGAACACACCCCCTCTGGCAGTTTAAAAAAAGAGGAACAAACAGCCACATGCTTCTCCCAGAAGAAGGAAGCTAAAGCCTGATGATGACGGATGGGATTCCGTCGAAACGTTGCGCCTACACCTTTAGTTCTACGCGGGGAAAAACCCGAAAAACCAAGGATCCATATATATATATATATATATATATATATATATATATATATATATATATATATATATATATATATATATATATATATATATATATATATATATATATATATATATATATAATTTAATTTATTGAGATTTATATACCGCCCTTCTCCCAAGGGGACTCAGGGCGGTTATATATATATATATATAGTCCTATACTCTACCCAACCACATTTTAACTTAGTCTGTTTGCTTATTTTAATTATTAGATTTATGTGCCTCCCATCTTATCTAGAGGCATCTCTGAACAGCCTACAAACATCTATCTTGCATACCCAGCTACAGATCTCAGTGCATGTGAATTTGATGCTCTCATATGTGTTTCATCATCTTATATTAAGAATAGGGCACTAGGCTAGAAAGCCAGAGATCACAAGTTCAAGTCCTGCCTTAGCTATGAAAGCCATCTGGGTGACTTTGGGCCAGTCACTCTCTCTCTCAGCTCAACCTCTCAGAGTTGTTGTTATTGTTGTAAATAGGAGGAGGAACTTGTGGTGGATAAGTTTGCTGCCTTGAGTTATTTGTAAAAATAATAAACCTAGGATACAAATAAGTAAAATAAAACAAATAAATCTGAAAGACCTGCAGTCGGTATCAGAATGTATGAAACTGTCACAAAAGACAGACTTTTTCCACACACGTGTGAAATTTTTTTCTCCCCAAACATAAGCATACCCTCAGCATCCTATCTGAGAACTGCAGAGCACCCCAAAACTGTCCTGCTGAAATGTGATAGCAAATGTGCCTGTATTGGCCAATGATTTTTTCTCCATTTCTTGTTAAAGGGCAAAGGGGTGCCTTAAACTTTTTAAATCCACTTCTTCTAAAAAGAACAAATATAGGTTTGCCTATCCCAGTTTCACGATGTTACTCTGCACCAAGCTGGTCGTCTGTAAAAAGTCAAATGTAAGTGTAGCCATTGGTGTTGAACTCTTTAAATGTAGATCAATGTGGTTAGAACAACAGTATAGTCCTTCTCCAACCTAATATGCTCCAGTTTGTCTGAAATGATAGAGGGCCTCCTGCTTGAACAGGGAGTTGAACTAGAAGACCTCATAGGTTCCTTCCAACTCTATTGTTTTATGTTCAGTTGCATTAGATGTCAACTCTCCTATTTCCCAACAGTTATGGAGAGAATGGATTTAGGAATACCTAGTTTATTTCAGTAGACCAAGCATGTATTTCATATACAACAAATAGGCAGAAAGAATTAAATGAAACCTCCAGCATTCACACATAAAGATAAAGCAAGTGGATAGATTCTGTTGTGATTCAGGGTCAGCCTGTGAGTTTGGCAGTTGGGTCGGACGACTCAGAGGAGGAGGGGGGTGTTGAAGACCTTGCTGAGGGGGTTGAAGATCTTGCTGATGATAGCCCTCAGGCAGGCCCCTCCCACTTGGTCACCATGGAGACCCAGCTGTGTGAGCCTGACAGTGTGGATGAAGATGACCCACAGCTGGCCCTGTTCAAGGACGCCCGACGCAGGAGGCAGTCAAGTAGGAGTAAACAGAGGAAGGCTGTGGGGCTTCTCGGAAGGAGGCAGAGAGAGGCCACGCCCTGAACTCTTTATAAAGGGAATGTGTGGGGAGGGCTGGTTTGCTGAAAGCAACCGCTCAGATAGTGTTTCAAAGCTCCTGTATCTTGGTTCGTGTCTTGTTTGTTTTTTGTAGTAATAAATTTGGCAGACGTAATTCCAGCCTCTTGCCGTTTGTAAAGGGGTTGCCTTTTCTGCAGGGCCGGTAGCAGGCTGGTACAGAACAGATTCATGCTTTCTGTTAAGCCAAAAACCATCCAGTGACATTATAGCTTATTGTTATTGCAATATAAGTAACATTTGAGTATCAAATGCTGGGTATAAATATTGCCTCCATTAGTGGCCAGCTTGTAATCTTCTCGCTGTTGTTATTACAAGGAGGAAGATTCTACCAAGCAGGCCAATTTTTATTTTCTCCCTATTCTCCAGTCTTCTTAAATCTGTTCGGATTTACATAGTTTTTTTGGGGGAAAGTCTTTAAGACACATTGCCTCATCTCCTTTCAATTTTATTGACCCATAAATAAACATAAGCTTTCTTTAGGCATCTTGGTCATTAATGAAACTTCATCCTAATGCAGGGAAGTATTGCATTCCAACGAAGTTTTATTTGATGTATTTGACACAGTTCATGAGTGATATTTAAAATGTTGCTTTCATATTATGGTCAATTGGCTTGAAATAAATTCCTGTATTTGGCCGAAGCGTAATTCTTAAGCCTATGCTTTTCTCAATCTGATAAGTGGCTGACTGCTTCTCAAAATCCTCTCCCTCCCACTGATTCTTTCCCACTGCAGCCCCTTTAATGACAAAACCTTCCGTTCTGTTTATTGCTGATAACAGCTGATGTTGTCATGTGAAGCAAAATACACAATGTTCAAATTGAAGCCATTGAGCCTTTGGCATAGGCGGGCATCCTGACATCATACTCTTAATGAGAAGGAAGGAAAAATACACGAGTTGTGGTTATTTTTAGAGAACAAGATGGTAAAGTAAATTACTTCAGGCTTAAACATTCTGTTCTTTGTGTTAAAATGTTTCATCTTATTGAAGCTGCAATCACTTTTCTCCCAATCCCTCTAATTTGCTTGCTGATGTTTATTGCTTTAGGTCTTTGCTTCTTTAATTTCCTAGCTTATATTTCCTTCCATTCCTCCCCGCCCCATTACTTAATCTTGAATTTAGAAAGCAAAATCTATTAGGTGTTATATTTTTTGGCATTCTTTTTCCTAGATGCAGAGTTCCAGGGGTACGTTACTGAAGTGTTTGAAATTCAGAGGAAATCTACTACAGTACTCCATAAAAATTAATACAGGTAGTCCTCAATTTACAACGGTTTATTTAGTGACCATTCAAAGTTACAGCAGCTCTGAAAAAGTGACTTATGACTGTTTTTCACACGACCGTTGCAGAATCCCCTTGGTCAGGGGTTGGCAACCTCGGATCTTTTCTGACTCATGGACTTCAACTCCCAGAATTCCTGAGTCAGCATAGCTGACTCAGGAATTCTGGGAGTTGAAGTCCATGAGTCCTAAAAGAGCCGAGGTTGCCTACCCCTGCCCTTGGTCATGCAATCAAAATTCAGATACTTGGCAACTGACTCATATCTATGACTGTTGCAGTGTCCCAGGGTCATGCGATCTGCTCTTGTGACCTTCTGGCAAGCAAAGTCTTGGTGGAGCAGTGGGCTAATGCCTCCTTAAGTAACACCAGCTGCCTGCAATTAGTGCAGGTTCGAGTCCCACCAGGCTCAAGGTTGACTCAGCCTTCCATCCTTCCGAGGTAGGTAAAATGAGGACCCAGATTGTAGGGGGCAATAAGCTGACTTTGTAATAATGCCGCTTGGGGTGTGTGTGAAAGCCCTAACAAGCAGGCATATACATAGAATGAAGGCTACTGCTAAGCTTGTAAGCTGCCCTGAGTCTTCGGAGAAGGGCGGGATATAAATGGAATTTAAAAAAAAAGTCAGATTCACTCAACCATATTATTAACAACTGCAGTGATTCACTTAACAGCTGTGGCAAGAAAGGGCATAAAATGGGGCAAACCTCACCTAACATATGTCTTATTTACCAGTGAAAATGTTGGGCTTAGTTGTGGTTGGGAGGACTACCTGTATTGTAAACCTATATGGTTTTTATGTAGCAATAAATGCTGCTATGTTAAATAAAGTTTACTTCAGGATAAACATTCAATACTGCTATACAGAATATGAGAATCTCCATAGACAGATCAAGGGTCCCCAACCCCTGGTCTGCATGCCAGCAACCGCTCTGCACAAAGAAGCAAAGCCCCATCCACGGGATGCAGGCAGCACACAAAACCACACGCTCTCCAGTCCACGGAAAAACCTCTCTCCGTGGAACTGGTCCCTGGTTGAGGACCTCTGGGTTAGTTTGATATTCAGGGATATACTGAATGACACACTGAAATCAGTGGGACAAATTAGACAGGCTGACCGATTTGAGTCACATTGGCGGTAATGGGTCCATTCTAAACGTTCTGCACTAGTGACCCTTAATGAAACCCAGCCATTCATGATAGAGCAGGTTGCCAGCACAGTGATACATTGCCCTGATTCTCTTGGCTGTTTCCTGTGGGGTTTTTTTTTTGCAGCTGCTGGGTGCTTTGTGGTATGGAAAAGAGTGGGATAATGCCATGGAAATTCATAAATCATAAATCAAGGCCTTAAAATGAGACAAGGTCAGTGTCATGGGGACAGGTGGTAAAATTGGGATTAGGATTGTTAGGCCATTCCACTGATGCTGTTGAGAAAGGAGTCTAAGTATAAGTAGTATTATATACAGTACAAAAAGAGACAGAAAAAGAATGGTAAGTGAATTCTGTTCATTCTCTGAAGATTTCCCCTCCGTCAATATCTTCCTGCAGCTCTATCACTGTCCCCTGCCCCTAAAATTCTGTTTTGGAGAGCTTTGGAAAAGCATTTGAGACTTTGCAGTAAGAAGTTATTTAGTTTTTTTTCCATTCACTGCTGAATTCATTTCTATTAACAATAATGAAAGAATTGCATTGTATTTTCATCCAAAAGGCATATCTATCTACATACTACTAAAACTCTTATGTGTCCAAAATCTTGGAGCCATGACTCCTGGGGGAATGAGATTTGGGGAAGTTGGGGTTGCTTCAGTGCTACCAGCTGGGATCAGATGATCACCATTTTCAACATTCCGTCATAGTTTCCCAGTCAGACACATAATCCCTTCGCTTGCTCGCCTACCCTGCAGGGGAGAAAAGCTAAGCAAAGGAAAGCGAATGGAAGAAGATTCCTGATTCTCCTTGCTAGCCTTCCACAAGGCAATTCAGTGGGGAAGCCAGCAGGAAGTCACAAATTGCACCCACTCCCAGTGATCATTCTGTTTTTCAGTTTAGGTAAGGAAATATCTGAAACAATAACCCAATAGGGCACGAGTTGACTAATACTAATATCGGATTTGATAATATAAGCAACATTTTTCAGTATTTCCAAATGACCTTATAAAAGGTTATGTTTAAACAAGCTGGAATATTTCATCAATGTAGATGGCATTTTTTTATTCATTACCACTTTTAAGACAATAGCCTTTTCTAGTGGTATACATGATGTTCTCATTTTTTGTATTGTTTCCAAATATGTAGCAACAACATTGCACAATTCTGGTCTTCCAGAAACATTTAACAATTAGACTTGAATTATGGCACACTTTCAAAAGAAAATAATTGCACTGTTGCTTTTCAAGTAAAAGATCATTGGACTAAAAGATCTGGACAGAAACCCTTGTTCTGTAATTTCTCAGACATAAAATTGGCTGGAATTCTATGTACACACACACACACACACACATATGGGACGCGGTGGCTCAGTGGGTTAGGATGCTAAGCTTGTTGATCAGAAGATCAGCAGTTTGGTGGGTCGAATCCCGAGTGCCGTGTAACAGAGTGAGCACCTGTTACTCGTCCCAGCTTCTGCCAACCTAGCAGTTCGAAAGCACATAAAAATGCAAGTAGAAAAATAGGGACCACTATGGTGGGAAGGTAACAGCGTTCCATGCGCTTTTGGCATCTAGTCATGCGAGCCACATGACCACAGAGACATCCTCAGACAAACGCTGGCTCTTTGGCTTTGAAACGGAGATGAGCACCGGCCCCTAGAGTTGGAAACAACTAGCACGCATGTGTGGGGGAACCTTTACCTTTATATATATATATAATTTGGATTTGGATTGCCAACAAAGAGTTAAAAGGAGACTGGTATACAGGCAAAAGTTTTCTTCCCGTATTTGGGCCGACCGGGTACATCGGGAAAAACACTTTATATATATACATATATACATACCATTATACCATCACACATTTATATACATACCATTATACCACTTATACCATTACACATATATACATACATATACAGTATACACATACATACATATACATATATGAGAGAGAGAGAGAGAGAGAGAGAAGCAGAGAGAGACACAGAGACAGAGACACTACAGTAGTCACTTTTTAAATATGCAACATTATGCAAAGCACAGAAAAGTAGGATAAGTTGTGAGGTAAAAAAAAAATAAAGAAAAGAGATATAAGAAAAGAAAAAGAAATCTAACTAAATGCAGATTATACCAACATCATTTACTATTTGCCTTCATCTCTTTCTAAATTGGCATAGATAGATTCTACCCTACATAAATTCATACATATTCAAAATATTTTTATTTACATTTCTCATTTCTTTCTCAAGAAGTTAATCTAGCCATAACTTTGTCCTCTCTTTACACTTCTCATTCACTTCTCATTCACTCTTCCTTCATTACCTCCTGCGGCTGGTTTTCCGTTATGCCACCCCCCGCCGCTGGGCTGCGGAACCGACCAGGTGGTTCCGCCCCAGGCACCTAATGGACCCGGAACGGTTCCAGAGGGTGCTTGGGCCTATACCCATCACCCTTACCCACAGCCCAGTTGATGTTCTGGTGGATGCCTGGGAAAGGGCGGCCGCCGGGGCACTTGACTGCGTTGTACCCTTGCGACCTCTGACCCGGCGCAGATCCCGTTGGGCTCCATGGTTCTCTGCGGAGCTCCGGGAGATGAAGCGTCGGAGACGAGGTCTAGAGAGCGGTTGGAGGTCCAGCCGATCCGAATCTGACTGATTGCAGTTAAGAACCTTTATAAGGTCTTATCTTGCGGCAATAAGGACGGCGAAGTCTAACTACTTTGCTGCCCTTATCGCATCCGCAGATAATTGTCCGGCCGCCCTGTTTAGGGTAACTCGCTCCCTCCTTAATCAGGAGGTGTGGGAGGATCCCTTGCGGGGACGAGCCGAGGAGTTTAGTCATCATCTGGCGGACAAAATCGCTCAGATCCGGACCGGTCTGGACTCTGACTGGGCAGTCTGATGTGGAGGAATCGGACGGTCTTGAGCATGTTATCTGGACTGAGTTCGACCCTGTTTCCCCTGATGATGTGGACAGGATCATGGGGAGGCTGAGCACCACCACCTGTTTGTTGGATCCGTGCCCCTCCTGGCTAGCTTATGTGGCCTGGGAGGGGACACGAGGCTGGTTCCATGTAGTAATAACTGCTTCTTTGAAGGAGGGCATCTTCCCTGTCGCCTTGAAGGAGGCAGTGGTGAGACCCCTCCTCAAGAAGCCTGCCTTGGACCCGGCTGTTTTAAATAACTATCATCCAGTCTCCAACCTTCGCTTTTTGGCGAAGGTTGTTGAGAGTGTGGTGGCGCATCAGCTTCCTCTGTTCCTGGAGGAAACTGATTATCTGGACCCGTACCAATCAGGTTTCAGGCCCGGATACAGCACGGAGGCGGCATTGGTCGCGCTGGTGAATGATCTCTGGAGGGCTAGGGACAGGGGTTGCTCCTCTGTCCTGGTCCTATTAGATCTCTCAGCGGCTTTTGATACCATCGACCATGGTATCCTGCTGCGGCGTCTCAGGGGGTTGGGAGTGGGAGGCACCGTTTTACGGTGGTTCTCCTCCTATCTCCTGGGCCGCTCGCAGTCAGTGTTGACAGGAGGGCAGAGATCCGCCCCGAGGCCTCTCATTTGTGGAGTTCCTCAGGGGTCGGTTCTCTCGCCCCTCCTGTTCAACATCTATATGAAGCCGCTGGGTGAGATCATTCGTGGTTTCGGGGTGGGGTATCATCAGTATACTGATGATACCCAACTTTTTCTTTCCACCCCGAACCAACCCAGCGATGCCCTCGCCGTGATGTCCCGGTGCCTGGAGGCGGTCCAGATCTGGATGGGGAGAAACAGGCTTTGTCTCAATCCCGCCAAGACTGAGTGGCTGTGCATATCGGCATCTCGGGTCAACCAGACTATTCCATCTCTAACGATGGGGGGTGAGGTATTACCCCCTGTTGATAGGGCTCGCAACTTGGGCGTCCTCCTGGATTCACAACTCAATTTTGAAGACCATATAGGAGCCGTGACCAGGGGGGCTTTTGCCCAGGTTCGCCTGGTGCGCCAGTTGCGACCCTGTCTGGACCGAGATGCCCTACGCACAGTCACTCATGCGCTCGTGACCTCCCGTTTGGACTACTGCAACACTCTCTACATGGGGCTGCCCTTGAGGACCACTGGTGCAGAATGCGGCCGCGCGAGTTGTGATGGGGGTCTCCCGATACTCCCATGTAACACCTCTACTCCGCGAGCTGCATTGGCTTCCGGTTGCCCTCCGGGTGAAATTCAAGGTGCTGGTGATGACCTATAAAGCCCTACATGGCTTGGGTCCGGGATATCTGAGGGAACATCTGCTGCTGGCATCAAGTTCCCTTCGTCCAGTGCGCTCCCACAGGGAGGGTCTTCTCAGGGTGCCACCGGTAAGAGATTGCCGGCGGACGACACCCAGGGATAGGGCCTTCTCAGTGGGGGCGCCTGCCCTTTGGAACCAGCTGCCAGTGGAGCTGAGGACTGCCCCCGACCTCCATTCATTCCGCCGGGACCTGAAGACCTGGCTCTTTGAGCTCTCTGGCCCAGGCTGAGGATTAATTTATTTTAATTGGGGTTTTACTTATACAGGGATAAATTTATTTTTTTAAAAACTTGGTTTTTTAACTTTTGTATTTTGGTTTTTAATTACCCTGTAAACTGCCCTGAGTCCTCTGGGAAAGGGCAGTATATAAATGTAATAAAATAAATAAATAAATAAATAAATAAATTTATCTTGTGATTCAGACTTCATTCATTTTCTGTATCTGACCAAAGTATCTCAATGTACCTCTTTTGCAGTGGTTGCTCACTGTTCATGTTTAAGTAGGGTGGATGGAATGGAAAAACTTATTCTCAGAAATTCCCAGCCTAAGGAAGTTTCACAAGTAACCACTTGTTATGCTTTTGTCTCCTTGGCAACTTTTGATGTATAATCATAATTATTATGATGATTTTAATTGTTATAACATGAAGTGAGCAGACGTATCAGCTCATTCACGATAATGCCTTCAAGTAAAGACTTCTGAGTTTCACAATCTGACTCAGTTCACACATCGGGCTAAGCACAGTTACCATACATTGCAGTTTTAAAACCAGAACAATGTTTTAAAATAGCAAAAAAACTGCTCATAGCTGGTGTCCACAGCAAACCACAATGACACCAAAATACTGATAGATATGCCAGTAATATCACCCTTATTTACTTACATCAGGGCACTTGACAAAATGTGTAAGTTGCTGTATCTACGTGATGGCACTGACTTTTTTTTTGGTCATTTTTAGCCCTCTGCTGTCCCAGACAGACATTGATAGCTATAAATTGAAAGCAATGCATTGGTTTTGAAGGAACAGGGCAAAGGAAATCCATTTAATACATTCCAAACAGCCTTCATTCTAGCCATTGTAAGATTCTTCCTGCTATATTTTGAACAACGGACAAACTATAATGAGATAATACCAGGGAAGGGAAAAGTTGGTTAGTCGACAGAAAGACAATAATGTTTTTAAAAAGATGGAACTTTTTTGGTATATTTTGAAGTGGCATCCCCTTTTGATTTCCAGAAAGAAATGATCAAGCAGCTATGTGTATGGGTAAATTCACATTTTGAAAGTGTTTCACAACTGGCAAATCAAAAGCACTTCCTCCACACCCCATGCTTCATGTTGTTCCACAGTTGAGGCAATTTGGTTAATATGGTACAACACTACTTTAGTGCTAGGTGTAGTATTTATACGAGCATTAAGCCAAAGCTGCCATTGGGATCACTTTCGGAAATAATTATTTTTGTTTCGCACTTGACTGGTAAGAGAGGCTATCGCAGGAGACATTCCCTTGAGCAGCTTTCATCTCATCAGGATTGACTGGTTTGGGATGGAATAAAACTGTCAGATGTTTCTTTCTCTTGCCTTTAAGGCAAGGATACTACAGGAAGCCTATGTCAGTCAGCAAACTGACTCGTCACTCTAAGCGGAAATAGAATCTGTCACATCAAGTAAATATTTGAGAAAAGTATCTTATCATTCAACAGAAATTCAGTTCAACATTCTGGGGGTGAGGGCAGTTGTTATTGATTTGTTTTATTGCTGAACATATTTGTTAATAAGTCTGTGTCCATTCTCCTTTTCCATGACCCTTATGACTTAATCCCAGATGCAAGAGATTAGCCATATACGGTATAGCCCAGGGGTCAGCAACCTGAAACAGTGAAAGAGCCACTCGGAACCGGTTCCCTCACAAAAGGAAAAAACTGGGAGCCACAAAAAATGTGTGCGCATTTGCGTACATGCGCGCATGCGCAGAACAGGGTTTGACTGAAGAGTGGAGCCAAGGCGAGATATGCACCTACCCTGCATATTTGAATTGATTGGTTGAACTTTTTTAGTCCCACTTTTTTTTTTTTGGACTGCACATGGCAGAGGACTGAGAGCCGCAGGAGACGGCTGAAAGAGCCGCATGCGGCTCCGGAGCCGCGGGTTGCAGACCTGTGGTATAGCCCTTTGCAGATGTTATGTCTAAGTTAGATCTTTGTAACTAATTCCTTACCTGCTTTCTGCCCACTCTTGTCTCTGCATAGTTCATATGAACTTTGTTTTGCAGTTTACTTTGCTTTGATTAGGAAGGAACCATAAACCAGAGCAAACTTATTGATCTCCATTAAATGTTTGCCAGAGAGTCTCCATTCCCACTGTGGTAAGGCCTTCCCATCTTTGCTGATATAGTTTTTGCATGCTCATCTGAGAGAACTGCAAAGGTTTTCTTTCAGGGTCACATCCCTTTTGTGGTCACACCCCAAAGGCAACTGGCGGGAGCCCATCACAGCTTTAGGATGCTTTTTAATAGGAGTCTAGTTATTCGAACAACTAGTTTCAGGAAGCAATAAGAACACCTTTGTTTTGGAAAGCCTTTAAATATCTGTTTATTATGCAACAGAGGTTGTGCAAGATTGTTACCTTGAATGAGAACCTGTTGTCCCTTACCAAATCCTCTTTTTAAGAAAAGTATAATTGGGCCTATTGCCTTTGAGGATTTTAAATGAAATATGTGGGATTTTTTTTTTAAAAAAACTTCTTCCATAATAAATCTTAGATGCCAGCCTAAAATTATATTGTATTGCTCCTACAGATGCTTTGTTTTGCTAGTTGTTGTTGCTATACTGCACTGCAAACTTCTGGCTGACCACTAATCAGCAGCAAACAGATAGAAAAAAACGCTATCTGAAGCAACCTGGATTTGGCATTCCTAGAAATCTATAAAATGTACGGTCCACGAATACGGTCTGAAAAAAGGAATACTCCCAAAAGCCATTAGCCTGTCCCATCATGCGTCAGTATTAGCTTCTGAATTATAGGCATATGGTACAAACTGTGATGACAACAAAATAACAAAACATGTGTTATAGCAATAGCACTTAGACTAGCAATAGCACTTAGACTTATATACCGCTTCACAGAGCTTTACAGCCTTCTCTAAGCGGTTTATAGAGTCAGCCTATTTCCCTCAACAACCCAGCTCCTCATTTTACTGACCTACGAAGGATGGAAGGCCGAGTCAACCTTGAGCTGGTGAGAATTGAACTGCCAAACTGATGGCAGCTGGTAGTCAGCAGAAGTAGCCTGCAGAATGGCATTCCAACCACTGTGCCACCAACTGTGCAGTGACCTGATGCAAACCTTGGCCTTTTTTACTTGTGTCCTAAGAAAGGATGCAAAGACATATGTCATACGGTTTGCAACGTAACATCATGCTACAGTTGCATTGTTCTTTGCAGCCTATGCAGATGCTTGAGGTGAAGTCTTTGAAAAGACTTCAAAGGTTATCTCATATTAAACACCATTTAAGCATATAATCAAGTCATCCAGTGATTGCCTGTATTTGATTTTGCAGCACAGATTTGGTAATCCTAAGAGAGACTCTTTTCTGGGAGGGAGGTGAAGGAAGGAAGGAAGGAAGGAAGGAAGGAAGGAAGGAAGGAAGGAAGGAAGGAAGGAAGGAAGGAATTGTTCCTCTTACAAGCTTGATCAGATTGATTCTTTTAAAAACTTTTCTTATACAACGATATCAGGCTTCAGCTGGCAAAGTAGAAATGGAACCAGTTACCCAAGGTCACCAGAATCCAACACACCTCATAAGTAATTTTAATAGCAGGAGAGTTATAAAGCCAGCAGCTACAATGTTTCAAGGACAAACCCGATTTATGCATTCAGCTTTCACTCTTCTCTGCTTCTTTTTCCTCCTGCTCTACATAATGGACTCCTTGCTCCCCACTTCTGCAAAGGAGAAATCCCTTTCTTCATATGTCTCTTGTTTAGAAAACTTTCGCATCAACAGTCACGTTGTCCTTCACTCACATATCCCTATTCAGTCTTTATAGAAAATCCTTTATAGATTTTCTCTTTTCCTTCTTAATCATCAGGATGGGGGAACAATTCTGTGGGTTGGCAAGGAAACAGAAGGGGAGATGGCAAACTTTTTTTTTTCAAGGTTGATGCCCATCTCTGGCTAAAAGAGGAAAGTCAAATACTCCTGTGGCTCCTGGCATTTTCACCACTCACAGAATTGCAGCTGTATGGTTGATTTATTGCTAATTGCTGTTTCTTAACATTGGTGCTGCTGATGCAAACTGGGGTAGCAGTTGGCAAATTTCATGCTTATGCCCCATGTAATGAAAAGCACCCTTCAATTTGGATATTTTTTTTCCGTGGGTGTGCACAAAGCATGAAATTATTTATAATTTACTATTATGTGCAAATTATTATTTTCAGCTGAGCAAATAGATGTTCTCCTGAATATTCCATACCTTCTACTTACAGCTAAGGAATCAGAAACCTTTTAGAAAATCTGACCATGTATGTGTATTAAATAATGTAAATATGATAATAGGTTTTTTTAATATGGATAGGTCCATGCATGATAGTATGACTGATGACTGACATGATAGCAGTGTTCCAATATCTCAGAGGCTGCCACAAAGAAGAGCGAGTCAAGCTATTCTCCAAAGCACCTGAAGGCAGGACAAGAAGCAACGGATGGAAACTAGTCAAGGAGAGAAGCAACCTAGAACTAAGGAGAAACTTCCTGACAGTTAGAACAATTAACCAGTGGAACAACCTGCCTCCAGAAGCTGTGAATGCTCCAACACTGGAGACTTTTAAGAAGAGATTGGGCAGCCATTTGTCTGAAATGGTATAGAGTTTCCTGCCTGAGCAGGGGGTTGGACTAGATGACCTCCAAGGTCCCTTCCAGCTTTATTATTATTATTATTATTATTATTATTATTATTATTATTATTATTATTATTATTATTTAGGAATATAACCAGAGTTACATTACAACCTCAATTTTTTGCTTAGGGACTGACTGTGGACTTTTTGACTTTTTTTTAATGATAACTTTATTACATTTTTAAACAAGAAAGATCATAATTAACAGAAGTAATAATTAAGATAAGAAAAAGAGAAAGAGAAAAAGGAACGAAAGAAGGGAGGGAGGGAGGGAGGGATCAATAAAGCACTTGATTTCCAGCTTCCACTGACATAAACTCACAAAAGACACCTGCTTTGATGTCATAGGATTCAATTATTCTACTGATATCTGTGTGAATGTATGTATTTTTATTTGTAAATATTAACAATTAGTGGGACGAAATGTAGAAATAGTATGGTAATGTTTTGTCTCCTTTCATGGATTGTATTGTCTTTCAAGATGATAACTTATAGACCTCTTATTTCTGAAAGTAATGTTATAGCAAAATATTTTTAAACAAATTAAGTATTCTGTGGAAGAATAGTTGGATCTGCTCCTTTTCCTTTAAAACTGGGATGAACACTTGGTGAACCAAAGTATAAAAATATAAAACTTTAAGGAATGAGTCTCATTAAAACCTGCACAGGATATAGTTATAAAGCTTAGCAGAACAGACTTCAGAGGGAATCATTATCATAAAATAAGAAGAAAAAAGGAGTATATTCTTCTCTTCCAGAATCAAGCTGTAAATGTCATATTAAACATTTCAAACTGATTTTAATAACTGTGGACCATATTATCCTTTTATATGTTGGTGTAGCTTGTGTAAGTGGAAGAGGTGATGGAGGAAAAGACTGGAAAATATTCCAGCTAATGAGATCAATATGGTGAATCATAGTTTGACTCCAAGGATAGTAAAGCTACAGTTCTATACATAAGTTGGGTGTAATCCTGTAGTACACACAGTGGAATTTATTTTTAATTAGCAACATCCAGATCTGGGAACTGATGTGTGTTTGTGTATGTCTGTGTCTGTGTGTCTGTGTCTGTTTGTGTGTCTCTCTGTGTGTGCATCTCTGTGTGTGTGTGTTTACAAATCTGGAAAAGAATAATAATTTGCCTGAAGAAGGAATATACAAATTCTATTTGTCCATTCTGGGGTTTGAGTAGCAGTCAAAAGTCACACTTCAGAAGTAGGTACTATCTGTCCAGGACTTACTTTGGGAGAGTTGTTGGACTTTAAAGAGTGAAATCTGCACTCTGCAAGGCTCACTTGGGGAGGTGGGGGACTCTAGGAATCAAAAGGGATGATGGTGAACCATAATTACAACCCTGTCTTAGAACGACCTTCTGAGTATCTGTTGAAATTGGAATGTTCAGCAACCTCGTTTTCTGGAGGTCACCATATTGGGGGAAAGCCAGCATAGAAAAATGTTACATGTAGTTTGGACATTTGTGCAAAGTTTCCAAGACATCTGATTTAAAAAGACCTGATCAAATCACTCCCTCAAATTGAATCATTTCTGAATCATTCTGAAGCACCGAATTGAATCATGTGCTTTTGAATTACTTTGGCAAGATTAAAAGGTGATTTAGATTCAGTAGACATGCTGGTGCTTTCTGTTTTGCAGAGACCCAAACTTTGTTGGAGCTGTCCTTCTTTATATGGGTAATACTGAAATAGGATTAGGCAGGAGGTCTTTCTGATACTGATAGGAACAGCCAGCCAATTTATCATCGCTACAATCCCTACAAAGTGCTTAGACAGTCTTTGGCTCTGATATTAGAATTTGTTTAAGCAGGCTTAGGCCATGGGGGAGGAGACGATGGAAAATTTATTCGGTCACTCCTTTTTATATAGCTTGCTCCTTCCTCAAATCTATAACCTTTCATACTTACCTTCCCTTAATCTTTTCAGTCTATTTGCCTGACTTGTGGTATAGTCACCATTAATCTTTATGTCCATTATGTCTGAAGTTCTTCAGCTGTTTCAGATCTCATTCTCATTCTCTTTCATTTTCCTATTCCATTTTCCTACACAAATAAAAAGAAAACAAAAGAAAATTGTTCACTTCCTTTTTGCTAATTCTCTGCCTTGTCTTGTACTGAATAAATCTTCGTCACTGCGAATCTGAGATAAGCATGCTTGCTGTTAGACCACTATGAAGACTATTTCAGCATTTGTATTGTATAAACAAGGATGATAATCTACACATGACTCAGCCTTTAAAACATGTCATTTCAGAAGAGACTAACTTTGACAATGAGCCATATCAGTAAGTCTGCCAACATACAAAAGGATTTGGGGGAGTAAAATACTTTTTGTACAACTTCTCTACTGGCTCTTTGCTGGACATTGTGGAGTGTAATACTTTCCTCATTCTTGTTATCTTTGCCTTTTAAAGTCTGGTAAAATATATCATAATTTTATTGTTGTGAAAATATGTGCAAGGCTGAAAATACTAGTATCCAAGCTGTTTTATTTTGATTTTGTATTTTAAAAAATGAAGCAGCTTCATTATAGAATGTGTGATTTGGGGAAAATGATATGGCTGCTTTAAAAAGTTGAAGAATGGTACGATGTTTGCAACCACCACTGATCCCTACTTAATTCATATTTTTTAGATGTTCATGTTCAGGATGTTAACAAAGAATGACACTAAGGCTAAGCTATTAAAAATATTAATATAGCTAATATATAATGAATGCAAAGGTCAAATTGTACGTTTGAATTAACCCCTTAAATGAATTGATGATAACACAATCTCTACATGGTATAAAGTGAAACATGACCTGTTTCTGAAAATTTGAATCCATATTCAAATTTAAATACAATTGCTTACATATTCAAACTGAGAAACTAGTGAATACGACACTTGCATAACTCTGAACACTCTTCCAGTGGATTATGTTATATAGGATTCTGTTATTTCTGCCCAAGCATTGACTGGAAAAGTGTATGTACTTCTGTATTTGCCATATTCATTCCTTTCTTATTTAATCTATGCACAATTGAATGTAAATTGTAACTATATATCCAAATTTGGAGAATATCTATGCTTAGCTTTGTATCACATAGAAATTATGTCAAGTTCTGTTTATTTATTGATTTACTGATTTATTGACTTACAATTTGACCAGGGAGACCTAAACGTTTGCATACACCTATATAGGTTTGTATAAGTTTAATCAATTTATTTTGGATTGTAAGATTTTTGTATTGTTAAGTTTGCATTAACCTTTTTATTAACTTCCTTCTCCACATCTTAAAGTACCATTGAGCTAATGAAAAAAAGGTTTCTTTTTCTTTGTTTTGCAACAGAAATCTAGCAGCTTGCAATAAGAACTGAATCCATTTCATAACTGCAATTTATGTAGATTCATGGTTTTATGATTTTTACAGTTCTGGGATTTATTGCATTTGCTAGTGGAGTACAATGCTATTTATGGAATTTCATTGTAGTTTATTAATGGTTTACTGATATAAATTTAAAGTCCATTTTATTCCACAGAGAGTTTCAAATAGATTCAAAATTCTCTTTCCAGAGATTTTTTTTAGATTTTCAAGAGAATCAGCATGCTACTTATAAGAGTTCTTTTAATAATGATGAAAGTCTCTTATATTAACTTAAGCAGACATTTTTATTTAACATAACATATATTTATGGAGGAACTTGACTTCATTTTAATCCAAGTTGGTACTGGTGAGTGTTCTTTTTGCAAACTATATTAATTAGTCATAGGATTAAAAAAAAGGTAAAGGTTCCCCCGCACATGCATGCTAGTCGTTTCCGACTCTAGGGGCCGGTGCTCATCTCCGTTTCAAAGCCAAAGAGCCAGCGCTTGTCCGAGGACGTCTCCGTGGTCATGTGGCCGGCATGACTAGACGCCAAAGGTGCATGGAACGCTGTTACCTTCCCACCGGAGTGGTCCCTATTTTTCTACTTGCATTTTTACATGCTTTCGAACTGCTAGGTTGGCAGAAGCTGGGATGAGTAACAGGCGCTCACTCTGTTACGCGGCACTCGGGATTCGACCCGCCAAACTGCCGACCTTCCGATCGACAAGCTCAGCGTCCTAACCCACTGAGCCACCGCGTCCCCTAGTCATAGGATTACCACCATTTAAATCTCTAATTCTATATAATCCTATCTTCCCATGGCTGGAAATGAACTACTTTTTCCTCATGCTTAAAAAGTGAGTGATCCAAAGAATGGGAAAAAGAAAAAGAAGACACTCTAAAAGCTGTTTCAAACTTTTCCAATTTTCTAGATTTTAAATTTGATATTGCAAATTGTAATTACTTATTGTCCAGAAGAAATGCTATGGCTTTTGAATCCTGTATTTTGAATTCTAATTAAATCTTGTCAAATCTCAAATCAAACTCAGCTTTAATTCTGAGATTTTAAAAGGTTCAACAGAACACAACAAGACACATAAATAAGGCATCCAGAAGCAGGATAATTTATATTAAGAATATAAAAGTTAAAAGCCACAATCCTGGCTTAATTATGATGATTATATCATAATACTGTGAGATTCCTCCTATAAAACATAAATACATAGCATATATGCAGTCCCTCTATGACCTAATTTGATTTCACTTGAAAGCCCTATTTTAGATCATTATAAGAACATCAACAGATTTTAATGGAATGCACTCCCATTTTGCATAGGGCTGCATCATCAGATAATCAATTCATAGCTTATGCTTCCTTATAGCCTACTCTTAAACAGTTCCCTCATAAAATTTGAGTCTCTTCTCTGGAACATATACAAACCTGACACTCACTATACACAAAGGAATGCTTAATAACAGGCTGCTTTCCCAGAAAGGAGCAAGGTAGCAAGAGACAAAATGTTTATGTAGTTACAGTTTCACTTCACAGTGAAAAATATTTCAGTGGATTGGATTAAGCCTGTCATTTTATGCTACTTGGAAGCTAAGTACCGTTATAATCGGTAAAAGTGTCTTTTTCAGATGGCAGAGCTTATGACTGAAGGGTTTGACATTCCTGTCACCATATATTTTATTCTGCAGATAAATGGATGAAACATTTTGCTCTACAGATTAACGGGTGCTTTAAATTTCCTCCATTTATACATAGAGAGCCAAAAAAAAAAAAAAAGCAAATGCAAATTTCATGCCAGTTCAGGCTTCAGAGCAATATGAAGGAGAAGCCCAGGAATATGGCTTCATATTATTTATATTATGTTTACCAATGTTTTAGATGGGATGGCTTACACATAAACAAAAGAAATTATTGATAAAGAATTTATAAAATCAGCACATGAAAGAAAATGTTGACAGGAAATCTATCAGCTTTTTTTCCCCCACCTTACTTGGTAGAAAATGTGTAGTGTAGATCACAGGCAAAAACATGGACAATGGCTGTGTTCACCTGACACACTAAACCACAAGACAAACATATTTTTGACCACTATGTAGCAAAAATCCAGTCCCTGGGATTAGTTTATGGCTCACTGTGTCCCCCAAATCTGTCAAGATTATGCTAATTGTATAAACTACAGCAAATGAACAAATATAATCATGTTTGCTAAAGAGTTTCAGATTTTATTTCCTTTTCCTTTGGATCTTCCTACACGTTTAGTCTAACTGAATGCTGTTTTTTTCACACCTCCAATGATATATCACTCTCAATGGGCTTGTGGACTACCACATAATAGTGCTCCCATCTTCTATAGGTTTTAACTGCACAACAAAAACAGATGCATATATATTTTTCTGCAAATAAAAGTGCACCACCACAAGTTCCATCCTTTTTGTATAAGCAATAATGCTTGCATAATTTGCCCATCAGATCTTCTCCGATAATACCTTTGAGTGAATGAATGAATGAATGAATGAACAAGAAAAGTGATTTATAACCATTTATACACTCAGAGTAGTCATTACAGTCGCTTACTTATTTTTGGGTGCTTACAAAAAGTTGTAACCAAAAGACACAATCCCTTATTCACATGCAATGTAGTTTGACTTTTTTTAATGTACCCATAGCCAATCAATTCATAACAAAACCTAGAGAAATTTATTGAGTTTCCAAATAGGTTTTTATGATATATGTCACCTAGAGTCATTTGTTGAGATGGGCAGCTACAGAAAATAAAATAAAATCAACATGCAAATGGTAATATCACACTACTGCAGGAGGAGGATGAATTATGTTAAAGAAGTTAGCCAATGTTATCATCATTCCAATCCTTCTTCTCCTTTGTTGAATGCCATGAATGATCACTCCTAAAAGATGGGAAGAAAATTTCCTTGCCAAATTCTGGTGACTTTCTGTGTTATTTTTTAAATCTCAAGGTTTTTTTCCCCTTATACTGTATACCATTTTTGGTAAACTATCAAAATTGAACCAAACTAAATGTTCACTCATGGGCACTTATTAAATTCAGGGACTACAGCTATTCCCAGGATTTACAAGGCTGTGGTAAACCTGTTTGCCCGATCTGTGAGTTTTAGCTAGTTTTTAATTGTAGTTAACCTATTTATAAACATTTGAAGCATTTTTCCTGAAATCAAAATAATAACACTAGGAGGGACAGTATATTATAGCTCCAGAAGACCTAGAAAACAGTGGTACAGAGAATTATTCAAAAGTAAATTGCATTCTGTTAAAGTGTATTTAGAAATGCAGGTTTAGGAGTCAATAGCAAAATAGCCCATGGCCTTTTCATGCTTTGTCTTAAATTCATGCACCTACTACCAAGACATAATTGTCTCTCTCAGAAAATCTACCATTCCTGATGGAACCAAAGTTCAAGGTCTCTCTGTCAATAACGTTTCAAGAAAAAAAAAGTGTCCTGTATAAGAGGAAGAAAGTGCTTTGTTCAAGTGGGCCCAGAAGTTATATTGCTGCATATTCCTTGATAGTAACTTCTAGGGGCAACACTATTTAGGTTTTATTACTATTGGAATGAAATACTGTTGACATTAATGAGTTTTGGAGCTTTGACAGGTTTTATGGAGTGAAAAGTGAGCAGAATCTACCAGACACAAGTAATCAGTAAACAGTTATTAATTCTACCTAAAGCTGTCAATGTAGTTTTGTAGGTCTCCTTCACAGTTTCATAACACCATGACTTTATCTGAAACAGGATGCAAGGATTCAGGCTTGCAGTACGACTACTGTTGGATCCACTGCAGATTTTTGTTTGTTCGTTCGTTTGTTTTTCCTACAGGGCAGACCCAACCAAACAGGCGAGGCTTTAAGATGTGCTCACAGGCAATGGACAAGCTTTGAAACTGACTTGGCAGATAGATCTTAAAGAGAATCAGCCTCTGCCTACAAATGCCCCAACTGTTTAAGGGATGTTACTCTTCACTGGATATCATTATTGTCCTTTAATTTTATTATCAACAAATAAATTGTGTGAACTATTTGAGTATCTTACATTTAACCCTGAAAGTTAAAATGTGGAATGCAGGCTAGGAAGTTAATTTTTTCCTAGTCTTAAAAAAGTTTGTTACCTTTTACAAGCAGGATCTCTCTCTTTACTTGAATGTTGAGCCAGGTGCAAGATTGGACATGAAATATTTCAGAAAGGGATTTTATCTGAAAAAGGTCACTTAACAATGTACACTAAGCCTGCCTAATCTTGCATGCCATAGTTCCTTCCTGACATATTTCAGAAGTGGATGAACTGAGTGGTTCTTTGTATTCTCTACTCACCAAAGACATCTGAAACAGCGCTCTCGTATCACAGAAAGTAATGCTTTCTTGCAAAAATGCATTTGTAACTTTTTCTTTACATTCTCCTTTTCTTATCCTAGAGTTTGTAGGGTTGGCTTAGTTAGGTTCTGTTGCTGTTATAGGTCCTGTGTCGCGAATAAAATACCACTGACTTATGTAGCAAGATTTGCATTTAGCTTCATACCAAAGGATACTGTTATTTTAAGCATTAAACATTCTCTTGAACATTAAGCTTATTTTATGATTAACTATAGAAAGTTATCCTGCATATAGTCATACTATGGTACAGCTGGCACTGCACTGTGACTCTTCCAAATATCAGGTTACATTTTCTAAAGGTTTATTTTTTTGGTGGGGGGAGGAGAGAGGGAGAGGAGCCAGGGGCTGAACACTTCTGCTGAACTATTGGCCTTCAGATAAAAGAACATTCTTCTGCAATAATTCTCTTAAGAGGAATTTCTTGAGGTCAGTGAACGGTCTGGAACACTCACTACGGTAGAACTACTAAAGCTACGCAAGTCATGACTTGAGCATTGCCAATAATAGAAGACCACTGGCAATCAATCCCATTAAAACTACTGATTTTTTTTAAGGTATATGTACAATGAGTCACAACGTATATAGGTCGCTGTACTTTCATGATCGAGGATAAGATTACAAAAGTACCCTGCTGCTTAAGAGAAAGGGTAGAGATACCCTTACAAAAGGAAACAGCAAGAGAACCCAAGTGATATTTGAGTGAAATGACTTCTCTCTGGTTCGGACATGATTCGGTTTAATATTTTCTTTGTAAAAGCATCCTATGATAATCCTTATCATTGCTTTCCCCAATTTATTATTCTCCATACACTTTGAAATACAGTTTTCATCTTTCTCAACCAGCGCTGTTACTTTGCACCTAAACATTGGCAAGACGAAAGAGATGGTGTTAGACTTCCGGAGAAAAAAGGAGGAACCTGCCCCACTTTACACCGGGGAGTACTGTGTAGAGAGAGTTTCCTCCTTTAAATTTCTGGGAGTCTACCTCTGTGAAGATCTGACCTGGAAAGTTAACACAACCCAGGTGGCTAGAAAGGCCCAACAGAGGCTTCACTTACTTAGGGTCTTGCGGAAGAACAGGGTAGAACAACGGCTAATGACCCTCTTTTACCGGTCTACTATAGAGAGCGTCCTCTCGTATGGTATTGTGGTTTGGTATGCTGGTCTGACAGCTGCGGACAGGAAAGTATTACAGAGGGTAGTGAGCACAGCACAAGACATTGTGGGCTGTTCCCTGACACCACTGGATGACGTCGTCAGGGCTCGTTGCCTTGGAAGAGTGAGGAAGATTCTCAGGGATGACTCACACCCTGGACAGTATCTCTTTACTCTCCTACCATCCGGTAGGAGATATAGGAATATAGCCAGCCATACCAACAGGCTGAAAAATAGCTTTTATCGGTGGGCTATTAGGCTTTTAGATGGGACATAATCTTATGCAGAATTGACTTGGGAGGCCAGTGTGTGGTGTAGTTGGTTCACATAGTGTGGTAGGATGGAGGGTCTGTTGTCACTGTGTGTTGGGGGGAGAGAGCACGGGGGGAGGCTCAGCTAATCTCAATGTACACATGTTGTACTTTGACAATAAAGGTTTATTATTATTATTATTATTTATAACAAGTCTTGCAGCAACTTATTTGAACAATTCCTGTAAGAGTCATATATACAATAAGGCTGATTAAAAACATAGGTCTCATTGCTTCTTCCCTCAAACCTTCTTCTTGGTCATCAGAAGGGTAGGGAATAAGGTTTTTCCCACCTAGTGCTTTTATTTAAATTCTCTAAAAGTGTTGGAAGAGAAATATCTTCCCCTTAACAGGGAGGGACGGTTACAGGAAAAGGAAGATGAATGTGTTGATAAGTGTGAACGTGTGAATAGAGTGTGTGATATAATACACACTTGGGATGCATTCATATTAATTTGTAATTATTTAATTAACCACTAATAGCAATATTACACTAAATAAAGTCATTAGTATCACAGTAATATGGTTGAGTTATATGAATTGTTAGAAGTGTTCTATTCTAGTATAAGAGATATCGATGTTCCAGTTCTATTTATTTTCTAAATTTTCATCTCCAAATGATCAAATATTACCATATATAAAAGACAAGTGTTGAAATAACTCCAACATTTGGAAATGTAACAATACTCTGGAACTATTCAGCGTACTTAAATCATTTTCCTGAACTCTGTACAAATTGTGAATAGACTGGGAAGTTCTTCACGGAACAAATCCCCCAGATTCATGCTGAATCTGTTGTCATTTTGAGCAGTGCTATACCTATCCACCACACCACCTGACAATATCTGCCCCAATATTTGCTTTGTTTATTGCCTCAGGAAATGAATACATGTCCTTCCCTTTAGAAAATCATTCACCCAGAGATAAGACAGGCCCCTACCTTGTTGCTTTTCCACAGTGCCTTGAAGACATGGTTTTGTCAGTGAGCTTGAAGACCGCATTCAAACCCGATCATGTGGCTTGTCTGTGTTGTTGCTTTCATGGGGTGGGGGGGTGGGGTGTTAAAACTCTGAATTTTTAACTGTGAATGTTTAATGTTCTTTGTCACCTGGAGTTGCTATGTGTAAGTTGGGCAACTATATACATCTGTTTAATAAAATTATTTATTTATTAAACAGATGTATACAGTTGTTCCTGTGCCACTGGTATGTAAGGTCTCCAGATGAGAGATTGATTGACTGAGAGATTGATTGACTGACTATATCAGGTTATTGCCTATTAATGATCATCCATCACTAATTCTATTTTGTGGGCAGAGTGTCCCATTATCTTAAGCAGAGGTGATGTCCTTGTTAAGAACCCATGTTTGGTTCCAACTAATTTTAGTAATTAGAATCCAGTATACATTATGGAAGTATGAACCTGGAAACAGTCTTGGTTACCCTGATGGACTGTCTACACTAGGATGGAGGCAGGGATCATGCAACCCTGTTCATCCTCCAGATTCCCTTTTGGGGCTTTTCATACAATTGATCATAATGTCTTGTTGGAGAGAATTTGGGATAGCTGTGAACCGAGGAACCATTTTGTGATGGTTGCACTTGTAACTCTTTGGGCATTAGAAAGGCCCATTTCCTTGGGAAATGTTTTGGGACAGAATTCTCCAACGTTTTACCTTTTCTTCCATGTTATCCCTACAAGCTTCAGTCATTGGGAAGGAACATTTGCTAGTATACTGATGGGCCTACACTGTGACTTTTCCAAATATCAAATCCTGCTGACACTTTGTGATACTTCCCCCCACCTTTTTTTTTTTTTGAAGGCTTGAGTTTAGAAATCACAGTGAATTTCCCAGACTAAAAAGTAATCATTGCCACAGAGCCAGGTGAAGCTGAACTCAGGGAAAGCAAAGTTGCTAGGGATTCTGAGAACTCAATTTAGGGAAGGTAAAATTTTTGCATTCCTCCTTAAGTGATATAGTTTCAGAAAAAGCTAGATCCAGCACTGATACTAGACAGCTTTTAATAAGCTTCTGCTGATAATCTAGTACATCTCCCTCTGGAGACGAGAGACCTAGCTTCACGTCTAAGGGAATGCCCTCTTTGTGGGGTGGCTTTCAAATTAAAAAAAAGGTAAACTTTTCTTTTCACAAACTGGCCATGGATGAATGGTAATTGAGGCCTCCAACAGGATCCCAGTTTAAAAGCTTCACTAGCTGCCTTTGGGACTCATTTCAAGGTGCTCAGAATAATCTATAAAATCTTACATGACACCAGCCAAGCTGCTTACAGGGTCTGCCTACTCCTGTACAGTCTGCTTCCCATTCTTATGATGCAGCAGTAAAATTTGACATGAAAGATTGATTCTGCTCTCTGCACAGCAAGGCCTGGTTATTGCCACTGGAGCTGAAGCAAGCCCTCTCATTATAGTTTAGGAGGGTGCTGAAAACGTATTTGGTAATTTGAACTGCTGTTCTATCTCTCAGTTTTATAGGTTTTTAAAAATGTTTTACTACCATTCTTATGGGCTTTTAACTGAATCCTTGTAAGCCACCAAAAGCTATGAATGGAGTGGATGACATCTGCATCTGCAGTATAATACAACAACAAAAAAAAATACAATAAAAATACCATAGAGTTATTGCAGCACAATAGTTAAGGGACCTAGGTAAGAAACTATTGATATTGTTAAATCATGTCTGTCTCTCTTCTGAGGAAAACCATGGTGTTCTAGCTGCTAATAATACCAGGAAAACACAGATATTCTCTGTGCTTCCCAAACCTGGGTAAATTATCTAAAATTGGGTAAAGGTACTTTTTCTTTGGGTAATGACATAGAAACCTATTTATTACTCCTCACAAAAAACATGTAAACTGACTTAAAAATAGCTATGTGTACTAAAATAAATCCAAATATCTCCCAAGGTATTTCTGTTAAGATGAAAATCTATGAAATTGCCAATGGTAATTGGTTGAAATCACATAAAGGTCATTCCATGATATTGTTTTTAATATTGCAGGTAGTCCTCCAGTTGCAGCCATTCATTCAGTGACCATTTGAAATTATATTAGTGCTGAAGGAAGGTGCATAGAACCTGTCCTCAAAGTTTGATGTCTTTCTGATAAGCGGTTTGGGGTAAGAAAGGAACATAAATGAAGTTTGGAAGCACTTCCGTAGAGGCTGCAATGTATGGAGAAACTACTTTGTCAAAACGTCAAATGCTCTGAATACAGACATGTTTCTAGGTTTTTCGGTTGCCACAGCAATGGGAGAGGGGAAAATGCATTATTATAGTTTAGTCTAAACAATCACTTTCTTGTGGAAACCAAGGTCAAGCAGCTTAAGTGTTTAGCGGGCTGGAGCTACTGTTAGAGAGACCACCAAAGGTGTTAATTGGGGATTGTGATTTATGACACATTAAGGGGTGGGGAGTTCAACTTTTACTTTGTAACCTTTTTGGGTGGAGAACTTTCAGTCTTGGTTTTACCTTTGTTCGTGCTGATATTATGTACCCATTAAAAGTGTTCTTTGAGGAAAGTAATTGCCTCAGATTTCTTATTTCTACTGGTCTCATCTATAGGAACCATGACATACTTCTTTTTTTTTCAAATGATTCTAATAAACAAAGAAGTGCTTTGGATCTTGCCCAAAGACAGTAACTCAGGTTTACTCATTCAAGCAGCCATTTTTGTGTGAGAGGAAGGAAGGAAGGAAGGAAGGAAGGAAGGAAGGAAGGAAGGAAGGAAGGAAGGAAGGAAGGAAGGAAGGAAGGAAGGAAACAGACAGACAATACCTTAAGAAATTTATTCATTAAAGTTAATGTGAAAGCTTGAAAAAAGTGAAACTATAATAAACAGCAGAAAGCTGCTACATCCATGCTTGTGGAGTCTGGAACCCTTCGTATGAATAATTTTTGAAGGATAAGGAGTCTTATTTTTATTGCCCAATGATAACTGAGCAGCTGGATAGTAGAGAAACACAAACGCAGCACATGCAGTTTGGGGCAGCACATAGGATGATGAAAGTAAGAGCCATTTATAACTTGTTAATTGCAAGTTGTCCTCAGGCTTCAAAGGAGTGAATATTAAAGGATTATGAGAATATATGAATAGGCTGCACATGGCAGCAGAATACTGCTAACCAGCTGTGCACTAAGGCTTGGCAATAATAGGAGATTTATCAAGTCCTGGAAGAGCAGTATAGTAATATTTGGCTTGATAAATCAAACGTTTTGCAGATTGGGTTTATTTTATTCATTCATTCATTCATTCAAAGCCAGACTTCCTGCTTTTCTATAGGCCCATAAAGGTGCTTACTCTATTTAAAAAGGCGATTAAAATCTTTTCCTGTGAATGCTGGTTTAGATAAACAGACAGACAAATAGATAATATTTATTGTTTTATTTCCTGGCTTCTACAGCCAAACTTTATTGAGAAACATGATTGCTAGAACTAAGATAGAAGAATGAGATTTTTCCTATCCAGTTTCTTGTTTACTTTGCATAATAGAACTGAATCTTTTATTTCTGCCCTGCTCAGAAGCATAGGAGTTACAATTTGGCTGTCACAATGCAGCATAATGCAGAGTTTAAAAGAATTTTCATGACCACAAAGCTTTATTCTGTTTCTTTCCCCCCACTGTTATTCCATTTTTCTTGAAATGTAGACTTAACCATCATGCTAATTTTCTCTGTATCAAACCCTATGTGGCCCATCAAGTACAATACGACTCAGCATACACTAGTTGCATATGCCAGCCCAGCAAAGGCTCAATATAAGTAATCAGCTGCTGTGCAAGTCTATCTGACTGTAAATTGCTCCAGATCTCTGTAACTGTTATCAAAAAAGAAGTCTTTGGCTCTGTTTTGACAACATGTTATACTACAAATCAGCCCACTACATTTTAGTTTAAGTTGCATAATTCCATGTAGTCAGTTTCTGGTTCTGTCTAGTTTGTGTAAATACAGACATTTGGATAGAATAAACCATGATTAAGGTCAACATCCCACAGTCAATCTATGGGAACACTTTCAATCGATTTGATTTTTTTTAGGTTAGCCTCACTTTGATTGGAGAGAAGAATCTTATTTGCCCCATCTATAGAACAAATGGACTCCAGAAGATGGTGGAAGACAGGAAGGCCTGGAGGAACGTTGTCCATAGGGTCGCGATGAGTCGGACACGACTTCGCAGCTAACAACAACAATAGAACAAAAGAAGTGGGTGACTGCACAGAGAAGGGGAAAAAATCAATGGAAACTCTTTCATTGGGCTAACTGAGATGAGGGAGATAAGAGAAGCAGGGCTGTTCTATCATTCTTTTAAGGAATCATCTGTCGGTGTCTCTCCTTCAGCTGCCAACAAACAGCAGTGGTCTGTTCAGCACAGGAAGAAAAGAGAAGCAGCTGCTTCATCAAGTCACCTAACTGGTGATATGCATCCTGCTTTACATCCCACCTAATTAGGACAAGAATTTCAACATAAGGTCCCTGTGCCTTAGCTCGCTTCTTTTCCTCTTTTTTCCCGACTCCATTTTGTTTCTGTCTCGAGTATTTTAGATTGCCTGTTTCTTAAGCTAAGTGGGGGGAAAAGGGGGGGGGTCTATGCAGTACTTCAGATTAGAAAAGAAAAAGATGCTTTGGATCATGGAGCATCTTCTTGGCATCTCCTTAAAGCAGGGGTGTCAAACTGCCGGCCCATGGGCCAGTTGCATCATGCGGAGACCACGCCCAGCCCAGCTCCGGCAATGCAAAAAAAAAAAGTCGTTGATACATCGCAACAATGTCGTGTGACACGGCGAGTTTGACACCCATGCCTTAAAGCACCCAGGTTGTTTCCTAACATTTCACAGCTGTAGTTGCCATAGAATCCCAAGATAACATACGTTTTGTTTAAGGAGTTGCCAACAAGCGCTATGGGCCACCCACTCTATGAAGCCTCTTTATTTGAATCTGAAGCAGGACACAACTTTTGACAAAAAGCATCATAGGTTTGGAAGTAGCTTATTGGGCCATTGAGTCCAACCTTGTCCTGTGTGCAGGTATCTTTGAAGCACTACTGAAATATACGGTTAAACACCCTTAACCTCCATTTTGCAGACATTCAGACACAGATTTTTAAAAAATGGATTTGGAGTTTTGATGCTTTATGGTGGTGTTTTTCAAGCTTGGCAACTTTAAGATGCATGGAGTTCAACCTCAGGAATTCTCCAGTCAGTGTGCCTCTTGAAAGCCTGACAGAGCTTCCATCTCCCTCCATCTTATATCAGAGAGAGATGCACCTGAGCAGCAGCAACAACATGAAGCTTTCCCAGAGAGAGATCAGATTAAGAGAACGTGCAGATTTGAGCGGGATAGGAGAGCAAGGAAAAGGTTCAGGATAGCTATACCCTAAAATCTTTCAGGATATGTTTAGAAAGTTATAGCATTAGTTTGGCGAGATTCTCTCCCTTAGTTGCAAGCAAATAAAGTTCATATCTGGACTTGAGCCTAACACGAAGTTACCCAACTCAAAGAATGTTTGTTTGACAAGGTTGGTTTGTTTAAAAAAAAACACACCATAATAATCAAATACTTTAAAAACTGCTCTAGAATCTTTCTCAGATCTTTGTTTTTCCTCTCATTTTTAAAATAAACACATCAACTTTCCTCTAGCCTTCGGGTACTTCATCTGTTCTCTGAGATTTCTCAGAGATAAATTAAAACGTTCCAGGCAGCATCAGCATCAAATTCTTTCAGCAGCCTGCTGTGCATGCAGTATATCTACCTTGCAGATTTGACTCAATGGAAGACAGCAGATATTCCTAACTACTGTATGCCTCTGTGAAGGTCAGCCTGGAATCCTGCTCCTTCAAACTCTCCCTTGCAGTTGCTTGTTGAATGAATGCAATATTTTGTTAGAAAAGGCTGAGCCAAACAGAACTCGAGGAAATCTATTTTTAAAAAATACATTTTTGTCATCACGAGTGCACCATATTGTTTCATTTCTGACATTTAATTTTCCTGATATCCTCTACACACATTTGAGCTTCTTGTATCTTTCTTAGTGACCTGTTCCAAGTCACATATTTTTCCATCTTGATTTTAAGATGAACTTAATTACTTTTTGTGCAATTAATATTGCTTTTCTACTATCTCCCTTTTTTCTTTCTAATTTGCTTCCAATTATGCTTCTAGTATCAGCCATTAATTTCTCCAAGTTTATTAACATCCATTTTCTTCACATCCAAGGTAAGCATTTGATCATACTCAACTTCAGGATTTTTTTAAAAAAAATCTTAATTTCAGCATTACAGTGTCACTTTCTCCAAAGTTCATCTATTCCAATTTTGTGTATTAATAGCTAATCTTTTGCCTTTTTCCACCTTCTGAAGGAGAAAATTATTAGAAAAAAGTGGAAAAAATTCCAGGAAAGAGCATACTTGGCTTAACAGATGTTAAAAACATAGTAACTGAACTACCCTATCAGTAGTACTTTATGCCTCTTTGAAACACCTGCATTTTGCTCTTCTTCTCCTTTTTTTTTTTCTTTTCATCATCATCATGTTTGATTTCTGGGTCTAATATAGATTCCAACAGCAACAATATTTTGATTTCTTGTTCCTCTTATTTTAATTAAGATAATAAGAATGATCTGGTTAAGTACAGAATTCTAAAGCTGTCTTTGCAACTATACTTGCAAAGTATACTTTATTTATTTAAATACTTTATTTATTTATTTTATTTTATTTTTTATTTTAATTCCATTTATATCCCGCCCTTCTCCTAAGACTCAGGGCGGCTTACAAGCTTAGCAGTAGCCTTCATTCTATGTATATGCCTGCTTATTAGGGCTTTCATACACCCCCCAAACGGCATTATTACATTATTATTATTACATTATTACAGTACATTATTTAATTTAATTAATTTAATTTAATAATATTTCTATACCGCCCTTCTCCCTGAGGACTCAGGGCGGTTCACAGGGCAAAAGTGAAATACAAAATACAAACATTAAAAAGAAATTAAATGATTACCCAAGTTAAAACAATTGATATACAATTATAAAACCCCAAAGATAAAATTAAGAATACAAAAAATAAAAAACCCCACCAATCCCCATCAGGCTAGGCCGGCTTGTACAAACAAAAACGTCTTGAGATCGCGACGAAAGGAGCGAAGATCGGGCGCCATCCGGAGCTCTACCGGTAACTGATTCCACAGCTCCGGAGCGCCCACAGAGAAGGATCTCCCCCTGGGGGCCACCAATCGACATTCTCTGATCAGTGGCACCCTGAGGAGGCCCTCTCTGTGGGAACGCACAGGGCGCAGGGAGCTTGATGCCGGCAGCAGATGTTCCCTGAGGTACTCCGGCCCCATGCCATGGAGGGCTTTGAACACCATTACCAGTACCTTGAATCTCACCCAGAAGGCAACTGGTAACCAATGCAGCTCACGGAGCAAAGGTGTAACGTGGGAGTATCGGGAGACTCCCAACACAACTCTCGCGGCTGCATTCTGTACCAGTTGGAGCTTCTGGGTGGTCCTCAAGGGCAGCCCCATGTAGAGAGCGTTGCAGTAGTCCAGACGAGAGGACACGAGCGCATGAGTGACCGTGCATAAATCATCCTGGCTAAGATAGGGCCGCAACTGGCGCACCAGGCGAACCTGGGCGAAAGCCCCCCTAGTCACAGCTCCTATATGGTCTTCCAAGGTGAGCCGTGAATCTAGGAGGACTCCCAAGTTGCGAGCCCTATCTACGGGGGGTAATAGTTCATTTAGCTCGAAAGGTCTAAACCTTTCCATTGCTATAGTTTTCAAGTTTGATTTTATTATTTACTTATGAAGTCAGATCATCTTATTCCCATTATTATTCCAAGAAAACACTACAAAGATGCTGATCAACAGGTGGAGCCATTTTTCTTCATTTCAGGTTAAATGTTTTAAAACACTGTGCATTTCTCAAGTCCCATTGTCTTTGGATTGCCCATTAAAGAAACAGCATTTTGCCACCTGCTGCTAAGCCTCTGAAGGGTTTCTCCTACTGAGACACTATCCAGCTGTTTCCAAAGCATGCTGGTCAATGGGAAAGTTTCCTGCTGTGTCTTCTATGAACTGTTTGCCCTGGATCAGCAGATCTGTAGCTTATCCAAAACATCTATTGAATATAAGCTGCGCCAGTAAGGCGCTTAAATGAATAAGTTGACTGAATCTTCTTTTTCACATCTCATTTCCCAATTCTTGGGCTAGAACCAGGAGGGAAAAGCAAAATTATTTTGGAAACCAAGAGATGCATTTATAATAAAGGAACATGCTGCAGCAGTAATAGTGACAGTAGCAACAGCAATCAATTCCCCACGTCCGGTCACAGTCCTGATGTTAAGCATCACTCACCATGATATTTCATGCCATGCTAAAACAAAATAAATTCATATGTGCATTATTTTAGGAAACTGTTACCTCCTCATAGAGCTGTTTTAGACTCATGAATTTTGTGCAGAATAGGCCTAAGGACATATTACAGGAAAAGCAAAGAGGTATCAATAAGATGCAAAGTGTCAAAGTGTCAGAGAAAGTGGGAATAAATTAGCCACAACACAAATATTGGGTCTGGTGCAGCATTAGATCCAGGTTCAAATTCTATGCATTGTTAGTTACCCACTGGCTGCAAAACTTTATCCAAAGTTGTGAGCAAGATTGAGCTAACCCAGCCAACATCCTTAAAGCTGCTGGTCTCCTGGGTGGAAAGGAAGTCAGCTTAAGAAAATGGTGCCTAAATTTCAATCTATTCCTTAGCGGTGGGGAAAACATTTCCTGGTCTTTTTCCATATCTTACTCATGAGGAGAAGCCATGCCCCAATGATATACCTCTGTGTGAACTTAAGGACATCCCCCTGGTCCCCATGTTTGGACAGAATTTCACCAATACTTCAGAATAATAAACCTTTATTGTCAAAGTACAACATGTGTACATTGAGATTAGCTGAGCCTCCCCCCGTGCTCTCTCCCCCCAACACACAGTGACAACAAACCCTCCATCCCACCACACTATGTGAACCAACTACACCACACACCGGCCTCCCAAGTCAATTCTGCATAAGATTATGTCCCATTTAAAAGCCTAACAGCCCACAGATAAAAGCTATTTTTCAGCCTGTTGGTACGGCTGGCTATATTCCTATATCTCCTACCGGATGGTAGGAGAGTAAAGAGATACCGTCCAGGGTGTGAGTCATCCCTGAGAATTTTCCTCACTCTTCCAAGGCAACGAGCCCTGATGATGTCATCCAGTGGTGTCAGGGAACAGCCCACAATGTCTTGTGCTGTGCTCACTACCCTCTGTAATACTTTGCTGTCCGCAGCTGTCAGACCAGCATAAAAAACCACAATACCATATGAGAGGACGCTCTCTATAGTAGACCGGTAAAAGAGGGTCATTAGCTGTTGTTCTACCCTGTTCTTCCGCAAGACCCTAAGAAAGTGAAGCCTCTGTTGGGCCTTTCTAGCCACCTGAGTTGTGTTAACTTTCCAGGTCAGATCTTCACAGAGGTAGACTCCCAGAAATTTAAAGGAGGAAACTCTCTCTACACAGTTCTCTCCGATGTAAAGTGGGGCAGGTTCCTCCTTTTTTCTCCGGAAGTCTAACACCATCTCTTTCGTCTTGCCGATGTTTAGGTGCAAGTTGTTGTTACTACATCATATGGATAGTTTTTGTACCTCCGCCCTATATGCTGTCTCATCCCCACCTGTAATAAGACCCACCACAGTTGTATCATCTGTGAACTTGATTATCACAGTGGATGGGTCAGATGATACACAATCATAAGTGTGGGTACATCTTATGTACATCTATACAGCCTATAGACCAGAGTTTACCAATCTTTCCGGGTTTGCAGACTGGCGGGAAGGGGAAGAGAAAGGATGTTTCCATGCAAACAGTGGGTATGCGTGCCCACCGCTTGCATGAATGGAGTCTGTGTGCATGCGTTTCCCTCTGCTCATGCAAGTGGGATTGTGTACATGCTCGTCTATTACTTCCATGGCCTGGTTCCAAATGGCTATCAATTCCGGTAGTAGGCCATGGCCTGGAGTTGGGGACCCCTGATATAGACAGTCAGTATTCTTGCTGACACTTGAGCCAGAGAAACTGGCAGCTCTTGTCAGTGAACAGAGTAATGTCTTGGCTATATTTATTTGTAAGTAAATTGTTTCAATAGAACATTACAGTGTTATTAAAATAGTGACAGCTGGAAAGGAATGAAGAATGGTTGGTACAAGAGTGCAAGAATGATACAGTTTATCAAATTCATTAAGGAAAAATATTTGATTAGTTACCAAATTTTCTGATACCTTCCTATTTTACTCAAGTTCGTAGAATAATTCAGAATAGTGAAATAGAGAAAGGGACCTTTTTTTAAAAAAAAGTAAAAGAAAAAAAAGCTAGTATTATGGGAATTGGCCCAGCTTTTAAAAAGCTCATTTGGCTGTAAATTTCTAAAAGTATCTTTACTGAAAAAAGTAGGACTGGTCATTGAAAACCATACCACTCCTCAATTAGCATGCAACGTCTGGTAGCTTGGAACAATAATTGAATAATAACAATTGACCTGCCGGTTTTGAGCCAGATTTTACCACTGTTAAAATCTGGCAGCCGCTCAAAGCTGAATTGCTGCATAATGAAACTTGTTTTATGTGGATATGTCAAGAACCTTAATGAACAATTTAGTTGATTGGACTGTGTTGTAAGCATGTGACTGGTTGACATCTGTCACCAACCTGACAAGGCTAAAATAAAAAGCTTAAATAGTTGGCTTAGTTTGAAGATTCAACCTTTAATTAGGTGCATATCAACCTCAGGACCAAACTTGATTTAGCATACCTTTGTGAATGTATCTTTCTGTTATGCTTCTTTAAAACAAAGAAAGAAAGCAAACAAAAAGCAAAAGCAGTAACACCTAGCTGTGAATAAATGGGAGGAGGATAAGGAACAAAGGTGGCTTAACTCTTTCTCATCTGGCTCTTTGTTGATGAAGATTATGGCATTCAAAGAGAATTTCCTCCCCAAATTGCCAGTGATGATTCTCCAGATCCCAAAGGTGCTATTTCCAAAAGGTAACTGGATTTTCTTGGTCCAGTTGCCTTTTGGAAATAGTATCTTTGGGTCCTCCCCAATTTAGGCCATTTGTACCAAGAAGATAAATACATTCTATATGTTAAAATAACATATAGAAACTTAGATGCTACAAAGTTATAAGGAGATAGACCATTGGTTTCTATTCCAATGATCATAGTAGATCTGGTGCAATGGAAGGAAGGAAGGAAGGAAGGAAGGAAGGAAGGAAGGAAGGAAGGAAGGAAGGAAGGAAGGAAGGAAGGAAGGAAGGAGTTATGTATTGGGCTTGTGGTACCACACCATGTGCGTTGCTGGAGAGCTAACGGCTCCCCAGCAACCCAGACAGGCCGTCTCTGGTCCTGCAATTGGTCAGCCCTAGGCGGCAAGCGCAGGTTCAATCCTATTGGCTGCTTCCATAGGGCTAGCCTATATATTGTGGCTGGGTGCAGCCCAAGCTCAAGTACAGTTCCAGCGAGAATAAACAATGAGTTTCTCTGTACAAAGCCTTGTGTCTTCATTCCTGCTCACCAGAGCCCACGACTTAACAGTGGTGATGAGGATGGGATTCTGCTTCACCATTTAAAAGGGCTGAAGTCAACGAGGGGTCGGCAATACACGCTGGAGAGAAGAGGCATTTCCCCCCCAGGCCGGCTAGTAAAGCCACACTAGAGGACGCGTGCTCAGAGGACGCATTCCCTGAGCCTAAGAAGCAGGATCCAAGAACGCAGGAATCGAGGAAGATGCTGAAGGTCAGCAAACTCAGAAAGTTCGATGTAAAACATCCAGAAGACTGGCCGTCTTACCTCTCGCAAGTGAAGAACTATCTATGAGCAAACCAAATTGCAGAGGAAGGCCTAAAAGCCGCCACATTGCTGTGCGTGTGTGGACCAGCAACTTTTGACCTAGCAGAAAATCTTTTCGTGCCAACGCCCATCGAAGCAGTATCGTTTGCAGATCTTAAGAAGAAACTGATGGGGAATTTTCAGCCCAAGATGTCAGAGATGGCGTGGCATTTTAAATTCGACCAAAGAGTGCAGCTACCTGGAGAGACAGCTTCAGAGTTTATCGCAGGCCTAAGGCAGGCCTCACGCCTTTGCAAGTTCTCGAACTTAGAGAGGAACAACTGAGAGACCGGCTCTTCTGTGGCCTTTGAGACAGAACACTCCAGCAGAGACTGTTTGCTAGACCCAATCTCACATTCTCTGAGGCACAGGATGAGGTCATGGCTGACGAAGCCGCCGGGGGTGCAGTGCAGACAGTGCAGCCACCAAACCTTCAAAGGTTGAAGATTCCATCTATCTCGAGGTCGCCAAATGCGTCGGTGAATCGTCAGAAGATGAAGAACCTGAAATCAACAAGCTCCAAAGACAACCAAACGTGCAAAACTGTGGCAACCACCAATGAGAGAACGATTACAAGGCAGTTCTCTTTCCTAGATGTAAGGGGTGCAGAGACAACCATCTTCACACCAATTGCAGATTTCGCTCAGCCACATGTAGAGCTTGCAGAAGGACTGGCCACATCACGGTGGTTTGCAGAGCACACCAGAGAGACAGGCCACCCAAGCACCAGTCAGAGGAACCGACTAGGAGAGGTACTGGGGCCCAGGGTCCAGTTAGTGTGGGGTTTTTCAGAAGCCAGAGAAGCGTTTGCCGCACCGGGGCTCATCGCCCCCTCAGGCCTAAACTCAAGCTCTCAGTAGAGCTACAAGGAGTTCCATGTAATATGGAAATGGACTCTGGCTCGGCAGTATCGATCATTTCGCAAGACACATTCAACTTTGTATGTAGGCGCAGTAACAATTGGGCTAAACTAAGGCCCTCAGATATTATTTTAACGGATTTTCAGAATGCTCACGTTAAAGTTAAGGGGGAAGCCACATTATTGGTAAAATTTAAAGGGTTTTTGGGGCACCTGGATGTAATAGTAGTAGAGGGCCAAAGAACGAGTCTTATTGGACTTGATTGGTTTGATGCTTTATGCATTCAAATTACAGGCATTAATTGGACACAAACAGCAGACCTCATGACTGTTTGCGAGGAATACACGGATGTTTTTGAGTCAACCCTGGGGACTTACACTGGCCCGCCAATTTCTTTTAAGTTAGAACCTAACATTGTGCCTATTAGAATTAAGCCTCGCATGGTACCTTTTGCCTTAAAACACAAAATTGATTCAGAAATCGATAAGCTAGTAGAACAGGGCATATTACAGCCTCTTGATTGGGGGGGGGAGTGGGAAACTCCTATTGTCACCCCACTGAAGTCCAACAGGGAAGTTCACATTTGCACAGATTATAAGTACACATTAAACACTGAAGTCCAACAGGGAAGTTCACATTTGCACAGATTATAAGTACACATTAAATAAGGCCCTAAATCAACATGCTTACCCGATTCCTGTAGTCAGCCATATTTTAGCCTCTTTGCAAGGGGGAACCATTTTTGCTAAACTTGATTTAGCGCAGGTGTATCAGCAATTGCCGGTTGACGAGGCCACAGCCATGGCTCAGACAATAGTAACTCACAGAGGGGCATTCAAAAATGGATTACAAGGCAGTTCTCTTTCCTAGATGTAAGGGGTGCAGAGACAACCATCTTCACACCAATTGCAGATTTCGCTCAGCCACATGTAGAGCTTGCAGAAGGACTGGCCACATCACGGTGGTTTGCAGAGCACACCAGAGAGACAGGCCACCCAAGCACCAGTCAGAGGAACCGACTAGGAGAGGTACTGGGGCCCAGGGTCCAGTTAGTGTGGGGTTTTTCAGAAGCCAGAGAAGCGTTTGCCGCACCGGGGCTCATCGCCCCCTCAGGCCTAAACTCAAGCTCTCAGTAGAGCTACAAGGAGTTCCATGTAATATGGAAATGGACTCTGGCTCGGCAGTATCGATCATTTCGCAAGACACATTCAACTTTGTATGTAGGCGCAGTAACAATTGGGCTAAACTAAGGCCCTCAGATATTATTTTAACGGATTTTCAGAATGCTCACGTTAAAGTTAAGGGGGAAGCCACATTATTGGTAAAATTTAAAGGGTTTTTGGGGCACCTGGATGTAATAGTAGTAGAGGGCCAAAGAACGAGTCTTATTGGACTTGATTGGTTTGATGCTTTATGCATTCAAATTACAGGCATTAATTGGACACAAACAGCAGACCTCATGACTGTTTGCGAGGAATACACGGATGTTTTTGAGTCAACCCTGGGGACTTACACTGGCCCGCCAATTTCTTTTAAGTTAGATCCTAACATTGTGCCTATTAGAATTAAACCTTGCATGGTACCTTTTGCCTTAAAACACAAAATTGATTCAGAAATCGATAAGCTAGTAGAACAGGGCATATTACAGCCTCTTGATTGGGGGGGGAGTGGGAAACTCCTATTGTCACCCCACTGAAGTCCAACAGGGAAGTTCACATTTGCACAGATTATAAGTACACATTAAATAAGGCCCTAAATCAACATGCTTACCCGATTCCTGTAGTCAGCCATATTTTAGCCTCTTTGCAAGGGGGAACCATTTTTGCTAAACTTGATTTAGCGCAGGTGTATCAGCAATTGCCGGTTGACGAGGCCACAGCCATGGCTCAGACAATAGTAACTCACAGAGGGGCATTCAAAGTCAAATGCTTACAGTTTGGAGTCAATGTTGCACCGGGTATTTTCCAAGGGATTATGGAACACACACTTAAGGGAATTCAGGGTGTCTGCCCCTATTTTGATGATATTCTCATTGCCGGAGAATCCCCAGAAGTGTTGGCCAATAGGCTCAGGGCTGTTTTGCATAGGCTCTGCGATACGGGCCTCAAATTGAAGAAAAACAAATGTAGTATTGGGGTCTCATCAATGGAATTCTTGGGGTTCCGTATCGATGCTAATGGAATTCACCCCACTGATTCAAAAGTGAAGGCCATCAAAATGGCTCCAAGGCCAAATTCAAAGGGAGAGCTGCAAGCATTTTTGGACCTCCTAAATTTTTATCACACTTTCCTACCTCATAAGGCTGCAATAGCAGAGCCCCTACACAGGCTGCTTGATAAAAAAAAAAAGCCCCTTGGAAATGGACTAACTTACATGAAAAAAGTTTCCAGGATCTGAAAGCCCTTCTATCAGAAAAGTCCACTGTAACTCATTACATAGAGTCTAAACCTGTATGTCTTGCATGTGATGCATCTCCCTATGGGGTGGGGGCAGTTTTAAGCCACAGAGAAAAATGGGAAACAGGTTCCTATTGCGTTTTATTCTAGGACTTTATCTTCTGCTGAACGCAATTATACACAGAAGCCTTGGCCATAGTGGCTAGAGTTAAGACATTTCATGATTATTTATATGGCAGAGATCACAAACCTCTTTTGGGGTTGTTCACAACAGACAAACAAACTCCCCACATACTGTCCCCGAGAATGCTGAGATGGTCTATATTTTTGTCTGCATACAATTTTAAGTTAATTCATAAACCAGGGAAGGAAATGGGCCATGCGGATGGCCTCAGCAGACTACCACTGCCACTAATGGATCCTGATCCAGCTCCTGCTGTTAAAATATTGTCCATTCAGGACTTACCTGAGTTTCCCCTCCATGCAGGAGATATTGCTGCTGAAACTGCCACAGATAAAATTCTGAGCAGAGTGTTGTCATAGGTATACATGGGTTGGTTGGAAAAAAGTCCAGGCTCTGAATTTCAAAGTTATTTTGTCAGGAGACATGAGTTGTCTGCACACAAGGGCTGCATATTATGGGGCAACAGAGTCATAATTCCCACTTCATTGAGGGACAGAGTCTTACACTCTTTACATGAAGGCCATCCAGGCATTGTAAGAATGAAAGCCTTAGCTAGAAGCTACCTTTGGTGCCTGGCCTGGATAAGGCTGTAGAGGATCAAGTTCATGGTTGCTATACATGCCAGCAATCTAGGCCTGAAATGCCTCAGGCCCCAGTTCACAGGTGGGAAGAAATGCATACCCCCTGGTCCAGGGTTCACATAGATTACACTGGGCCTTTTCAAGGACAGCTTTTCCTGATAGTTGTGGATAGCCACTCAAAATGGCTGGAAGTAGTTCCAGTTCCTAATATGACTACTGCTAGGAACATCCAGGTGCTGAGAAAACTCTTTGCAACACATGGGTTGCCTGACGTTTTAGTTTCTGATAATGGGGCTCAATTCACTGCTGCTGAGTTTCAGGCTTTTCTGAGAGCTAACCTCATCAGACATGCTACGTCTGCACCATTTCATCCTTCTTCGAATGGACAAGCCGAACGCATTGTGAGGACAACAAAGGAGGCACTCAAGCGTATTATCACAGGTGACTGGCATCACAGATTGTCAGATTTTTTGCTCTGCCAGCATTCTACGCCCTGCACCGCTACAGGTAAAAGTCCTGCTGAGCTATGTTGGGGAAGACGTTTAATTACTAAACTGGACAGGTTGCATCCAGAGTGGCATCAGAAGCCTCTCGACCAAAACCCCCAAGGGGGCTGCAAATGGGCAATTGGGTTTGGGCCAAAAACTATGGGCCAGGGAATTTATGGGTTCCTGGTCAAGTAACCAAGGCATCTGGACCCCTATCTTATGAAGTGGGGTTGGAGGGAGGGCGACTGGTCAGAAGACACATCGACCAACTCAGAGTTTTCCAGAATGGTCACTAAGTGAGGACAGTGGCATAAGTCCCTCCCGAGGTCCTCAAACTGGTACCCAAGCTAGCCCACACCAGAACCACCAGGGTTTCCCCTTCTCAGCAGAAGTTGATTCCAAGGAAGAACCAGGAAGCTCGGAAGGGCAACATGGAACCCCTGACCAGGCGAGCCAGCCGAATCTCAGCAACCGCTGTGCCTACTCTGCAGAACAGATTGACTCTGGGGTGGGCCAACCTGGTGAGGCCAGCCAGAGCGTATCAATTCCCCGGGACAATGGAGCACAAGGGGACATGGGTCTACCCAGCCCACTGGGTAAGCTGGTAGACCACAAAGTGAGGGGAACTCCAAGGCGTTCCTTCAGGCCACACAAAGGCATATCTCTCAGACTATATTGTAAAATAAAGTGATGCATAGTGTTGTGACAAGTGTACCACTACCTACAGAAATTGGGGCATTTTGAAACTGCCTGTACTGCTTGTAAGCATGTTCACTGAGATGTTGTTTAATGTCATTGTAGTCCTACTGCATTGGCAAGCCATTTAGCCATTTAGTAGTCCATACTACAATGGCATGTCTGTAAAGGTTGCATAATGTCATTCTAGCCACCTTGAATTAATAAGCATTATTACTTATTAGTTTGTATTTTTTGTATTATGTTATTTTGGTTGTTGGGAGTGATTCATAAGTCTTGATTGTTGTCAAGCTTATTAAGGGGATTATAGCCTGATCTTAGGAGGGAGGGGTGTTATGTATTGGGCTTGTGGTACCACACCACGTGCGTTGCTGGAGAGCTAACAGCTCCCCAGCAACCCAGACAGGCTGTCTCTGCTCCTGCAATTGGTCAGCCCTAGGTGGCAAGCGCGGGTTCAATCCTATTGGCTGCTTCCATAGGGCTAGGCTCTATATTGTGGCTGCGTGTGGCCCAAGCTCAAGTACAGTTCCAGCGAGAATAAAGAATGAGTTTCTCTGTACTCAGCCTTGTGTCTTCATTCCTGCTCACCAGAGCTCACGACTTAATGGAAGGAAGGAAGGAAGGAAGGAAGGAAGGAAGGAAGGAAGGAAGGAAGGAAGGAAGGAAGGAAGGAAGGAAGGAAGGAAGGGCATGCATTAGCACATGCTTAGTCACATTCTGATTAAATGACTGCAGTGCATTCTGTCTTGTGTTGCTCCTGAAAACTGTTCACAAATTACTGATGATGCAAAATGTGGCAGAAGAAGTGAATTGCTTATGGATTTATGATTTTCAGAACACATTACACTGGTCTTGCATTTTATATTGTGTATCTATAGGATTGCCTTATCTTGGCTGCACAAGTCCAAGTGGTCATTATACATCTAGGTAATGATCATCCGGACTCCTAACTTTGCATGTGTCTTTTGGTCAGACTATGTAAAGGATATTGCCAATTTGTGTATGAGTCTGTCCATCTTTGAATAATCATCTTCAATGGCCTTTACTGTATATCTTACCACAAAAATAGATTTAGCATTTTTAAAGATGATGATAATATTCTTGAAGCAAAAATGGGGAATTTTATTTACTTTATTAACTGTATAATCCATTCATAACTGGTAAACCACCCTGCTGATAAAACAGTTAATAATACAAATAAATTTAAAAAAATATTGCAGCAATTGCAAAAAATATACTAAAAAGCTCAAATATTCAATAAAAAATCCCTATAAGGAACAACGGTTTCCAAATAATGCAACACTGCATAATTTTACACTTAAAATATCCCTGAGTCATGTTCTTAAAAGGATAGTTCAAAGGCAAGAAAACTACAGTATAAAAGTACTGAACATCAGAGAGGGAACAACCTAAATTTTGAGGAAAGGGAATTCTCTTTGCAGGCCTCATCAGTTCTGGTCCCTCAATGAAGTGTTCAGAACATATGGCAAAAGCTACACTTTCTGGTAGGCAGAACGTAAACTGCTTAAGGATTTATAGATAAAACCAAGCACCTGGACATCTGGCAGGGTGACAATCTACCCTAGTTTCTTAATTCCTCTGTGAAGGAATTTGGACAGCTAATGAAGATATAGTAAGCAGAAATGCTAATTACATAATTTTGTGTTGGGATTTTGGGGTGATAAGCATGTGAAGTAGCCTTTTCTTTCTCCTATGGATCAGATGGCTCCTCCTGAGCAAACCTCAGTCTCCAGCTTCAGCTATTGAAGAATGGGGAATACTGATTCAAATAAAAAAGTATCCCTGGTTAGGGACTCCTCAGATTTTGAGATTGAAGAAGAGAACTGATGGATTCTCCAGATTGTCAGTCACATGATATCAACCTTCAAAAGAGGGCAGGTCAACAAACATATGCCACAAGTGGAACTCAATTTTATTGTGGTAAGGTATGTTAATAGAAAGTGTGACAGAGATTCTTTCTCAACATTCATATATCAAACTTGAGTTCCTTCCTTACTCTTTCCTCTCTTCCACGACTAAGCTGATGTTTACCTACACTATCTTTGTGCTCCTCTACACATAATAGATAGTGTATCCAGTGGTGGGATTCAGCCGGTTCACACCACTTCGGCAGAACCGGTAGTTATTTTTTATTGCCCAGGCCCAGAATGGACTTCTGGAAGCGGCATCCACACAGAGAACCGGTTGTTCACATATTTGAATCCCACCACTGAGTGTATCCCTGTTTTCTTCAAGGAAATGGCACCACACTCCGATTAAAGTGGGCACTAATAATTTAATTTATGGGGAGTTTTCCGGTGATGTCACTGCAAGATGGCTGCTGGGAATTTAATCTCTCTTCCCCAAGCCCGATTTCTACCAGCTGAGGAGTCAAATAGGACTGAAAGTTGCCCAGTAGAGCTGAATGGCCAAAGGGTGAAACTTTGCAGATTGATCCAAAGGAGCCCTTGGGACTGGCAGGAAGAAAGGCTGACCGCACCCATGCGGCCTGCCAGAAGCAGCTGATTGTCAGAGACAACGAATTTTAAAGTGGAAGGCAAAACAGCCAATCTGGATGAGACCACTTTCTTATCTCTCTACAAGTGGAAATACTGGTTCTGGAAACAGCATTTAAAAGCATTCCCAAGCTCCAGGGAAGGGGCAATTTTTTATTTACCCTTCCCTCCTGAACTATAAGCAGCAGTTTAAGCTTTGGGAAGCTTAATTTAGAAAATAATTTAAGAATGATTCTTGATGTGTTAGAGTACTCTGAAATTCATTCAGGAAAACAGATGGCTTTAATATTCCTTGATGCACAGAAAGCGTTTGACAATGTAAACTGGCAATTTATGTTTCAGCAATTGACAGAAATGGACTTTGGGAAAAGCTTTATAAATGTAATCAAAACAATTTATCGTAAACAAACACCCAAAATAATTGTAAATGGAGATCTTACAGAAAACTTCAATATTAGAAAGGGCACAAGACAGTGATGACCACTATCTCCATTACTATTTATACTAACATTGGAAGTACTGAATAGAAACATTAAACAAGATATAGAAATTAAAGAACTGGAGATAAAAGATGAAAAGTATAAATTACAAGCATTTGCAGATGATTTCATTTTCATATTGGAAGATCCATTGGAAACAAGCACTAAACCTCTGGAGAAAATAGAAAAATTTGGAGAAGTGGCAGAGTTGACAATAAACAGAGAAAACACTAAAGTGCTAAAAAAGAATCTAATAGAAAAAATAAAAAAAATCAATTAACAAAAAACCAAATCTTCAAATAGTTAAAAAAGTTAAATATTTGGGAATTTATCTAACAGCAAGATGTGTAACAATAAAAGAAGATAACTACATAAGACTGCTAAAACAAATAAAATTGGATTTGGAAAAGTGGAAAACCTTCCAACTTTCAATGTTGGGGAGAATAGCAACAGTGAAAATGAGTATCTTACCAAAAATACTCTTTTTATTTCAAACGATCCCTGTAAGGCTGGGAAAAGCCTTCTTTGATGAAGTGAATACAACAATATTGAAATTCATCTGGGAAGGAAGAAAAGCTAGAATTAAAGTGAAAATGCTGCGTGAAGTGAAAGAAAGTGGAGGATTTGGACTGGCAGACTAGAGGTTATACTACCAAGCAACTATTTTAACATGGCTTAAAGAATGGATAATGCTTAGAGACAAAAGACTATTGCACCTAGAGGGGCAAGACCTCCAAATTGGTTGGCATGCCTTTCTGTGGTATGGAAAGAATAAAATAACATAGATACTTTCAAAACCATTTCAGAATGGGAAAAATATAAAAGAAAAAAATTATATCAAGATACCTGAATGGCTTTCAGCAACGGAAGCTTTTGCTTACCCAAATTTAATTAACTATGATAAAGTTGTGACTTATAAAGATATTCTGGACAATGAAGTAAAATTGAAAGACAGACAAGATTTACAAGAACAAGGTATTGATCTAGCATGGTGGCCATATCTGCAAATTCAAACGAGATATGAAAAAGGTGTTAGAACCAGGACATTTTTTGTCATAGAATGTTCATAATGGAGTTCCGGCACCTTTTTTGGATGGAACCTTGTAGGATAGGCAAGGCGGGTTGTATGACATGTGTGAGTTTACAAAAAAGCACTGGTTAATACAATGGGTTTTTATAAAGAACAGACAGAATTTGATCAGATATTGCTAAAACCAGATGAAAACTTGATTAGGAAACTATGGATTTCTGTTAAACTTAAAGATGGAGGAAGAACAAGTAAAAGAAACAATGATAACATGGGCATTGGATATAATATAGAATTAGAAGATTGGCAAAAGTTATGGGAAAGAAATATTAAATTAACTAAAGCAGTGGCATATAAAGAAAACTTATATAAAATGTTTTACAGATGGCATATGACACCAGTGAGATTAGCAAAAATGTTTAAAAATACTTCAAACAACTGTTGGAAATGCAAACAAAGACCAGGTACATATTATCATATGTGGTGGACATGCCCTAAAGCAAAACGATTTTGGGTTAAAATACATTTATGGTTGGAGAAAATGACTAAAAAACAAATAGACTTTAAATCAGAATTATTTTTGTTAGGAATAATAGGAGCTAATTATGAGAAAGATTATAGATATTTAATACTACATGTACTAACGGCAGCAAGAATTGTATTTGCCCAACATTGGAAAAATGAAAATTTACCAGCTGAAGAAGTACTAATTAAAAAAATTCTACAGTGTGCAGAAATGGATAGATTGACTTTAAAGATAAAAGAAAAAGAAGACTCAGTGTATTTTAGAACATGGGATAATTTCTATCAATGGCTAGAAAAATGAGTTAGAGAGAAAGGAGTGTGATATGTAATATTGAATATATATTAGCAAGAATAAGGCTATTGAGCAAATAATTAACATATTGTTTATGATAATTAACTATTATCTATTAAAAAGGTAAAGGTCTATTATTGTTTGTTAAATGCATGAACCCAAACATTATGCTGTTTGCTAAATATTGAGAATGTTATTTGGAAAAACCCCAACCCTAACTCTAACCCTAACCCAAGCCCAACCCCAATCCCCCCTTATTCTTAACCCTATAAAAACTAATAAAACCTATACAAAAAATAATAATTAATTTATTAGATTTGTTTGCTGTGCATCTTGCTTCGAGGCAACTATGGGCAGCCTATAATCTACTTATATTGACACTGGGTGGCTTAAAATCAAACTATATTGACTATAATCAAAGTATTATTTGAGAGTATTTCTCTCAAATAATCTAGGTGGTTAGTTGTATAGGAGATGAGGTGGTCAAACAAGTTCAAGCATCATCCGCATCCTCAAAATGCATAGGGAAATACTGATCCAATAAATTGGGACAAGCAGATGCAATGGCCTTGTCCCTGCTATCTTCACCAATAGTAACATCAATCTGCCAGCAGATATGAGAGCTGCCGTGTGTGAAATGTTCCATAAAATCTTCAAGGAGGTCTTTCAGAGCTCACAAATGCAAAAAGTTATAGAAACAACATCAACAACAAAAACCTGAAGCAAGTTTATCAAATTTTGCACAGCACAAAGCTTTCATTTGCTATAGTAGAAAATTAGAAAGGAGAATGTTGATAAGATGCTACAGTGATAACAATCAATGAAGGAACTGCTATTCCTTTGTCCTTTAACCTAGCTGTTAAAAACACTGTCCTGATCAGAGATAGATGCAAAGTCAAAAGAACACCTTAATGCAGAGTTAGATTTTAAAAAGGTCTACTAACCTGATCCTGGATATTTTTTATTTTAAATGTGCAAGCAGGTTTGGTACAGTATGACTAAAAATCACAAATGCTATATGTGTTGTTTTATTTACAATATACAGTATAATTGCTTCTAATTTAGTTACAAACTGAAATAATAGAGTAGCAGCTGCCACTAAAGATGGTACATGCTGCCGTACTGTATCAATGTATTAATGTACAGAATTTGCAGCCTCACAAGATATTTGCAGTACAATTTTATATCAAGAAGTCTTCCTCCTCCTCCTCCTCCTCCTCCTCCTCCTCCTCCTCCTCCTCCTCCTCCTCCTCCTCCTCCTCCTCCCACTTACGGTGTTAAGGAAGACACAAAGTTCTGCTTCTTATAATGAAGAATCCCCACCCCCAGCTTAATGACATTTGCTTTTGGAAAGACTAGAAAAGGATTTATTGTTAATCATACTATCTATACCTGTTTACACAAAATTCTATGTCGAATAAAATCAGAGTATTTGGACTTGCGTATTGCAGCAACTTTTCCAATGCACTGATCTGTTTCAATTTTCAACATCCACCCAAGCCAACTACAGTAGGTGCTAATATTATTGTTATTTTATTTGTGTTTCAATCTACAAACATTCTGTATCTAAAGATCTAAAGATACAGAAACCAAATTAATTGGCAGGGCTTAAAATTTAATCAGTGTGGCCATACTGATATTTGGATATTTTGGTTCTGCTGTATTATTTTGACAGGAGTTAAAATGAAAATAAATGAGTGGAAGATTTTGTTGCTTAAATTCAATATTCCATATAGTTTTATTCACATAAGTGAACAAAATAGACCAGGAGTGCATCCATTCTGGTAATTATATCTACAGTATTTAAATATAATAATTTAATTGATTTTTATGGTCAAATTAGACAACTTTTATGTATAAAGTGACATTCCTAATTTGTAAATGACAATTATATCTACTCCAAATTCTTGTTAGGTATTATACATTATTTGACTGCAATATATTAGAGCCTTCCTATTGCCCTTTACTGCGCATATTTGAACTATCATTCTCTGTAAAATTTCATATCGGTATCTATATGCTATGTTTCTTAATTTGAATACTAGAAATTACCACACTACATTTATTGTTTCATGGTGACTGGGCACATACGATTCTTTTTAGGAAATAACAAATTGGTCCAACTAATAATTGAAAACGTGTTTCTCAAAAGGCAACACTGGTTCATATGATGTGGTTTTGTATAGTAAGTGCTTCTTTTTGGACAATATGTTATTTCCCCCCCTCCCCAAATGGATGTTTTGGAGGGAGGCAAGGGTGAAAAAGGTGAAATGTCTATCACAGCATCACAGTGTAAACTTTTTCTGCTTTTCATTGGTGTTGTGAAGTCACGGGAATGTGTCTAAGAAGAGAGTTTGCATCATGGCATCACAATTTGTTTTCGGCTTTCTGATAAAATCTTCAGGTTCAACAGAATGCCCTTGGCTTACTATTTTTTCTCCCCTGCAGAAGGTCAAAGCTATATATGCACAGTATTCTCTTCTACACATGTTCATTTTGGGTTTTTTTTTAAATAGAAGCTCTTGTTCTTTTGAATTCTCTGACAATTTGGAAACTAGGAGGAAGAGAATAGAAATGTCTGTTATATGGTTTTGGTGATCATGTACATGAAATATTAAGTTTGGAAGGATACTCATTTTCTATCTGACAGTGGTATAGTGAAAAACTTGTAGGTGTATATGCTTGGTGAATAACATGGGATGAGTACCCTCATAATTTCAGCCTCATAATTAGGCTAATAGTATAAAACATTAAAACAAAGTTGATGGTACCAACCCCATGTTATTCACCAAACATATATACCTACAATGTTTCCTTTATACCTATGTCAGATATAAAATTAGTACTTTTCCAAACTTAAAAGCCGTTTCTATTGTCTTCTTCTTACTTTCCAAATAGCCAGAGAACTAAAAAAAACAAAACAAAAGCTAGTCCTATTTTAGTATTTCTACACAGCTATCTTCTCCACCACACAAACAGATTTAAAGCAGCGACTTCAAGTCTAGCTATATACTATGGGGAGAAAAAAACCTAATAATTATTCTAAAACAAATACAGCAGTCCTTATTTTATAGTCAGCCACCACCACCACAGCAATTTCTGGAACTTAAATAACAATTATATAGAACTGAAGCCTTTAAATACTTGGGAATTACCTTCCAACCTTACTTTCCTCTACTTCTTGGAGTGAACAAAGAACAGTCATCACTACTGCATCTGCAAGGTCACTAATGTTGCTGAATCACTATTAATATCTACAAGGTCAAAGTAATGAGCCTCTTGCGTTCAGATTGTAGATCTGTACCTGCTGAGATTTAAGATCTCTCAAAGTCATTCAATCCAAGGTTTTAAGATCTATATCCAAATACATTTAACTCATTGCTACACTTGTGATTTGGGCTGTATTCTCTTATGGAGGAGAAGAACAAATAGCAGCTTAGATCTCTGTCCAAACTGATCTTTAAACCCTTCATGCTATTGGGGAGTGACCAATTGGTTTGAAGAAAGAAACTGAATTAGACCTTGGAAGTACCATCTATCAACCTGCTGTCTAGTTTCACAGGAAGTAAACAGAGCCAATTTGTAATTGAAACAACATGTCTTGAATTCTAATCTTCATAATGGTTGAATTTTCATATTTTGCATTATGATTTCAGCAAGGTCAGGAACCCCTTACTCTAGCTAAACATTTAATGAATATACTGCATTTGCTGTACTGGTGAGCCTCTTCCCTTTAATGTTATGGAAGTGACTTAAAAAAAAAATCAAGAGTGACACCCAAATATCATTTCTGCAGTTGTTATCTTAAGTGGCCAGAGACTTAAATGATGTAGAAACAATGCAACAGGGTAACTGTGGACTTATGACCTACCAGTGGACTTATTTTTAAAAAGTATAGGGGGAAAAGAGAAGTCAGGGAAAATAACAGTTAAAAAGAAATATCTGCTGTCTTTGTGTTGAAATTTGAACTGATGATACTCTGCATTTATAATACAGCTACAAAAAAAACCCTCAAAATATTTTTTAAAGAATTTTTAATTTAAAGCAGATTGTTGTGCCTGTGTATGTGCATATTTTGAAGCTTTAACTTTGTACATATAATTTTAACTTAACTTTGAACAGAGATGGAAAGTAAGGCCCATTACTGCACCTATCTAAATAGGTGCAGTAATGCCCACACATACCCGCCCCCCAAAAAAGTTAGGAAAGTAGCACCAGGAAAACTGTCCAGTGGGAGATCATGGTAATATGCAGTATGGGTTTGTTTTCGTTGCCAATAGCAATAGCGCTTAGATTTATATACTGCTCCATAGTGCTTTATAACACTCTTTGAGAGGCTTACAAATGTCAGCTTATTACCCAACAATCTGGGTCCTCAGAAGGATGGGAGGCTGAGTCAACCTTGAGCCGATCAGTATCGAACTCCTGGCATTATGATTTCAGTAGGCCTGCAATACTGCATTCTAACCACTACGCCACCACTGCTCTTGCCAAATTACCTCAGTCCACATAGGTTTTTCATATTCCATCTTGGCCTTAAACTGCTTAAAAGCAGCAGCTTAAAAGCATAATGTGGATATGCCCTTAGATACAAAACATATGTATGGAAAAATGAAAAATTAAAAAATTGAAAGTTCATTTGATGAGCCAGGATTCAGCCATTTTATATTTGTATTTTGTAGCTTTTAAATAATTTATATCCATCATTTAAGAGAAGGCATGAGGTCATTTACTGGTAGGCCACCCAAGTGAGTTGGCAGATTAGAATAATGACTTTTACAAATAGCCTGGCTATTGCTTCCTAATACCCACAAAGATTTCAAAATTTTTGCTGATGACCAGCACTACAGATTTTGCCTTGTTTACTGTCAGGAAACCATTGTTATATTCCCCTAAAGTCCACATCTGTGTTGTGTAGCCGGTTCTTTGCAGGCAATAAGTGAGACGGAAGGTTGCAAACAGGAACATTGCTTTATTGAGGCAAACAGGAACAGAACTGAAGCAGTGGCTACTGCGCAGCTACTTATACGGTTGGCCACCAGGCGGCGGCCAATAGGTTTAAAGGAACCCATTCCCACCCCAAATCAACCAATGATCTTCTTGGAGACAGCAAGTCTAGCTTAGTCAGTGACTGTTACACAGACACACCATTGAGCAACCTTTAAGCAGCATTCAAACAGACACGTGAATCAGTGCAAATAAAAATCCCAATACATTACAATCTGATTGAGCGATTCCTCTTTGACAGAGTGCAGGTGCTCGTTTGCCTCTGGTTTACCAAAGACTTGATTGTCTATGAAGATTCTCAGTCATCCAGGTAATGGTCGTCTCAAAGGTGTTTTTTCAAAAGGCAACTGGACTATGTTTTTTCCTTTGAGGAAGAAGAAGAGGTTTTGCTTCTCATCCAAGAAGCTTCATCATTTCTGGCTGGATGGTGGGGAGGGATGAAAGGATTAGTTCTGACAGGATGTTGAGGGCAGGTGGAAGGATTGTATTTCTTTTTTTTATTTGGAATATTGTTTTTAATCTTGCTCCAAATTTTATGATGCATCGATTCCTGATGGTCTGCCCACTGTAATTCACCCTCATTCTTCCTCCCAAACATGCTGCCCCGCAGAGAGGCTCCATCATCAATCCCATCAACCCGTACCCAAAGCCGTCTTCCTTTCTCGGCTACCCTCTCGATTTGTTGGACTACAATTCCTATTATATTATATTATATTATATTATATTATATTATATTATATTATATTATATTATATTATATTATATTATATTATATTATATTATATTATATTATATTATTATATTATATTATATTATATTATATTATTATATTATATTATATTATATTATATTATATTATATTATATTATATTATATTATTATATTATATTATATTATATTATATTATATTATATTATATTATTATATTATATTATATTATATTATATTATATTATATTATATTATATTATATTATATTATATTATATTATATTATTATTATAATATTACATTACATTACATTTCTTTGCAGTCATCTGGTCATTAGCATTCTCTCTGAGGCAACTTGGGGGGTTCATCTGTGCTTTCAGGGTCACCTGAATCAGAGTGCAAATAGGTGTGAAATCTTCATGGAACTGTTGAAAGGACTATAGGCAAGAGATAGGTGGTGTCTTAGACCTGATTGTTTTGTAAAGGCGGAACATTACCATCTTTGCTTTGTTTTGCAGATTTACTTTGCAGATCCTGATTATCTCAATGATCAAAAACCTTACCGGAAGCTAAGAGAAGCTGGATTCCCTTAACAAGTTCAGTGATTCACTTAATAACCGTAGCAAAAATCACCCTAAAATCATAAGTCAAAGACTACCTGTTTAGCTTATGCTGCTGAAGAAAAGCCCTTTCTCTTGCTTTGCTAAACTATTCCCAATGTCTTTCTTCCATACAGAATAAAATCTGGAAAAGAAAACAATGTCTTATGTGTTCTGATTGGGCTTGGGTATACCAGCGTTCCTGAGATAGCATGTTTTATAAACAAAAAACTGGAATAAAATTCATCCATTTCTCCCAACTCACCTTTGGAACAAAGACCAAAACAAAGCAAAGAAGAAACACCCACCATTTAATATAAAATTGTAAATATTTTCCAGTAAATCAACGTTTGTCTACAGGGTTTGATTTGCAATAGACCCCTCTGCCATGCAAGTTAATCACTTAATCAAGCGGCCAACACATTTGTGTAAACAAGAATAGATGGTTAGGAAAGGTTACTAATATATTATTTCAGAGGCTCCAAGTATTTTAGAGAAAAGAAAATCTGGTTGAAAAAAAATCAGCTCTAAGTGGAATGCTGAACATCCCTGAAAGCTTTTGAATTCTGTGCTAAAAGTCCATCCTGATTATTCTGAGAATTTCAGAAAGCTGTTAGATATTGACAAGAATTGTGTAGTGCAAAGAGTACACAGAAACCTCAGGAGAAAACACTACAATGAGATATGTCAAAACATTACCTAATATTTTGCTTTCTTTTTCATTTGTTCAACTGATGACTGTTATATGTAGGCCTTTCTATCTGCCTAGAGAAATTACTGTGGTAATTATTATAGCTGTTTATGTTCCACCTAATGCCAATGTCAACATGGCACTTTCTAAGCTGTATGACGTCATCACCAGGCAGCAGCAAACTCACCCAGAGGGCGCTCTTGTCATGGCTGGGGACTTCAATCAAGTTTGTCTGAAGACAGTTCTCCCCAAGTTTGTACAGTATGTGCAAGTTTCCACCAGAGGGAAGAACACTTTGGACCAGGCATACAGAGCTTTCCCTCTTCCCCACCTGGGTACATCTGACCATCTTTCTCTCCTGTTGTGCCCAAAGTATGTTCCTCTCAGGAAAAGGACTCAGGCAGTCACAAAAAGGCTCAGAACCTGGCCAGTGGGTGCTCTCAGTCAGTTGCAGGACTGCTTTGAAACCACTGACTGGAGTGTATTTGAAGAACAAGATCTAAATTCATATACAGATGCCGTACTCTCTTATATTAGAACATGCACTGGTAGTGTAACAACAGATAAGTGCATTAGAGTTTACGGGAACTGTAAACCCTGGATGACTACAGAGATACGAACACTCCTGAGAGCCCGGGATTCTGCCTTTAAGGCGGGGGACAGGGACAGATACAGAGAGGCCAGGGCAAATCTCAGAAGAGGCATTAGGATGGCAAAACAACAATACAAACAAAAGGTGGAGAACCATTTAGCGAACAACGATCTGAGGCAAGTATGGCAGGGACTGCAGCACTTAACCAACTATAAGGGCAGCACGAGGAGCATGGCGAACACCGATGCCTCGTTGGCTGAGGAGCTGAATATCTTCTTCGCCCGCTATGCGGTTAAAAGACTAGACCCCGTAGCCTTTGCTGGCCGGCCTTCTGACTCTCAGCCACTCACCCTGTGTGAACACCAAGTGAGAGCTGTATTGAAGCCGCAGGCCCAGATGGGGTGCTGGGGATAGTGGTCAGGAATTGTGCCGATCAATTAGCAGGGGTCCTGACAAGGATTTTTAACATCTTGCAAACGGCATGTGTACCATCGTGCTTGAAAGCAGCTACCATTGTCCCAGTCCCCAAGAAAACTGCAGTTGAGTGCCTGAATGACTACAGACCTATTGCATTAACGTCTGTAGTCATGAAATGCTTCAAAAGATTGGTTCTCCAACATCTTAGGACATGCCTCCCACTGGACTTTGATAAACATCAATTTGCCTACAGGGGAAATAGGTCGACAGACGATGCCATAGCTACTGCTTTACACTCTGTAGCAAGTCATCTTGAGAAACCTGGAAGTTACGTCAGCTCGACTTTCAACACCATTTTGCTGAGCATTCTCATTGAGAAGCTAACTGACTTGAAATTCTCCCCCGCCATCTGCGATTGGATTCAAGACTTTCTTAGGGATCGGTTACAAACAGTGAGGGTCGGGTCTGCTTTGTCCACCCCCCTGAAGCTTTGCACCGGCATGCCACAGGGCTGTGTGCTTAGCCCCTACCTGTACTCTTTATACACTTATGATTGTGTATCATCTGACCCATCCACTGTGATAATCAAGTTCGCAGATGATACAACTGTGGTGGGTCTTATTACAGGTGGGGATGAGACAGCATATAGGGCGGAGGTACAAAAACTATCCATATGGTGTAGTAACAACAACTTGCACCTAAACATCGGCAAGACGAAAGAGATGGTGTTAGACTTCCGGAGAAAAAAGGAGGAACCTGCCCCACTTTACATCGTGGAGGACTGTGTAGAGAGAGTTTCCTCCTTTAAATTTCTGGGAGTCTACCTCTGTGAAGATCTGACCTGGAAAGTTAACACAACACAGGTGGCTAGAAAGGCCCAACAGAGGCTTCACTTTCTTAGGGTCTTGCGGAAGAACAGGGTAGAACAACAGCTAATGACCCTCTTTTACCGGTCTACTATAGAGAGCGTCCTCTCGTATGGTATTGTGGTTTGGTATGCTGGTCTGACAGCCACGGACAGGAAAGTATTACAGAGGGTAGTGAGCACAGCACAAGACATTGTGGGCTGTTCCCTGACACCACTGGATGACATCGCCAGGGCTCGTTGCCTTGGAAGAGTGAGGAAGTTTCTCAGGGATGACTCACACCTTGGACGGTATCTCTTTACTCTCCTACCATCCGGTAGGAGATACAGGAATATAGCCAGCCGTACCAACAGGCTGAAAAATAGCTTTTATCCGTGGGCTGTTAGGCTTTTAAATGGGACATAATCTTATGCAGAATTGACTTGGGAGGCTGGTGTGTGGTGTAGTTGGTTCACATGGTGTGGTAGGATGGAGGGTTTGTTGTCACTGTGTGTTGGGGGGAGAGAGCACGGGGGGAGGCTCAGCTAATCTCAATGTACACATGTTGTACTTTGACAATAAAGGTTTATTATTATTATTATAATAAAATAAAATACAGCATAGCTTTTTATTGCAACAGTCAGAGAAGGCTTATACAGTCAGAGCCTTGGTGGAGCAGTGGGCTAATGCCTCCTTAAGTAACACCAGCTGCCTGCAATTAGTGCAGGTTCGCATCCCACCAGGCTCAAGGTTGACTCAGCCTTCCATCCTTCCGAGGTAGGTAAAATGAGGACCCAGATTGTTGGGGGCAATTAAGCTGACTTTGTAATAATGCCGCTTGGTGTGTGTGTGAAAGCCCTAATAAGCAGGCATATACATAGAATGCAGGCTACTGCTAAGCTTGTAAGCCGCCCTGAGTCTTCGGAGAAGGGCGGGATATAAATGGAATTAAAATAAAAAAAAATAAAAAAAATTATTTTGTGGCAATAGGAATATTACTGCTACTTTTGGATGAATTTATTTTTTTGGTTGCAAAGAAATTTCCCTATATTTAGAAACCACTTAAAAAATTAATCACAACTAATTGCATGGTTATGCAAGCTTACAAAAGCAAAATAAATAAGTACAACTTATTGTACTTGCAACTAACCAGCAAATCATACATGCATGTACAGAAGCTGACATAAGACCTGATTAGAAAATTAAACTGAGCTTGAGAAGCGATGTTCTCAATTCAAATGTGGCAAGCTATTTAGCTGGCTGCAGGAGATTCAGATTAAAGTTCTACAGAACATATCCTGCCAGATTAATTTTATCTCATTTTTTTTAATCAGGTAACTTCTACCTTAATGGAAGTTATTTTAATATCTTAATTTTAGCAAAGCACTTTGCAAAGTACCATATGACATTTTGATTAGCAATCTAGTTGAATGCATACTGCATGGCATAACAATTAAATGGATACATAAATGGCTTGCAAATTGTATTGAGGGGAAACCAAGAAAACCAAGATCATGGCATCCCTGGCAAATAGATGGGGAAGAAATGGAGGTAGTGACAAGATCACCGCAGATGGGGACTGCAGCCAAGAAATTAAAAGACGCCCGCTCCTGGGGAGGAAAGCCTTGGCAAATCTAGACAGCATACTAAAAAGCAGAGATGTCACCCTGTCAACAAAAGTGCGTATAGTCAAGGCGATGGTCTTCCCAGTTGCAATGTATGGCAGTGAAAGTTGGACCATAAGAAAGGCTGAGCACCAAAGAATTGAGGCCTTTGAACTATGGTGCTGGAGAAGACTCCTGCAAGTCCCTTGGACTGCAAGGTGATCAAACCGGTCAGTGCTAGAGGAGATCAACCCTGACTGCTCTTTAGAAGGCCAGATCCTGAAGCTAAAGCTCAAATACTTTGGCCACCTAATGAGAAGGAAGGACTCACTGGAGAAGAGCCTAATGCTGGGAAAGATTGTGGGCAATAGAAGAAGGGGACGACAGAGAATGAGGTGGCTGGATGGAGTTACTGAAGCAGTAGGCATGAGCTTAAATGGACTCCAGAAGATGGTAGAGGACAGGAAAGCCTGGAGGAATGTTGTCCATGGGGTTGTGATAGGTCAGACACGATTTCGCAACTAACAACAACAATAGAGGGGAATACCACAGATTTAGTTCTAGTTTGTACAGCTTTCAATATTTTTTTAATTACTCACTTGGATGAATAAGTAGACCAAATGCTTATCAAATTTAAAGATTAAAATAAAATGGGATAGTAAATACTGTTGCATATGTTTAAAAGTGATTTCAAAGATATGTTTTGAAATTCACGGTGAGTGCTTTTTTAAAGCAGCCACAGTTTATCTGAAAAAATAATCTGTTTTTAATGAGTCAACTCATTAAATCAATCATATTTATTTCTGGCTGATTTTAATAGAGTCCAAGCTTGGACAATACTCAATTATCTACAGATAATAACCAATACAAGACCCAAATTATCTTGGCTCATTAGCAAAATTGAACAGAGACAAAGTTCTTCACTTATAGAACAATAAAAAAATGCATTGATGTATCATGGGAGATCAGTGGCTTGGCAAACTGTCTACAAAAAAGTCTTCAGAATAGTAGTTGGTTGCAAAATAAATATGAGTTGGCAGCATGATAGAATTGCAAAAAAGTCTAATGTGAGCAACATTAATAAGTATAGTTTTCAAATCTCAGAAAATGGCTTTTTTGTGCATTAATTAGAACCAATCCTAAGTACAGGCTGAAGATTATTTTAAGAAAAATTAAAGAAATGGGGTAAAAGCCACCATCCTCATTGAATAAAGGTCCTATTGAAGACCTTGAGAAGGTCTTATATTTAGCCTTTAAAAAGAGAAAACTAGGAAGGGGCACATGATATTATTCTTTAAATACTCAAAAGAATGTCAAATAGATTGAAAGTCAAGACCTTTTTTAATATCAAGATGCCAGGTATGAAATAATGATTTAACTTCCTAACAATTAAGGGCAGTTCAATGGTGGGATAAATTAACCAAGAGATGGTAGACCTCTCTTACTGAGTAGGTTGAAACAAAAGCTGAGGGGCATTCGTCAAGAATGTCTTCGTTTAGATTTCTGCAGAAAACTTTTACTGCTGGATTTTTTTCCCTGTTATGTTAATTTTTTTAATAGAAATTTTTACTGTGTTTCCACAAAAGTAAGGCCTACCCTGAAAATAAGCCCTAGCCTGATTTTTAAGGGGTGGGCCTAATATAAGCCCTACACCAAAAATAAGCCCTAGTTTTGGGGCGAGACACATACTTAAAAATCAAGCTATGGTGGGAGTAGGGGTGTGGTGCCCCACACCCACTTACTTTGCTGCCCACTTCTGCGCTGCATTTCTCTGCTTCTTAAATTGGCCATTACTTGGAAGGATGTTTTACAGTACTAAGTGAGTCAATTAATAATGTAATCATTTTAAAGTAACTTTTTGGAAAACTAGGTTAAAAGAATGATCTATAATGGGGTTTTTTTTGACAGGGAAACAATCCATGCAATTTTAAATAACCTACTTTTAGATACTGGTTGCTATTCATTCAATATTAGAACAAATATTAGAACAAATAAGAACAAATATTTCTTTTTAAATATGGGGAGGGGGGGTTGGCTACTAAATTTTTAGAAGCTATAATATATTAGCATCCAGTGTTTTGTTAAATAAACAAGGTGGAAATAAACTTTCAAAATTACCAGAAATCTAAAATGCAATACGATTAGTGATCAGATAGAGCAGACATGTCAAACACAAGGCCCGGGGGCCGGTTCCGACCCGTGAAGTGGTTTCATGTGGCCCGCGAAGCCATCCTGGAAACAGTGAGGGAACGGCCCCCGCTGCCTTGGCCCTGGCCCAGAGACCTTCCTTCTGCCAGAGACCCTCAGATCTGTCCCACTCCTGCCCAGGCCCCAATAGGCACCCTTGATGCGAATGACGTAGAGCTGGCCACGCCCACCCAGTAGGCCATACGCACTCTACCCACGCCCACCCAGTAGGCCACGCCCACCCTTGCCATACCCACCCGGCCCCCTGAGGGCAACCGCAATGCTGATGTGGCCCTCAATGAAATTGAGTTTGACACCTCTGAGATAGAGTATACCTTCTTATAGAAGTGACATATTTCTTAAGACTGTGCTAATATTTATAGTCTGCATTAGTCCGTATGCTGAGAGCTTTATAAGCTTAAAATGCTATTGAAATTTACTATTTCTTTTCTAATGAGATGAGAACCTGTTATGAATTCCTGACTAGCTTCTCAGTGTAGAAATGTATGTTTCTGGTTTGACGGCTGCACTGGAACTTTCCGCACTGGAAATGTGTAGAATATAACCAATATTTGAATACTGTCAAGACAAAAACTGTTTGTAGCTGGGGAGTCTGTTCTATTATTATTTCCTACCATAAAACTTATATCATCTATCTATCTATCTATCTATCTATCTATCTATCTATCTATCTATCTATCTATCTATCATCTATCTATCTATCTATCTATCTATCTATCTATCTATCTATCTATCCAGTGCTTTTTTTGTAAAAGAAAAAGGTGCTGGAACTCACACATGTCATACAACCCGCCTTGCCTACCCTACAAGGTTTTATCCAAAAAAGGTGCTGGAACTTCGTTCTGAGCGTTCTATGAGAAAAAAAGCCCTGTATCTATCTATCTATCTATCTATCTATCTATCTATCTATCTATCTATCTATCTATCTATCTATCTATCTATCTATCTATCCATCTATCTATCTATCTATCTATCTATCTATCTATCTATCTATCTATCTATCTATCTATCTATCTATCCATCCATCCATCCATCCATCCATCCATCCATCCATCCATCTATCTATCTATCTATCTATCTATCTATCTATCTATCTATCTATCTATCTATCTATCTATCTATGTCTGTCTGCCTGCCTGCCCGCCTTGTCTATCTTCAAGATTTCAACAAAATATATAACAGCAAATAGAACAACAATAGTACTGACATACTAAAATTGAAAAGATATTTTCACTAGGTAGAAGCTGACAAATCAGCTAGAATATCATTCAGAGGGCTGTGTTTTAATGGTTCATCCAACCATTATTAACCAGACAGGAGATTACAAAAAAATCCAGACAGGAAAACCATTGTATATAACATTGTATCAACCAGCTGTGCTCATGCTACACCCATAAAAATAGTCCTGAGTCCTGAACAAAAACGTCAAAGCCAATAGCTAGTAAAATTGCTACATACAAATGAATTAACAGCATACAAATCCATGCATTGAACAGATGAGTATGTAAATAACTTTATTTACTTTACAGTACTACAGTACTTTACAACTTGAAAAACATCAACCATATTATAAGAAGCTACATCCAGATTAGTATCATGGCTACTACTCATGTGTGCCATTCAAATCTCACAAATAAATAAACATAAGAGGATGAGTTTAAGTAAAACAATTTCTGAATCAATCAATTTCTATATCAATTTCTGTTTTATAATCATAAACCTGTGGACTGATATGAAAGTTTTTTAGCCAGAATTAAGATTGTACCCTCATTTTTTTCTGCATCCTTTGCCTCTATTTTATTTCAATTCATGCCAACCTTCTCATTGGTAATTGGCACAATAACAACAATGCAGTTTAACAATAAAATCAGCTTAAAATTATAGGATTGTGTACTCATCTAAGAACTAAAAATATAATACTGTAACCTGCAACATAAAGTAATATTTCAAGTCCACTGGAGCTTGTTGAGTTTGTATAGAAAAGAAATGAACAAATCATTGTGTTTTGGAGATGCCCAGTACTCTTCAGTATCTTCATAAATGTGAAGTATTAGTACCGGCCATATCTGAAATACTGCATCCAGTTTTTGTTTTGTTTTTAATTTGACAATCTGATTCCTCATATTTTAATTTCTTGTCATATATTCTTTTCCAATGGTTTTAATGATAATAGAAATAAAGGAGGAAAAAGGGGGCAACCTTGTTATGTTTCTTCATTATAGTACATTCTTGTTTGAAAAAATCCCATTTCAACTATTGATTGCTTTTTTTGTAGATACACTCATGTAAAAATGTTCACCTACAATTAATCTTTTTCAAAATCTTAAATATAAAAGTCCATTTCAAGGGTTTTCTTTGCAACTAGGAAAATTATAGCCACTTTCTTATTTTTCTGATTTATATTACTAGTAGCACTTAAGGTATATCTGATTTTTGTGTATGTATGTACAGTACCTTTGAGACAGTGTTGTATTCTGCTGTATTCTAGAAGTGGTTTGTCATTGCCTCCTTCTTAGGGCTGAGAAAGAATGACTGGTCCAAAGCCACTCAGCTGGTTTGTGCCTAAGATGGGACTAGAACTTTAGCCTGGTGTCTTAACTACTACACTAAGATGGCTCTCATATCTAATATTATCTATCTCTTTTGGATAAATCCATTCTGATCTGTAGGTTTGTAAAAACCTATAATCTATATTTAGTAGCAAAATAAATTTATAGCATTTTAGATGGGTCATATCGCTCCCTCTTTATCAATAAAAAAAACAATGTACGGTACAGTTTCCTTCCAAAAAAAGTAAGTACTTGATACTGTTGAGTCTCATCCATTGTGTGAATTAATGGTTTAATCAGAATTTGCTGGGCTTACAATATATTGCAGAATGTCCATCTGTTCTAGAAAATTTTTTTATTGCTTTACAAAATATGTTTGGCAAAGTTCATCTTCTTAAAAATGTAATTTACTTTTATTAAATCCAGTTGTTTAAATATTATTTCAATCCTTTTTTCTAAATCTGAAAATGGATTCTGCTGTGTGTTACTATTCAGTTCATTCATCGGTTTATTGACTTGTCAAAGTTTTGTCATGTATCACTTCAAGTTTCTATAATGTCCATCACATTTTTTAAAACTAGAGTCCTATGAAAGCCAAGATTTCAAAAATGCTTTTTGATGCTGATGTCATTTGCAAGGGAGCGATTACCTATTGAAGGACAATTTAATAATCCAAGGTTTATAGTGATAATTGTCTCTGCACAAATACTCCATTACTCCTCAATACCTTCCTTAAATAAAACCTCAGAGAATCCACTTTAATGCTTTATGTCATGCCACATGCAGCCATTAATAGCTTGCTAAATCAAAACTATTGCAGCAGTTGTCACCTACCACAGCGTGCCTATAAAGAAGGCCCATTACTTAGATACGTAATTTGAGTTTATTACAACTTTATTGCTTAGCTGTCAGAAAAGTGATGTGCCAAAGAAATATTTAACAAGGAAGGTGCATGCAAGCGTAGCTATGGATGCAAAGAAACAAGCTGACATGGTTATAAACGTATGGTAACTATTATGCCTTGACGTTTAAGGTAATTTTGACAGGTTACCTTATGGTTTTATTGCACCATAGCTAATGACAGAACATTGGGCTGATGTCATGACTGTTGTACTTCATAAAACAATAACTGATTGGTATTTCAAAACATTTCTATGACAGGGAATTGATAAAAGGATTGATTAAAGACTTAACTATGTTGGAACTTCCTCCAATTCAACATTTCAAAAGAATTCAGTCGGTAAAATGATGTTCTGGTATATATTTTTTTTCTTCCACAGGACTTAATAGCAAATATTTCTTTATATGTTAGAAAGTATGTATGTCCTCAAGAGCCTGTAGCTGGAGCTACCAGTTTGACCACCAGTAACAATCAAAGAAGTCACTTGCCTACTGGCACAATTAAAAATTGGCAAGGCACCAGAAATGATTATGATTCTATCTGAACTCAAACATTAAGTTATGGTTTCCAGGATTAGCCACCTTATTCACTCATATTATTCAGAATGCTGGGATCTCAGAGGAGTGTGTGTGTGGGGTATTATATTTGCATCTTTATATAAAAAAGGGACAGAAATAATCTAGTTAAATGCTAACCATTACACACAATATCTATTTATTAAATTAAATATGTGGGTCACAGAACCACTCTGATCCCGAACAAGCAGATTTTCAAGCAGGCATATCAACAACTGACCACTGACTGGTGCTAAAATGTATTGCCAATAAATCTACTAAGTCTCTACATGCAATCTCTATGTAGCATTGGCTTTTGAACAGCTTTTGATTCCGATTCAAGGAATAAACTATGTGCATTCCTTCATAAATAATAAGCTTCTGTTTCTAATCTATAGTATATGAGAAAATAGTCCTAAGAGTAAGATCACTCAACAAGAGAGCTTTCTATATACATCAAGGCATTTAGAGGTGTGAATGTTATTATTAGCCTCATTGTTATTCAATATTTATAGACATTCCTTATTTAAAATATTTCTTTCCACAGAAATTCATGGCTCTGGTTAGCTGACAGAAGAATCCCAATATTGATTTATTGGGAGATGCCCTGAAAAGCTGGCATGTTAGGATGACGATGAGTACTTAAGGGTAATAACGACATTACAGGCACCCCAAAGTGCCTGAGGCTAGAAATAGGAGTTTCAAGCACTGAATTTCAAATTCTTTACTTTACTGCCACTATTATTACTGGGCAAGTGCACAGACGCTTGGCAATTAAACTGCAAAAACTTTTTTTTAATACATATGAACTTTCATTTGAATTCCCAAAGTGCATAGGCCATGAGGATACTGTGAGTATAGTTAAATCACAATCAATCAAAAAAACATATATTTTATATTTCATATTATAAAATATAAAAAATTACTTTTTGGCTTGTTTACTCTTAGGTCTGTTTTCTCGTCCAGGCTATAGATTAGGTGATGATTTATGAAGAACTATATTAAAATATGAAATAATCTCATGGATAAAGGCAAATATACGTGTCCCTGGATAATGTTTCAGGATTCAATCTGGGTCGGTCACCAAGACCAAAGATTTAGTCTTCCGAGCTTTCGAATTCGTGCCAGAGCCCCATCTTCAGAAGAGGTTCCCTGCGGATTGGCTCTGGTCCCAGTGACTGACCCAGATTGGATCCTGTATAAAATAATCTTCCAGAAAGAGTTGTTACAAGCCCTAGATTCTTATCACAAATTAACAGAAGGGCCCGCCTACACCTCCTGCTAAATATCTATAATTTATAGATATTTATAATTTAGCTTCCAATAAATTCAGATGGGCTTTCTTTGGGAACACATTAATGCTTTTCCTTCTGCTATAACATAAGACAAATACCACAAAATCCTGAAAGAATCTGCCCATGTGGAGAAAGAGACATAGAATCTAGGGCACACATTTATTCATTTATCGGATTAATTTATGTAGCCACCCGTCTTATGTACATATTTCTGAGCACAATAAAGTTAAAAAAAAACCAAACAATATATCAAAATAACCAAACAGCAACCACAACAGCAATCTTTTAAAAACCATATATATCTAATATGACGAAGAGAAGGAGTAGGGGTGACATGATAGCAGTCTTCCAATATTTGAGGGGTGACACAAATATTCTATTCTCCAAAGTACCTAAAGGCAGGGCAAGAAGTAACTGGTGGAAGATTATCAAAGAGAGACCCAACCTAGAAATATGGAGAAATTTCCTATCAGTAAGAACAATTAATTAGTGGAACAGCTTGACTCCTGAGGTTATCGGTGCTCCATCACAGGAGGTTTTAAGAAGAGATTTTTGACAGCCATTTTGAGTAGGTGTTGGACTAGAAGGGGCTCCTACTCCCTTCCAACTCTGTATACAGCTAGTCCTCGACTTACAACCACAACAAAGACCAAAATTTATGTTGTTTGATGAGACATTTGATGAGTTTTGTGCCATTTTATGACCTATCTTGCCACAGTTGTTGAGTGAGTCACTGCAGTTACTAAGTAACATGATCGTTAAGTGAATCTGGCTTCCTCAGTGACTTTCCTTGTCAGAAGGTCACAAAGGGGGAATCACATGAACACTGCAACCATTATAAATATGAGTCAGTTGCCAAATATCTGAATTTTGATCACGTGATCATGGGGATGCTGCGAGATTAATAAATGTGAAAAACAGTCGTAAGTCACTTTTTTTAGTGCTGTTGTAACTTCGAATGGTCACTGAACAAATTGTTGTAAGTCGAGGACTACCTGCATTTGAGTAATCTAAACACATATTTCTAAGCTGCTCTCTCTATGACCAAGACAGGAGCTACAGAATTTCTCCAGATAGAAAACTAAAAGAGACATCTACAAAATCATCTCTCTCTCTCTCTCTCTCTCTCTCTCTCTCTCTCTCTCTCTCTCTCTTCTCTTTTTTTTTCTTTTTACTGAGGGCTGATTCCCCTTATGTTACAGCTCAGGTGCCATGATTTTGCTCAGTTATCCAAAATCTTAAGAACTTTATAGACAACAGGTAGCAGTAGGTTTAAATAGCTAAAACATTTATACATTTATTATTCTTAAGTGGATAGCTTATTTCAACTTTCTTAATTCTTTGGAAGGGTTAAGATTAACTTTACAACTTTATATGTTCTTTGCTACCAATGTTGCTTTTGGTATGTTCCATTTATGTACCATACTGCTCAACAACCAAAACAAGATGAACTGAGAATAAATACTATTTCACTGACTGAAATAAATATCACGATTAAAAGTATGCTAGAACAGGTAAGGTTTATTCTCCTTTGGTGAAATTGTTTATTAAAATCTTGCTGCTACAACAACAAACCGAGAATGAGCTGAGAATCTGTCAAAGTCTGTTTGATTAATGAAATTACTACATGACATGGCCCAGATGCTATGACTGATTTGGTACGTCCTCGGCAGTGAAGAGGCGACAGACCCGTTGCTTTTTGAGGAATTGAGGGCAATGTAGTATCTAAGCCAGACACGTCAAACACAAGGCCCGGGGGCCAGATCTGGCCCACAAAGTGGTTTCATGCGGCCCGTGAAGCCATCCTGGAAACAGTGAGGGAACGGCCCCCACTGCCTTGACCCTGGCCAGAGACCCTCCTTCTGCCAGAGACCCTCAGATCTGTCCCACTCCTGCCCAGGCCCCCATAGGCACCCTTGATGCGAATGATGTAGAGCTGGCCATGCCCACCCAGTAGGCCATACGCACGTTAGCCACACCCACCCAGTAGGCCACGCCCACCCAGGCCACACCCACCCAGCCCCCCTGAGGGCAACCGCAATGCTGATGCGGCCCTCAGTGAAATTGAGTTTGACACCCCTGATCTAAGCAGATAATTAAAGAGAAGGTAGAAGAAAATCTCAATCAGAGTCTAAGTGAACATAAGGCACAAATGATTTTAAGGCTCTTTCTGAGGCAGTGAAAAACTGAGGATCTGTCATGCCAAAATGAACTCCTGTTGATCAGCAGGCAGGAGTAATGATGCAAATTTGTTCTGGATGAAGCAGCATTTCTTAAGGAAGCTCATCTGGAAGGTCAAGCGATCAATACTTCTTTACCTGAAGAACTGCATGACTATAATTAATTTATGTTCTAATTAACTCTTGCTTAGATTATTGTAAAGCAAGCATACTGTAGCATGTATACCACATAGGTCTAACCTTGAACGTGTTTGGCAACTACAATTTGGGTAATTGTTTAGAGGCGCAAACCTTAAGCACTTTGGGTACATATATACCTCCTTTCACATGGATTTGCTGGAAATTGAGACGCTTGGCAAATGACACATATCTAACAAGCGAAGTCAGTGGGGAAGCCAGATTCACTTAACAACTGTGTTATTAACTTAACTGCCGTGATTCACTTAACAACTGTGGCAAGAAAGGTTGTAAAATGGGGCAAAGCTCACTTAACAAATGTCTCACTTAGCAACAGAAATTCTGGACTCAGTTGCAGTCATAAGTTGAGAACAACCTGTATACTTTCACAACCATGAGAAGTCAGGCAGGTAAATTCCCCCAAACCCCCAGCACCCAATTTGTGAACTTCTCCAGGGGGGCGGTGAGGTTTGCTCCTTCCTTACTTTATTTCAGTTGTTTTACTTGGTTTTACGGAGAGTTCTGATAAAAAAAAGAATGTGTGCTACTATTTTCATATATCTCATTTTGGTTGACTTTCCTGGTTTGATTACTTGAGTGTAATAAATTCCAGAATTCATTGTCTGTCTTGTCACTTTTTGGTAAAGGTAAGTGACACAGGAATCTTCTATATGAAGCCCACGATCCTAACATTTAAATTTTACGTATAACACAAAGCAATACATATTACTTTCTATATGAATAATGATCTTAGATTCTAAGGAAAGAAAACCCTTCAAATATTGCCTTCTGTTCTGTTCTCAGTGCCATACTCAAACACTGTAGGATATGAAGCCATAGGTATTATAGCAATGGAAAGTACACATATACTCCAGCCTTTCCTACCTGATCCTCTGCAAATTAACTGAGTTCCCATCAGCGCACTGCCATTTCTAGCTGGCTGTTCTAGAAATAGTAATTCTAGCTTGTCCCAAATGATCTGGAAAACAGATTGGGGGATTCTGTGCTTCGGGATTCAACACACACGTTGAACCATATTTAGTAGACAGTACACTTTGATATAGAAATACAAAGTTCTAAATTAGCAGAATTCTGTTGCCGGTTATATTTAGCCCATTTATGTTCTATAACTGTTCGTTTTTGTATCTAATATCGTTTAGAATATGCACATTTGGTAAGTTTCAAACTAAAATAAGAGTTCGATGAATCTCACCCTAGTCCTGCTATTTTTGTCCTATTGTTTTTGTCCAATCTGATCAACTGTGATACTCTATATCATTAGACAGAAATAGATAATATAGTCTCAAAGCAAAGATAAAATAAAATAACAACAAATGGGAGGTTTCCAGTGGTGTAAATCATAATACAGGAACTTATTAATTTGTCTACTGATTAATATCAAAAAGCATTAATGTCAACAGAGGTCATTAAAGTATATCACTATGAAACCAAATGAATGAGATATGAAGGATAGTGAACCTCATATGCACAATGCAGGTAGAAAATGATTCCCTTCACAATCTGAAGCTAGGTTGTCAGTGGAAAATCTGCTGCAGGATATCAGCAGTGTGACAGCCAACATTGCAGCACATTTTCTGTTTCTCATACGCAATAAAAGACAACACAATGCAGGTTTTCCATCTGGGAAATAATATTCTCTTCACTTTTTTGACATCTAAGATACTAGCAATCTCTGCCTAAACTAATAGGTACTTGCTTTTCCTTCTTTTTCCTCCCTTAAAAAATGTGATCACTTTGAGAAAAAGATTGGTACTTAAAAAAAATATTAAACTCAGCCTAACTCTTCTATCCTAATGGAAAAATATCACAATAACCAGGAAAAACTGCCATATAATAACAGACCACTGTGATGTGTGGTGTAGCGAGATTTTTTAAAAAATTGTTCAGAAACTTCGGTTAGTTCATAACACAATTATTAAGCTTTTTCTGATATCAGTTAAGTGGAATTAACTGATTAAATTCATCATGGAGAAAATCTGCATGGTCACAAACAACTGACATAGACTTCATGGCACACAGTCAATCAATCAATCAATCAAACAAACAATTCTTTATCATTGCTGGTTATATTTAATAATTTTCTAAGCTGGTTATCATCCTTAATCAGCTTTGGGGCTTGGGCCCATCATACCTAACAAGATCCTGGAACAAACAGAATTCCTGGAGCACCAGGGAAGTACCTGAGGATTGGAAAAGGGCTGATGTGGTTCCCATCTTCAAGAAAGGGGGGGAAAAACAGACCCAATAAACTACAGACCAATCAGTCTAACACAAATACCTGGGACAATCCTGGAAAAGACAACCAAAAAACAGATCTGTGAACAACTAGAAGTTATAACTGGTAGCCAGCATGGGTTTGTTAAAAACAGATCATGCCAAACCAATCTTATTTCATTTTTTGATAAAGTGACCAAATTACTAGACCAGCGAAACACTGTGGACATAGTATACTTAGATTTCAGTAAGGGTTAGGGTTACGAAGTACACCACAATCTACTGCTAGATAAGCTAGAAAAAGGTGGAATAGACAATATCACCACCAGAAGGATTTGTAGCTGGCTGACAAATAGTACTCAAAAAGTAGTCCTCAATACTACTACATCCACATGGAGAGAAGTAAGCAATGGGGTACCACAAGGCTCCATCTTAGGACCAGTGCTCTTCAATATCTTCATCAATGACTTAGATGAGAGAATTGAAGGGGAACTCATCAAATTTTCAGATGACACTAAACTGGCAGGAGTAGCCAACACCCCAGAAGACAAGCTCAGGATTCAAAAAGATCTTAACAAACTGGAACAATGGGCCCTATCCAACAAAATGAGTTTTAATGTGGAGAAAAGCAAAGTGTTACATTTAGGCAGGAAAATCAAAGATAGTACAGATTAGGTGAGACCTGGCTCAAAAACAGTAACTGTGAGAGGGATCTTGGAGTCCTAGTAGACGATCACTTGACTATGAGCCAGCAATGTGCAGCAGCAGCCAAAAAGCTAATACAATCCTGGGGATAGAATCAAGTTCACACAAAGTATTAGTGCCGCTTTATAAAACCCTAGTGAGACCACACCTGGAATACTGCAACCAATTTTGGTCACCATACTATAAAAAAGATGTTGAGACCTTGGAAAAAGTTCAGAAAAGAGCAACTAAGATGATCAAAGGCTTGGAGATTAAAACATATGAAGAACGGCTGCAGGACTTGGGTTTGGCTAGTCTAAAGAAAAGAAGAAATAAGGGTGACATGATAGCAATATTCCAGTATTTGAGAGGCTGCTACAAAGAAGAGGAGTGTCAAATTATTCTCCAAAGCACAGAGGGCAGGACAAGAAACAATGGTTGGAAACTGATCAAAGAGAGAAGCAACCTAGAATTAAGGAGAAACTTTTTAACAGTGAGAACAATTAACCAGTGGAACAGCTTGCCTTCAGAAATCGTGGGTGCTCCATCACTGGAGGTTTTTAAGAAAAGACTGGACAGTCACTTGTCTTGATGGTATAGGTTCCCTTGCTTGAGCAGGGGGCTGGACTAGAAGACCTCCAATGTCCCTTCCAGCTCTATTCTATTCTATTCTATTCTATTCTATTCTATTCTATTCTATTCTATTCTATTCTATTCTATTCTATTCTATTCTATTCTATTCTATTCTATTCTATTCTATTCTATTCTAAAGACTTTACGTTCTGAAAAGGAGATTTATTGTAGAAATAAAACTGTTATAGAAGAATCCCACCAACATTTTTGTATCAAATGCATGCTCTATTTATAGTGAAATCAAAGTCCCATTAACTGACATGATTGCACATGATTCTCCTACCCATCTTGTTTAATAGGATATTAAAGTGTCTTTCGTCCATGGAGAAGAGACAGTTTCTACTTGACTCCTATTTTGGTAACAGGGTGCTGGCTTGGGATTGGCACTCACGTTAATCCAATGGTACACTGCACATGAGTCAACACATGCCCTGAGGCCTACCTTCATCTTTGTCAGAGATGAGGATAGTGAGAATTGAGCAGAAGAATCTTTTCCTTTGTTGGGAATTTTCTCTGTCTCATTTTCCACCCATCCAACTGCCTTTTTGATATAACCTATCAGCCTTGGCAATAGGCCAGGTGAGGATTACAAGAATGCTACTTCATTATTGTAAGGTATAACAATAGAATCCTTTAAGAATTTTAATGCAAGCAGCTTCATCATTGAATGAATATTATAAATTTTATCAGTTTCCATCTATTGAAGAAAAAGACACTGACAAATTAACATACACTAGAGGAGAATATTCACTTTATTACTTACGCAATTACTTATTTCACCTATTCAAGTGATATAGGCACTGTTAACTTCATTCAGGAATATTCATACCAAAATTGCTTTTCCATCAAAATAGTATACAACTTCAGGACATATTATTTACAGTACAATCTTATAAACAGCTACTGAGAAGTATGAATTATTATTGTTATATTGCTTTACTACTGCTAAATGTGTAGAAAATTGCAAATTAAAGATCTGAAAAACACACATTTATTATCATTGGCTTAAGGTAGACTCTATCTTTTTAAATGTCAGCTTACATACTCTTGTATCTGATGAGAAAAAGCATGGCAGAAAAAGAATAGAATCATGCATAAAGATGTGTGTATGTATTTTATATATAGAAAAATTAAATAAAAAATAACATAATCGGAATAACCTTTAAAGATACTTAGTGCCGAGAAAATAAGATTTCTTATTTTCTTAGTAAATAAGATTTCTTATTTTCTTAGTTTAAATAGAAGTGCTTGTAGATAAGCATTCATTCATTCATTCACTTACTCAATCAATCAATCAATTTACAGGATTGACCATCTCAGATACTTGACTTTGGTTGGCTATATTAAAAATAAAAGTACAAACATGCACAGATAAACAACACACATAGCAGCTGGGAAAAATCATAGAAACAATTACCAAACTTTCAACACAACCAAGAAAAGGGCTCTGTCATACACCTGTACCTGTGGCTTACATCTTATACATTTTTCTTAAAAATGTGTTATCTGTATGCATTCTGTGCCCTTGTCTTTGACCCTCGCCTATGAAATACTAATAAATACATTATTTCTATTTAGTTAACTCACTGACAGTCAGAGACATAATCCTTTTACAAATAGTTCAATCTATATTTTGCCAAAGTAGAACGGTGGTTGTGGAAAACCAATTTTCCCATAATCAACTTCTTCTTGCAGTAATCAATTCAACTGCCAGTCAGGGAGATTACCTATGCCACATAATTATTTTTAATTCCTAGCACTGCTTCATTCAGAGACAATGCTAATGTTTGGGGCAACCTGTTTGTGATTGTTTGGACTGGTTAGCATCTTGTGTTAAGTTGTGGTTTGTTTATCTACAATTTATTAAATAAACAAAGTCAGCTGAGTCCATACGGAATAAAAACAAACACCTGCTTATATGGTACAGATGAGATTTTGAGCTCTACTATTGCTTTAAATCTCTAAGGAAAAACATTCATGTCTAGTAAAATGCTCCTAGACAGCAGTAATGTATATTTCTCAAAATGGCTGGGTCCATGATGTATTTGTCAAAAGATATTATTATGCAGTGCATCCAAACCTCTTGTAGGAAAATTTCTCTTCTCTTTGTATTGATTGCATATCTAGAGCAGGGCTTTTCAACTTTTTCACCCATTGTACCACTTTCAGGATATGGCAACATCCGAGTACCACCAGTCGCCTAGCAAGGTGTCAAAAACTTGATGACCAAAAAGAAAAAAGAAAAAAGTGATGAAGTACAGGCAGTCCTTGACTTACAACAGTTCACTTAGTGACTCTTCGAAGTTACAATGGCACTGAAAAAAATGCCTCCCAAGCCACAGCTGAGCAAGACACCTGCCTGCCCACCCGGAGGCACTCTTCCTCCTGTCCAAGGTTTTCATTGTTGTGAGCATTTCTGTTGAGGATTGGCAGCGGGGATGGGGTGGCCGGGGTGTTTGGTTTTTATTCCCCCCTGTCTGCTGGGTGCTTGCAGTAGGTTTTGGTCACTTCACATGACTCTGGGACACTGTGACCATCATAAATATGAATCAGTTGCCAAGCATCTGAGTGTAAATGACAAGACCCTGGAGATGCTGCAACATTCCAGCTGATCGGGGCTTCTTCTGGCTCAGCAGACATGCTGGGATCAACACCGAGCTCCAGCAGGAGCCTGGTGCTGATTCTGGCACTTCCACTGAACCCTGACAGCCCCAAAGAAGCGCTGATCCTGGCGCTTTTGCTGAGCCCTGACAGCCCTGCAGCTCCAGCCATCTCTCGCTTAGGCTTGTGCGGTGCTGCCACTGGTTCAGCTCATTCCCCTCCCCCGCTACCACTTTTCTAGGATGGTCGCGTACCACCTGCTAGGTGCCAATGTACCACAGGTGGTACCTGTACCACTGGTTGAAAAGCCCTGATCTAGAGTACTAGTTCCAATCCATACTGCTTATTGTCTCATTTATCTTTGCAGAAACCTCAGCTAGGGAAGTAAGTCTATCTGTAGATAGCAGTAGAAGATTCCAGCACTTGTATCCTATAAACTTTTTAAAAAAATAGAAAAATAGTTTCTGGACAAGTGACAAAGTTAATGATTGCTGTTTATTTTGCTGGGTTTTCTGATAGCTCAGATCAGCTACATTACCTAATACCTAATTATGAAGTTCTAATAATGTTTCCTTAGGAAGATTTACTAATTTGCTTTTAACATTGCCATTGATATTTTTAATGATATGCTTTTTTATGGCTGTGTTTTATTCTATTGCATTTTTACTGTAAGCACTTCACTATTATTTTACTAGAAGAGCAGGTTAGAGAAATAAAGAAAGTGCATAATGCTTCTGGATTCAAAGGGAATCTTACCTAAGAGAAAGAGCAAGAAATTCTGGCCAAGGAAATGGAATAAAGTGTGAATTGTCTCCTTGGTTGTAAGAGTAAGACTCTATAGCAGAGTTTGTTTTAAAGATTTGCGGGAGGGGGATACATTCTGATCTGCATGCATTACATGCAGAGATATAATTTGTCACGATGAAAAACGAATGACATTTCCTTCTGCTGAGGCCATTTGAATTCATCACATATTTTGACAAGTACATACTTCTGAAGACAGCACTTGCCAAAAGATGTCAATGTAGCTTAGCAGATCTTTTCTCCAGAGATATGAAAATAGTAATTTAATGAAAAGTTCAAAAAGAGAACATCAAGGAGGAAAAGCCCTGAAATTTAAAATGCAAGAGACTGATTTTTTCTTTCTGTTTGCTTTGAAGAAGTAAGAGCTGTTTTTAGACTATTTTTTCTCTTTGCAACAGTTATAATAATGATTCTGTGAATTGGGAAAGAAAGAAAGAAAGAAAGAAAGAAAGAAAGAAAGAAAGAAAGAAAGAAAGAAAGAAAGAAAGAAAGAAAGAAAGAAAGAAAGAAAGAAAGAAAGAAAAGACATGATACTTAAGATGCCCTGAAGTGAACTTTATTAAGAAGCTAGCCTTGCAGCTGAAAAATAATTTATTTTAGATGATTAAATTTGGTAGACAAATATGAAAAATATTCCATCTGTAGCACAGAAATGTACATATACAAGTGTTACAAGTCAAGGCTAACAAGAGAAACGGCAAGAAGGAGATTATTTATTTACTTATCAAATTTTGAAACCACCCAGCCCCACCCCACAGAAAGACAGATAAAGCATTGCTTAGACACTGCTCTCATAGGGAATGACTTAGGAAAATCATGAGGAGGACTGCAACTAAGTATGAATTTTTAAAACATTATTTCATTCAAATTTCCATGCAAATTCACTGTCTGCTAATTTTCCAAATCTATATGAACCTAGAAAATTGTATCCTCCTCATTGCAAATTGCAATTTAAAAATACACACACACACACACACACACACACAGAGAGAGAGAGAGAGAGAGAGAGAGAGAGAGAGAGAGAGAGAGAGAGAGAGCCACAGACACTCTAAAGCAGGGCTTTTCAACCAGTGGTACAGGTACCACCTATGGTACATTCACACCTGGCAGATGGTACGCGACCATTTTTTTCACATCAATCTTCATGGAATATACATGTTTTTTAAAAAAAATGTTAAATACAAAAAATAAGTGTATTGTTTGCCTTTCTCTATACTGTACAGTCTTTCTTCATTCTTACAGTTAAGTCCTTTCTGGCTAAGAGCCATCCTCAAGTGTTACCATCAAGTCATTGTGATCCTTTGTACCATATTTTGCCTGAAAAGCTATAATGAAGTGCTGGTTTAATCTTTATGACTTGGATCCAAGTTATTGCAGGACTGCATCTGTCCCCTGGAGTTGGCCTGACTGATTTTAGAAGTGGATAGGTCTTCAACATAAGTCAGAGCAGGAGACAGCTAATGCAAAGGCTACAGTAAAGATTATATTGTTACAGTGTACAATGAAAGAGTTTGAAAGTTTGCCAGTGTTTCCTTCTGCCCCCTGTTAAACCAAAAAGAATCAAGGAGGGATAATACTGAAGGGGTGTTTTTCCCTTACCCACTACTCTTTCTCATGGCTGAGTTGATATTTACTAAACTGCTCTTACATTTTCTCTTCAAGGTTATCTATATTTTTTGTTTTTATGACCATTTAATTCCTTTATTCAGGGTGGAGCCGGGACAACTGAATGGATCTGAGCAGTGCTTTTTTTGTAAAAGAAAAAGGTGCCGGAACTCACACACCTCATACAACCCACCTTGCCTACCCTACAAGGTTCCATCCAAAAAAGGTGCCGGAACTCTATTCTGAGCGTTCTATGACAAAAAAAGCCCTGGATCTGAGTATTTACTGGCCAGATACCCTCCTGATGCCCATGCAGGGTTCACAGCAGTTATTTTCTCTTTGCACTCTGATAGAGAAACATCTGACACTACCTAGAATTGAATTCTCAACCTTCCAAGTGAGAGGTGAGCATCTTCAATTCTAGGCCACCACATTGCTCTTTAAAGGTTATCTCTAAATCCTTCTCAAATTAAACCATTTAATAATGGTAGATGGGTAGGTAGGGACGTAGATATCTGCAACTCTAAGGGAAAGTTCACAAAATATGCCCAAAACAGGATTAAAATTGGTTTTATTATACTGTAAACTAGATTTCAGCTATGTTTAGATAAATTTGCTGACCTGCTACCAAGAAAATGATTTGTTTTATGATTCTTGGAAAAATAGAATCAAAGGAATAATTTAGCTCCCATTGTGAAGTGAATCATACTGAATCTGTACCAAATTCTAAAGTGCAGGTTGCTATGCAGTTATCCTTAAAATTTGGCAGCTTTCTCAACTTCCTTGCAACATTATGCAACATATGGTTTAAAACGTCCTGGAATAGAATATTATTAGAAATATTTACTTTGAGATATAATATGTTCGTGAACATATTATTTTGTGAAATTGTTTGGTCAAATGCATATTTAAATTGCAATTTTAATATTTATTGTTTTAAAACAATAACATAATGTAGAATTGACCAGTGAATGAAAACATAAGACCAGAATAGCTAGTAATAAAATGATCATCCTTACTTGGATGCAAATTGCAATAAACTAGTAAAACTGGAGGTATATCTGAAACAGAGATGATTATAATGCTTTTATGTTTCCCTGATTCTGTTTTAACCTGCTTAACATTTTTGCCATTTTATTTTAGACTTAAAAAAATAATTACACTCAGCAAACAATGAATGCTGTTCTGTGTGGACTGGTTAAGTCAAGACAAGCCATAAGCTTCACATCATTTAATAATCCTAAGTCAATGTGTACTTCTGCCTGGAAAATTGACCCATTCTGAGAAAAAAGATTGCTCAATAATTGTCCTTTTTTATAGATACATAATACTCTTGTTCTTGTGAAACTATCTCAGGTCATCTCTAATAAAGCTGAGACCAAGAATAACAAATATCGACAGTGTAAAGGGGGGTTTTCCCTAAAAAGACCATCCTTCCTTATTAAATACCTTTTTGTCTAGTGCCACCTGCTGACCAGACTATGATGTTTGTTTAGTGAAGAAATTCAACTGGATTTAGCAAATCAGAGAGAACTTACACATAGTACTCCAAATGTGCTTGCAGTTATATACACTGTAATGTACATTGAGAATTATTATTCTCTATCTGCAAAACAGAAAGTCTTCCACTTCGTGATATGTAACCAGCTGGAGGGGAATTGTTTCTTTTGTGCAATCTCAGGGTACACTTAAAGCTGGAAAGCAGGGAAGACATGTGCAACAATTCTAAAGTACATTATCACCAAACTTAATATGTACTAGCAAGAAAATGTCCTTTTAAAAATTCTCTCTAAAGCAATTGTCTTTAATATCAGAGTCTAAGAGCAAAGACGAGCATAGCAGAGACCAGGAAGAACCTCTTACGACCAGACAGAAAAAACTGTTTTACCTCTCCCTTTAGCTTCAGAAGCAGAGGAGAAGATATCACAGATCATAGTTACAGCCAGCCAACCTGCCTTAATGCAGACAACACACAATGCAAAAGTTTTTTTAATGAATTGATTCAGAACCAATACTTTTCCATAAACTTTTGAGCTCCTGCATTCATCTTTTATAACTCTGGGTGTTATGTACTGGGCTTTTGGTACCACACCACGTGTGTTGCTGGAGAGCTAACGGCTCTCCAGCAACCCAGACAGGCCGTCTCCGGTCCTGCAATTGGTCAGCCTCAGGCAGCAAGTGCGGGTTCAATCCTATTGGCTGCTACCATAGGGCTTGGCTATATATTGTGGCTGGGAGAGGCCTAAGCTCAAGTACAGTTCCAGCAAGAATAAAAGAATGAGTTTCTCTGTACTCAGCCATGTGTCTTCATTCCTGCTCACCAGAGCCCATGACTTAACACTGGGCATTATGAAATATAGTAGTGGTTCATTCAATTAAGAAAACATCACCTTATGCAGGGTATCCCAAGTGCCGGTCCATGGACCGGCATTGTCCATGGCATGCCAAAAATTGGGCCGTGCAAACAAGCGAAGCCCTATTCACCGGAAGCAGCACACAAAACACACCTGTTCCAGTCCACAAATAAACTTCTCTTCATGGAACTGATCCCTGATGCCCAATAGGTTGGGGGCCACTGATCTTATGCATTTCACAACAGTCCTGATATGTAAAAAACAAAAAACAAAACCTCAAGGTGTTAAGGTGGGTTAGAAACATTTCCAGAGCAAGGGTAGGAATTGCAAGACTATAACATACTCTATTCAGGGGTAGTAGGCAAGCTTGGCTGTTTTATGACTCATGGACTTCAACTCCCAGAATTCCTGAGCCAGCTCAGGAATTCTGGGAATTGAAGTCTATGAGTCATAAAACAGCCAAGCTTGCCCACCCCTGCTCTATGTCAACCTGCAGTTGCCTGTAGTTGGTGAAAATGCTGTTTATAGGAACTTTATATTGCAGACCTAAGGAATCGGATATCCTTCAGATAATTTGGATCGCAACATCTCAACAGTATCAGCAAGAATTGGTAAAAATGCAGCGTGAATAAATGCCTTTTTAAAAAGAAGGTACAGAAGAATGAGCTTCTTGAATAATCGATGTGATGGATACACAGAACATAATAACTTGGAAAAGTGCGTCCTTCTCTGACTCCTACATTTCTCTCTCAATCACATCTATTAGAATATCAGAATGCCTAAAACTAATGCCAATCAGTCATCCTAATGCAAGTGGAGGATTCTTAAATGTTTAAATCAACTTTTCAATACACCTGAAGTGATCTTTAAATATCAAACCCCAGAACCAACTCTTTCTGTTAGCTATAGCTGTTGCCAAATTTTGATCACCATCGAGCAATAGATGTTACCAAAATTGGAAAATAAAAATACAAAAAAAATAGTAGTAGTATTAATAATAGAAAAGAAAGCAAATATAGTACCAACAAGAACAGGTCTCTTGGGTTCAATTCCAAGAGCCACTTGAAAACCATCAGCATTTCTTCAGTCAATTGCAAAAGGCAGCTTTAATTGGTACAGCTCAGATCTTACGTGATATTTTGCTATTATTAAACAACATCTGCCTAACTCAGATCCAGGAGAAGGACTGGATAGACAAATAAAAATACCCAAACCAGTCTAATCATCTGGCTGACTGTGCAACCAACCATAATAATTTTAATCTTCATGGTTGGAATGAGACATTTAAGGTTAAACACATATTTTTTTTAATTCTTAGATTATTATAAATATTTATTCTTCCCTCCCCTCATGCATATGTAATTCGTTAGATCTGTTGGCTGCTCTGTTCACTAGCAGGATTTTCTTCAAATTCTTTCACCCTACACCCTAAATAACAGTTCCCATCCCCCCCAAAAAAAAAACCTAGCAGCTTTCTTTCACTTCTCCCATAACAATGCATGTAAGAATGGTTTAGGCTCAGAAACAGTTCACAGATTGAAAACAAAGCTTTTTGATATTGAGAAGCCGAGGCAGTTACAGTATTGTATTTACCAAATAAAATCATTATAGATGAAACTGCAAATGGCATGTGAGATTCAGCAGCTCCAGTGATGCAGATCCTATGACTCAGACTTCTCAGCAAAACACTCACAAAAAAACATGGCCTATGTGTGAGAAGACTATCAATGATTTCACTAGTTTCCAAAACAAGCCAACTCACATGACCTTCACTTTATGCCTTGGAGCATTTCTAGCTGACCAGAGAGATTTGGTAGCAAATTTGCATTTTCTTCAGAGGAAAACTCGCTGTGACAACTGCTTGGCAAGAAGTAAGCAGCCGGCATAGAAATGAAATGTACAAACTTAGTTCAAAAAACACAGAGGAATATAAGTATATTGTTTAAGGCAGCCAAATACAACAGCCCTTGCTGAAACAAATGCAAAGCTTGATTAGTGAGGTACCTCTGTAATTAAAGTGCTTTGGCTTAAACCTGCCAAGTCAATATCTTTTTGGCTGTACATGTGCAAAATAGTACAGGAAGTCAGTATGTTCTATAGTCTGAACCAAGTAAACTAATCAGAAATACTCAGAAATATATCCTATAGGGGACTTATTCCCAAGGTAATTGTGAATGGTGTCCCTTTCTTAATATATGTGCAGTTGAGCTTCATGACCTTATTTATTTCAGCAGACTTTTGTATGACTACAAACATCTGAATGAATCTTAGGTAGCAGCAAAGAGATACCGAGCATTACCAGTACAGTAGTTGTGCACCCTCTTTGTGAACCTCACAAACTAGAAGTGGACTGCATCAACTACTATGACTGGCTTTGTCATTCATTCATTATGGCAGTTATACTATGGTTTTTGTGTTTGTGAAAACATGTTGATTTGTGTGATATATGAACACCGCCATTGTATTAATGTATAAACAAAATAATTATAAATTAGTCAACAAAACTTGGATTAAAATATAATGGCTTAGTACAATATGTGAATGAGTAAAATGTTTCACTATGATAGTAAAGGATTAATATATTGGATATCTCACTAAGCCATAATATGGTTTGATTTGGCTTAGCACACATGTAGCTTATTCATAAACCATGGTAAAACACACAATATTTCAGAAGATTGTATGAACCAAATCTGTTGTCCTGTCCAGCTCACAAAAATCACACATACAAATCACAGGTGTCTCTTACTAAAAAGAAGTTTTCAAACAGAAAAGGCTTGAACAATGGCAAAAAAAGGTTTGAACAATCCATCAATACCCTCATTCCCAAAATACCCAGCTCAACCATCTTAAATTAGAGGAAAGAGAAGAAAAAAACAAATTGTAAACAAGGCACTAGAGGACCAAACAAATGTGGTATGAGGATCCAGAGTCCCTATTGGAGAAAGCAGGCTATGGAGTCGAGAAACGCAGTGGTAAAGTAAATGAAGAGTTGTTGCCAACAGATCTCTGACGCACAGAGATCTGTTTTGCTTATATAGAGGTGCTGTGATATGGATGGGTCTCTTTGCTGGGGCAGGGTTCTTTCTAGCCAATAATTTTGGTGAGTGATTTTGTTCAGCTTTCCTCCCTTCATGATGAATCTTACATTAGGGGAGATTTTTGTTTGGCCTCTTTGTATTCTGAGGCCAAGGATGGCTGCTTCTCCTGGTTGCTAGGCAATGCTGTTTCTCTTTGCTTGTGACTCTTCCAGTTGAATCTCCTCAGGCTGATGACTCTCCTGTAACTCCTCTTCTTCTTCTCTAGCTGGCCATGACATCAGCCTTCGCAGGTAGACCCAACAGGAAATACAGCCAGAAGAACTAAGGCTACATTAACAAAGTCTTGCAAGTTTGCTAGTACAAATCTCCCATCATTTCTTTTACAGCCTGAGAATTTAAGGAGGTCGCTTTCTTAGTCGCTTTCTCTGCCTATGCAGCTGAGGGCTCTGCCCTCTCTTATCCAATTGGTCCCTAAGAAGCATCTCTCTCTCATCTCCCATCCTCAGTCTGCCAAGGCCATTTTGACATACCATTACAATGTGTTTTTTGTACTATGACCTAATCAACAGTGCATTACCTTTTCCTGGCATGTTTAAGCAATGATCTCAGAAACCATAGGATGAATCCAATGGGTGCCTGCTTAGGTTCTCTACTTTTTATTAACTAAATGGCTTCTTCTGTTATAGCCACTGATGCCTACTCATGTTGCAGTGGGAGAAGACATCAAGAGGCGGGGGGGGGGGGGGAAGGCAATGGCTCAGTAGTTTAAAGATGCTGAGCTTGTCAACTGGAAAACTGACAGTCTAGGTTTGAAACCTGAATGCCATGCAAGGTGAGCTCCCATCTTTGACCCAGCTCCTGCCCACCTAGCAGTGTAAAAGCATACAAATGCAAGTAGATAAATAGGTACCATTTCTTTGGGAAATTGACAGCATTCCATGCCCCTTGACACATAGTCATGCTGGCCACATGACCACAGAAATGTCTTCAGAGAATGCTGGCTCCCTTGATCAAGAGATGGAGATGAGCACCAGCTCTTTTTTTTCATGAAATAAGGGAACAGTGTACTTTGAAAAACATTTGCTTTATAAAGAAGAAACTTCTAATATAGCGAGAATTCCTGTTTAGAATTTCTGTTTTTTACACATGTCTATTCAGAAGGGAACCTCACTATGTTCTCTAGCACGTGATGTCAGGTAACCATGCATAATTATTTACAGTACAGTTTCTTTCACTTGTACACAAAACTAAATCTCATTATGTTGAAGATATTTACTTCCATATAAGTGTATTCAGGATTACAATCCCAGAAGCCTTTGAGACCAGTGTAATGGGTGTATGTTAGTTTTTAACAGGGGAAATATTTTTTCCCCTCAGCCATGGAAATAGTCATCATCTCTTATTCTGGCTTACATAGAGATATGCAGAAAACGGATGCCAATTTAATGTATATCATGAGGTCTTTAGACAGATAGTAAACACTAAAGTAGTGAATTCTTTAAAACTGATTCAGAAAATGGTTTGTTTCAGAAATATGGGAGTACAAGTGAGACATTTCTTTAAAGCAAATTTCTTTTTCAAATTTCTACACAAACCAATGAATCAAAAGCAATTATGTTTTTCTGCAAGCCAGCCATGACTTTTTTCAGGCCCATGCTGAAGCTTAAAATAAGACATAGCTGTTTTAAAAAGTGCTTCTATGCTTCCACACATTCCAAAGCACCTCCACGGATTAATTTTTGAAGAATGCACAATCCTAGCTGATACTAGTGTGAAAGACATACTCTATGGAAATACACCCACTTCCTAGCAATTTTTCCTTTAGCAAAAACAAGTTGATCTTATTTTATATTATCTGTTCACAGTATAATAGATCTATTGAAATAAATAGTTTGTCTTGCCTGTTAATGATAATGGCTGGAAGACCAAAGGATCACCAATAAAAAGCCCAGTGAAGATAGAAAGTCTTTGAGGTTGGTGTAAGATAATTTTGTGTCTAGATGTGGAGACTTATACTTCCAGAATTCTCAACTCAATTCTCAACTTCTATCTGGAACATTCTGGTAGTTGGAAGTCCATTCATCTAAAGGACATCTAGGCTGAAGATGCAGATCATGTAAGTTACAGGGAGGACCTTCAATTGATCCACGATGGAGAAAACTATATCTTTTGAGGCTATTGTGTAGTGGGTTGTGGACGCATGGCAATGAATGAACAGATGAGTACCACATGTCAGCTCTTTATTCGTGGTAGGTGTGTACTGAACAAAGGGGGTTACCTGGACCCCTTATATACCTAGCCAGGTATCACTCTGGCCAATCCATCCATCTGTATCTCCCGCCGAAAACCCTTCAGCCAATCTGGCCACAGCACAGCACCACCTGGTGGTACCTGCAGACCTGCTGCTTCTATCCCCTACATAACACCCCTTCCCCCTTAAAAAGAAAAAAAAAACATATAGAATACAATTGGCATACAATAATGCATTACAACACAATATCCATAATATGCTGTGAACAGCTTTGGGCCTGTTCAAGATTGCACATAATCTACAAGATATGTCGGTGGTCTGTGAGTCCTGATAGACTGTCTCAGCCCTTGTTGGTCTTCCAAATCATCATCGGTAATGGTTGAGCCCTGGTCCCAATGTTCTGTTTGACCCAGTCCCTGGTCTCCCCTATTTTGTTCAAATGTTTTTCGTTGTGATTGGTCACCCTGAGACCCTTCAGGAACCTGCTTCCTGATTTGATCTACATGACACCTGATCTGACGATTTCCCTCCACCCCCACAATGTAGGACAATGGCCCAGTTCTGTCAACCACCACCCCCAGAATCCAAAAATGACCTGGCCTGTAGTTCCTTGCTCAAACCAAATCGTTATTGAGAAATTCTCTAGAGACTCTGGGATGCTCAGTCTCAGCAGCCACTCTATCAGGGTGCAGCCTGTCCAATTTGGTGATGAGCCTCCAGCCCCAACGAAGTTCTGCTGGACTCTTGCCTGTGGCTGTGCAGGGTGTGGTGTGTTGAGCTAAGAGGAACTGTGCCAACCGTTGATGCCAGTCACCACTGATGATGCACCGCAATGTGTCCTTGGTTGTTCTTACCATGTGTTCTGCTAATCCATTAGACGACGGGTGGAAGGGCACCGTTGTAACATGCTTAATCAAGTTGGCCCTGGTTAATGCCTGGAATTCAGCAGAGGTGAATTGAGGCCCATTGTCTGAGACTAATACGTCTGGAAGGCCATGTGTGGCAAAGAGCCCCCTGAGCACTTGGATGGTTTTGGCTGAGGTCATGCTAGTGACTGGTATCACTTCTAGCCACTTAGAGTGGTTGTCTACCACCACCAAGAACAACTGCCCCTGGAAAGGGCCTGCATAATCAATGTGTACTCTGGACCATAGAGTGTGTGTCTCTTCCCATTTGAATACTGGTGCATGGGGCATTTCAGGTCTGGACCTTTGGCAGTCATAACAACTGTTAACCTGTTCCTCAATAGCCTTATTGAGACCGGGCCACCACAGATAACGTCTTGCTAATGCTTTCATTCTGACTATTCCTGGATGTCTTTCATGTAATGACTTAATGACCGTGTTTCTTAGTGTTTCAGGAATGATTACCCTACTTCCCCATAAGAGGCAGCCCTTGTGTGCCGACAACTCATGCCTCCTATTGAAGTAAGCCTGAAATTCGGTTCCTGGAGACTTTTCTTGCCACCCCGTGACTACCCAAGATTGAACTCTGCTTAGGACTCTGTCTGCTGCTGTTTCCGCAGCTATGTCTTTTGCCTGCAGGGGGCACTCTGGGAGATCCTGAATGTACAGTGTCTTGGCTGCTGGTGCTGGATGAGGTTCAGCCCTGTCTAAGGGCAACCTGCTTACTCCGTCTGCATGACCCATCTCTTTCCCCAGTTTGTGCACTAACTTGCAAGAGTATGCAGATAGGAATATGGACCACCTAAGCATTCTGGGTGATAATATTTGAGGTGTCTGTTTGTCCGTTGTGAACAACCCCAATAGAGGCTTATGATCTGTGAATATGGTGAATTCCCTGCCATAGAGGTAATCATGGAATTTCTTGACCCCAGCCACTATGGCCAGGGCTTCCTTGTCTATTTGAGCATAGTTCCTTTCCGCCCTAGACAATGTGCATGAATAGCAGGCAATGGGCACTTGGTCCCCATTGTCTTCAAGATGGCTCAGTACAGCACCCACTCCGTATGGGGATGCATCACATGCGATGCATATGGGTTTTGACTCTATGAAGTGGGTGACAATGGAGTTACTAGACAGTAGTTCTTTCAATTTCCTAAAACTTTTTTCATGACTCTTTGACCAATTCCAAACAGCTTGCTTGTCTAGGAGCCTGTGCAGAGGCTCAGCTATGGCAGCTTTGTGTGGAAGAAATGAATGATAAAAATTTAAGAGCCCCAGGAATGCCTGTAGTTCCCCCTTGTTTTTTGGAGTGGGGGCCATTTTTATTGCCCTCACCTTGGATTCAGCAGGATGCACGCCCTTGGCATCTATTCTGAAGCCTAGGAACTCAGTAGATGCCACCCCTATGCTGCACTTGTCTTTTTTAAGTTTGAGCCCTGCAGAGTGAAATCTGTTTAAGACAGCCTGCAGTCTTTCAGCCAATACCTCCTCAGAGCTTCCAGTGATGAGGACATCATCAAAGTAAGGGCATACTCCTGGAATGCCCTTCAGTGTTTTCTCCATCACTTCTTGAAAAATCCCTGGAGCTACAGAGATACCGAACTGTAAACGGTTAACTCTGAAATCTCCTCTGTGTGTTACTATGGTTTGTGCATCAGCAGTCTCCGGGGAAACCAGGAGCTGCTGATATGCTTGTGCCAAATCTAACTTTGCAAAAATGGTGCCGCCCTGAAGAGAGGCGAAGATGTGGCTGACCGTTGGAACTAGGTAAGCATGCAAATTTAGGGCCCGGTTCACAGTGCATTTGTAGTCAGTGCAGATCCTCACCTCCCTGTTAGCTTTTAGTGGGGTAACTATAGGGGTCTCCCATTCACCCCTTCTACGGGTTCTAACACCCCCTGGTCCACTAGCCTGTCCAACTCCCTCTCTATTTTATCTTTAAGGGCAAAGGGAACCCTTTGGGGTTTGATTCTAATGGGCATGATGTTGGGGTTTAGCTTGAACTTGATGGGTGGCCCCGTGTATGTGCCTAGCTTGTCCTCAAATACATCTGCAAACGTTTCACAGACGGATTCGAGGATTGTGGCCTGGATCCTATGGATCCCTGAGATCCCTATGCCCAGAGCCTTGAACCAGTCCAGTCCCACTAGGTTAGTCCTTCAACCATCAACTACCAACACATTCAAGTCTCCACGAAACCCTCTGAACCCCACCAACAGTGTGGCCTCCCTCTTGATTTTCACGGGAGCATGCTGGAAGTCAGTTAGTTTTAGGTTAGTTGGCCTTAAGGTAGCCCACCGGTTGCTCCGGCCACACACTTGTTTAAAAGTCTCCTCAGAGATTATCAAGACAGTGGCTCCGGAGACTAGCTCCATCTTACAGGGTATGTCCTGCAAGTGGACTTCTAGCATAATTTGGGGGGTGAGTAACCGATGGACCCCCAAATGGGAAACAGCCTTAAGGTTCACTACAGCATTGGAGGTCATGTTTTGGGGTGTCCCAGTACCTTTTGACGACGTGTCCTCATTCCTCTGATGGCTCCGGCAGACCACAGCGATGTGGCCTGTTTTCCCGCAGATTCGGCACTTAGCCGAGCAAAATCTGCAGGTCACTCTTGCGTGGTTCCTCCCACAGCCGGCACACTTGGGACTGGTCACTCCGGCTCCCGGAATAGCATAAGTACTGGCCCACCGACAGCTCTCTGCAACGCCATCGGTCTCCACTGAGCGGTCGCATTGGTTGTTGTTGCGCTGACCTCTGGTGTACCACATTGATCTCTGCCGCCTCGTCGTCTGTTCCACTGTACACAGCGCTCTCCTGGTGCACTGATCCCCCAGAGCTGCTGCTGGGTCGGTGGGTTGTTTGACCGTTGCCGCTGGCCACCTCATATGCTTGGACCTCGTCCAAGACCTCTTGCAGGCTCATTTTCAGCTTCACAAGCAGTTTCTGCCGCAGCCGCTTGTCACTCACCCTGAAGGTGATACAATCTCGCAGGCAGTCCTCTAAGTCAGGAAACTTGCAAAGACGAACGGCTTGTCGCATGTCCACAATGAAATCAGTTGTTGACTCGCCCGGCCTCTGGATCCGCTGGACAAACTGGAATCTCCAAGACATCTCAGACCTCTTAGGCATAAAATGCCCATTCAGCTTGCTTATGAGATCACGGTAGGGAACAGTTGCGATAGGCGTGGGTGCGAACAACCCAACGGCCACATCGTAGATGGCAGACCCGCTGATGTACAGTAGCGCCGTCGCCTTCATGCGATCCTCAGTAATTCGGTTGATGAGGAGGTAGCCTTTGACCTGGCCCAAGTGTGATTCCCATTGCTCGGGCCGGTGAATATCGAACTTACGGATCTGAGTTATTTTTGCCATGGTATGACCGGTCCTAGGATGCTGCGATCCAGTGGTTTCAGCTAGTGATTTCAGCTAGTGATTCAGCTCTGCACGAAACAGCAATCCCACCCTCGTTGCCACTATTGTGTAGTGGGTTGTGGACCACATGGCAATGAATGAACAGATGAATACCGCACATCAGCTCTTTATTCATGGTAGGCGCATACTGAACAAAGGGGGTTACCTGGACCCCTTATATACCTAGCCAGGTATCACTCTGGCCAATCCATCCATCCGTATCTCCCGCCGAAAACCCTTCAGCCAATCCGGCCACATCACAGCGCCACCTGGTGGTACCTGCAGAGCTGCTGCTTCTATCCCCTACATAACAGAGGGTCCTTGCCATGATAAAGATAAAAACCACCACACATGAAACCAAAGTAAGTAACAATAAAAAAGTGAAATGTAATTTGATCTGCTTTGATGCAAAAGTTGGAAGTATAAATTTTAGGGAATTCTGAGCTTAAGGCCCAGATGGCAAGAACATCTGTCCACCCCTTACCTCTCCCCAACCAGCATTGACTGCAGGAGTTCGCAACTGATAAATAATACATCTGCTTTTTCTTTTTTCACTTTGCTTAACAAATATCCAAAATCCAGATAAAGGAATTAAAAACAGTAACGATAATAAAAACATGGATTGCTTGCTAAACTGAATTCATGTAACAGAATGTATTTGTTTTACAAAATGAAAATAAAAATATCCAAGTGTTGAACTCACCATTGTTTTGATAAACCCAGCATTAGCAAAACATGGGAACTCTTGCCTATACAGTATGTGTCACCTGACCAGAATGTTAAGATCTCCAATGCTTTAGATAATAAAACCTCGGTGGAACTAAGAGGTTTGCTACACCTTGTCAAATGGGTACTTTTAAAACACATTACTAAGCAGCAGCTTGTCAAAACCCTCTCCCATAACACTTTTAGCTTTTACACTCCAGGCAGATGACATCTTTCCCCCCCCTCCCAACATAAAAGGATCTTCAGCAGAACTGCATTTTAACTGCTAATTCCACTGCTGAAAAGCTGACAGAGCAAGAATTATCTAGAGTTCCAGAAATTAATGTGCTTATATACAAGATATCTTCGACTCACTTTCATGCCTCAGGATTCCACAAAAAAGTAAATGTGTGATATCCCTCAAGCCATAGCACCAAATACTTCAAAGGAAAGCAAGTGATCAAGGTCTACTCCTTCCTGCTTCTACATCTCCTAATGTGCGTATGTTATGGGGTTTTTTTCCCCTCCAACAGCATTTTCCCACTCTTAAGGCCATTGCCAAAGAGGTATGAGAGTCAGGACGCAAGCATGATGACTCTTTCATTACCATTTCCTTTTATAAGATTGCTTTGTTTGTTTGTTTGTTGCCTTCAAATCAGTTTTTTTTTAATTCTTTGCAAATGCCTGGACAATTCCCTGCAGTTTTCTTGGCAAAAGGTTTTCAGATGTGGTTTGCCATTGTCTCCTTCCTAAGGCTGCGAAAGAGTGACTGGCCAAAGGTGACTTTGTCCTTGAGGCAAGACCAGAACCCAAAGTATCCTGATTTCTAGTCTGGTGTTTAACCCAGTGTTTCCTAAAGTGTGCTTCAAGGAACCCCTGTGGTCCCACAAGATCTCTTGATGGGGGTAGGAAACCAACATTATTTGCCAGATATTGAATATTATGTCACATGCAAAAAGCCAGGTGCACATTTGAAGGTTCAGTCTAACAGATTGCTTGCTAAAAGCATGGGAATCTTCTCAACTAATGCTCAGCACCTAGTCCTAGGGATTGTTAGATGAGGTTCAGTGACAATCAAGAAGGGTTAGACTTAGTTTATTTGTAGCTACATAATAATACTAGGCTGGTGTCTCTCTTTATTCACCCCCTGGCTATACCAGCACTTCTCCTACAGATATTTGCAAACATTTTAAATGATGCCTTTCTTTTTGATTTGTTTTTATTTGTCCTGCCTTAATTATTTTTACAAACAATTCAAGGCAGAGAATATACCCAACTCCTTTATTTTCCCCACAATAAAAACCCCGGGAAGCAGGTTGAGTTGAGAGAAAGTGACTAGCCCAAAGTCACCCAACTGACTTTCATGACTAAGGCGGGAGTTGAACTAACAGTCTCCTGGTTTAATATTGTTATTTTTACATGATTCAATAAACACATACTATAAATGTCAATTTTAATTTGTAATATGATAAATATTGATCAATATAACTCACACAAATAAAAGATCTTTTGTTTTTAAAGTGGGAAGGGGTCATGAGAGTCAAATATGGCTTTAACCACTACACCAAATTGCTCATAGTCGCTTAGGTGAGATTGGCAGTGTATAAATTTGATAAGTAAATAAACAACACTACTCTATTTTAACATCTGTCTCACATCATCTCCTCCACACCCTGCTTCCCAAACCTTCCTGGATCTCTCAACTGAATCTCAGAAAAGAATTCCGATCATGTACAATATTAAATGAGAACAAAGGTTTGTAAAAAATGCATTAGGGATTTTGTTTGAGTGTTACAGTGCAAATTAGAATTTTAATACAGAATCTTGCCAATTTTTTTCTCATCAATGCTTTCCAAATGGCTTAATTAGCAAAGAAAATATCTCCCAAATTGTTTCACTTAGCTCATAAATTACTAGAATTATCATATCAATGCTGCTGCTATTGTTATTATTACTGATCAATTAAACTTCAATTAACATTCTTTTTCAATAGTTCTGCTTTCCCATTTCTGAAAAGGACAGGATCTTTTTTTCTCCTCCATCTTCTCAACTTCAAAAGGTCCTAGATGGAGTGAATTACCTAGATCAGAGGTGTCAAACTGTCGGCCTGCAGGCCAGATGCGTCATGGCAAAACCCCATTGACGGCAATGGAAAAAAGGTTGCCATACATCACGACATGTCACATGACGTTGCAAGTTTGACACCCCTGACCTAGATCCTTTTCAGACCTAGGCATGGGATAGACATAGCTCTGGTTTCTCTGGTAAATGACCTGAGCCTGGACTTTGTGGTAAGAGCATGTGTGTCTCTTGGTGTTTCATTTTATTACACCTATTCTCAACATTGTATCTTTCTGGATTACCAGCAAGGAGAAAGAATGAGAAAACTTAGCAGACTCTCCACTTGCAATTCAGGAGGCAACAGGCTGCCAACCACCTATGCATCATAAGTCAAACTCACCCCAGGTAGGTGCTGATTCAGAAAGCAACAAGTAAGAACCTAACATAGGGAGAGAAATGATCCTTATGCCATCAGCTAAGGTCAATTTTGTAAGTCTGAAAGAACGCTTCTCCCCAACCATCCTTACAGCCTAAAGAAACATTAGGATCCAATCGGCTATGGTTGCCATGCTCACATTTGTATTATGTGACTGTTCCTGTAGCTGTGGCTCTTGCTGCTGTCTCCTAAAGTCATACAAGTTCCATTACACAACATTTACTTCCAATATACTAAGATATCTAAATAACAGAATATCAAGAATGTAATTCTACTATTTAAACATCACTGAAACAATATAATGCATCAAGACTTTTTAATAGCACAATGAAGAGGGGAAAAAGATTAGAAACCTCACAAGTAAATACTAAAAAAAAATACTAAAAAGCTTCATTTGGTGCACAATGCAGTGTCCAGCTAATCTGGTGACAGCCATTACCGTAGGTCAGTATTGTATTTCCTGTCCTCCGGTTGCTGCATTGGTTATCAATAATTCCCAAGTCCAATTCACTCTATTGTTTATGATCATTAAAGCCCTGGGTCTCAATTCAATACATTCTGGAGAACACCCTACGTTCATTGGGCAAGATGCCTTGAGTTAAAACAATGTTATTTGAGAAGGCACTAGTCAAACTTGGTGCATTAAAATACTATTAACTGAACAAACAAACAAACACGCTTTAAACAGTTTGATTATACCTTATTATCATCCCTGTGTCGGAATTCACAAGAAAAGTCCAAGTAAATAATTATGGATGACCTAAACACTTGTTTAATCATCTGCTAGTCCCTTTGCATGGACCTTTAGCAAACCATTGCAATTTCCCATAGGGTTGCAACATGCTGCCTTAAAAATGGTGTATGTGGAAATAAGTTGCTGAGTTGCATTATAAGACAATTATGAATGTAAGACCTCAAGTATTAGGGAAAAAAAATGATTGCCTTCACTGCCATCTTTTCAACAACTATAAAAAGCTCCCATTTTTTCAGGCAAATTATTTTAGAAATGGATAAAACTGTTATACATTTTTGTACATACTTTGTGTTTTTATATACAAGTAGAAACTTTACATTCTCTACAGAATGATAAGAGCCCTGATATTACTGTTTCCAAATACACAGAAATAGAAAAACAAAATTCTTGAACTGTGCAACCCTAAGTGATAATGAAATGCACATTTCACCAAATAAACAATTCAATTCCTAGTACATATAGTATTTTATTACAGCATTTTTGGGGATTGAATTTAGATGCATAGCACACCAGATTTCCCAGTTGGCAGTAGATCACCTGTCCCATTAAATGTATAATTTACTCTGTCAGACAATTCTTACTGTGTATAGGGGTCATTAAGAAAATCTCACTACCCTATTCCTGAAGCATTTCTCTCTATTTTTGAGGATACAGCATCAACAGTTGACATTCAGTCTGTTTAGTAGCAAAGTTTCTGGCATATGGAAAGTGCACTGGAGATTATTACCGATAACTGCCAGTGTCTTCTGTCACATTTTGTTTACAATATGCCATATTTGGCTTTCATGAATAAGGTGTGAATAGAAATAAAATTCGGAATGCTTGGTTACAATAGGAAGAGCATAGTTCGTAAGAAAAAATCATCCTCTTAAAGCTATTTTCCAGTCCTGCCTCATTTCTCCCAACCTTCCAAAGATTTCAGATATTGTATGAGTCACATTCAGTCACTAGACAACCTGTGACCCATTGGGCCACTGATTCAGAGACATTTCCTTACCTACAGTGAGAAACACAATGACCACAGGAGGAGAAAAAAAACAAACAGTAGGGACTTCCTGTCAGCTTCCCCACTGGCTATGCTTGTGTCAAGATGGCAGGGAGCATTAGAAATGATGACCACATAACTGCAGATAACCAGAGCTAAAGTGGCCACAACTTTGCCAAATTTAAATCCCGTAAGATTAATGCGTCCCAGATTTTGGAAGCATTCTTTAAGTTAGCTCTTCTGAGATATGTTGGTTCAAAAAAATGTTGTCCAATTGTTGCCCAATTGAAAGTTACAAACAGACAAACAGGAGAATTTTAGTGGTATATAAGCATTGGTAACATTGAACATCAAAGACAATGTTGTCTTCCTTTCCCCATGCTTCAAATCTTTAAAAAAATGGCTCGAAAGATCCCCAACAAAAACAGCAGAAATGAAGGCTACAGAACTGAGAGAGTATCTGCTAATGACTGAGAAATGGCAAGAATGAAGAAGCCTGGGTATATATTGTGCTATATAAGTGACTCCATGCTGGTAGCCAGTACTGAGTTTTATCCAAAAATACTTGGCAAAAATATGATTGATCATCTGAAAGTATTTAAGGGAAGCATTTCTGAAGCAAAAAATATATCTCAGAATTTACCTCAGTATAGAGGAAAATCTATTGGTTACATCTGAATTTAATATAGCTACCTCTGCCTTTCTAATTGATTTGTATTCCAATTTCATTTTGAGCTTTTTTTTCCTTCTAACATTAATTATTTTATGTTCTTATTCCAGATGCTCTTATTCTCTGTGGGTGATTCATATCATTTCTTTTCACCACAACTTCCCCCCCCCCCATTTTTAATGGAATCATCTCATAGAAAATAGAGTCATTTATCATACAAATGTTATCCCAATACTGCAAACATACATCTATCGAATACTAGGCAGATGCAGCCTTGAGATGGCAGAAAAAAACCCAATTTCATTTCTTAGTAAGAAGGATCAGTGGCCAGTGGAAAGGGGAAAGAACCAATGTTCTTGCATTTTACATCTCCTACCTAACTGATAAAAATACTCATGTTTGGTGTCCTGGCGACTTACGTGGATACAAGGCGAGTATTTAAAGGCATTAGCTGCAAATTGATAGATTCAAAAATATAGCTATATTAATCAGAATTATGTCAAGATTAAAATTAATAGTGAGGTAACAAAGGGGTTTATTACACGCAGGAGATAAAAAAGTAGATAAAGCAAAACCACCTGGTTATGCTTTTAAATATAGCTTTTTTGGGCAATTCAATGAATTGTATTATTTTCTTAAATAGCCATTTCAGTGCTTTAAAAATATGTATAAAACAGCTGTTTCATGTCCTAACCCAAACTATACAATGGTCTTCCAATCTCAGTGTCCAATGAATGTTCATTAGCGTTTTAGCACATTATGTCCCACATAAAATTAACTACATTCCTGCAATTTTTCAATTGTATCATCTAAACTGATACAGAACAGGAGTTAGGTAAAGGTAAAGGTTCCCCCGCACATGCGTGCTAGTCGTTTCCAACTCTAGGGGGCGGTGCTCATCTCCGTTTCAAAGCCGAAGAGCCAGCGTTTGTCCGAGGACGTCTCCGTGGTCATGTGGCCGGCATGACTAGACGCAAAAGGCGCACGGAACGCCGTTACCTTCCCACCAGAGTGGTCCCTATTTTTCTACTTGCATTTTTACGTGCTTTCGAACTGCTAGGTTGGCAGAAGGAACAGGAGTTAACAATCCTTATAAGAAAAAACAAAATTAAATATATACAGTATATCTTGTTTTATCTGGTCCCAGCTTCTTAGATGTGGTGTAAATTGGACTGATTCAGGTCCAAAGGACTATGGAACTAGTTACATGATTCTTTGAAGGCTTCTGAAGAAAGAAAAAGGGGAAAAAACAAAGCTAGTTATCTAACAGTTGCATGACTGTTGTGGAATGCAAAGCCATAAATTGAATGGACCTCTGTGAAGGACCTCTTCTTTCTAAATCTGAATTTTATCTGGCTACTTTTAATATAAAGTCCATCAATGTGCTTGATATTATTTGTATGGAGTTAATTCAATCATAAGAGACAAAAGAGTCAGGTGCAAAGAATCAGCAATACACATTAAGTTCTAGTTGATCTGATTTATTGCTCATACCTATATACAAGATTCTAATGAACTAATGTTTATCACTAAATGGGAATAGATAAAAGTCAATGGAGTACAACAGGGATTGGATTTAGATTATTTGTGGGAATGTAACAATTATAGGCTGGTTACTCTCTTGACTCTGGCCCCAGGCTCTGCCAAGTCTTCCACAGAGACAGATCTCTGAAATTCAGAAAGAATAAAGGGAAGCAAGGGAAAGAAACTGTACTGGATTGCTGAACTTCAATGAAATTACAGCTCTAATCCCATGCTGGTTGGTTAAAAAAATTAATTAAACAGTCATGTAAATATGTGGAGATTGCTGCTCAAAGTTTTATTTTGTTGGAGGATGGAGGTCTATGTATTGTACAGAAGGCAATCTATTCCACTTTTTTCTCAACTAGTTTGGATAAATTATAGCTTTGGAATCTCTTAACCATTTTACATCTGGTGCATGAGAGTTCTATTTAAATTGCAGGGATGTAGTTAATTTATATATTTGGTCCACAATAACATGGTAGTTATTGAAGTGTTCTTGCAATTCTCACACTCACCTGTAATCTATTATTTTGATACATAATTAGCAGACTTAACATCCACTTCCTTTTCATATTATTTTTTATTGCCATAAACTTATGCCCTTTAACATTCAATCCATATTTCCCATTTTTTAATAGTTACAGATCACACCTGCAGCATTTTTGTAATAGTAAGAGAGATGATGGAAATCTATAGTCCATGACTAATAGATATGGCAGAGTATTCAATTTTATTCTGGCTGAGGATCACACTTCAAAAAACATAAAGAATCACGGCAAACCATTCCCCCCCCAATTTAAATTATACTTAATTTGCACTCAATCAAAATTAAATGAAAATACTTAAATACAGTCAATATTATTTACTACATCATTACAATTATTAAAACCATAAATGCCAACTGCACCCATTGATTGATCAGGTCCATTGTTAACAGGAGACTAATGGCCAGTCCCTCCAAGCCATTTCTTACCTAGACCACTTCCTATGGTCAAGCAAAAGTATATACAGAGCACTCGATGCCCTGCTCTTGCTAGGCAATATTTTAGGTTCCTATAACATATCTTTCAGGCTGTAGAGAATTACATGGGGATGCATGCAGCTCAAAGGTTATGCTTTGATACCCTTGCTTTAAAAGATCACCCACCAAGGTGTTTTTTTGGTCAACAAGTTACATGGAGCTTTTAGAGTCCTGTGATATGATTACATAAACAATCAAATTATAGAATTTAGACAGCCCTGATGTAATGAATCCTTGGGCAAACACAATGGTATATTACAATATTAAATATTGTAGGTCACTCTAGTTAGCATTAAGCTGCACTGACTGTGCTATTATTTCCTATTAAATGACTGCAAAACCCCATCCAATCATTTGCTCACATGAAGATGCTTTAGCATGAAGATTTCAGAGCCTGCACAGTCTTATTGTGCTGAGATAACCCAGAAATAAATACAGTAAACAGTGGTTTGTATTAAATGGTGGTTTATCTTATACTATCTATAATATCATACACCAGGAACATACACGTGATAATACAGCAGGAGAACATAGCAGCAGAGCCTTCCCTTTTATGCAAAGGCTCTTAAAGGGACATAGACCCTGCTGAGTCATTCCCATCCTTACATCATACATCTCAGATTATACAAGCAGGTTAACTTCTAAATCATTACGTTGACAGAAGAGGTATGAATGAAGGACAGACAACTATCTGTATTGTTTCTTGTATTCAAAAAGCAATTGAAATTGCTGTATATGTGCAGAAAGAAGCAACTAATGCTAACATCTCTTCTTGTTTTCGTACCAGCAGAATGAACAGATTCTTGTAATATTCAAGTATCACACTGAACTGAGGACAACCCAACAAATAAGAGTGGGGTTAAGACTCCAAAGAAGGCACCCTTTTGAGGGGCAGAGGGTTAGGTTTTTAAGAAGTCTGCCAGGTTTAAGGCACTCATTTTATCTCATCCCTCAAAAATGTAAAAAGAAAAAAAATGAACATAGGATAGAACTGGAGGACATGGGCATCCTGATGTGTATGGTGACTATTAGAGGGAAATGGAGTCACAGGCCTTCCATACTATGGTGTATGCTTTAATGAATAAATTATCCAGAATAATAATTGCATAAAACTCCAAAAACAATAATAATTTATTAAATTATATTGAATATGGTAAAAGTTAGAAACCTTAGGTGTAAAAATATAAATTGCTCTAGCACATAAAATCTCTAAAAGTTTCTCTAAAAGAAATTCAGCAAAAATGTTAACAATTTATACATAAACTTAATGGGTCTTTATCAAGCTGGTTTTAATCCATTCTCCTAAGCCAAAACTGCATTTTAAGGAATATTAGTGCTAGCTATACACAGAATCATTTAGGTATAGTCCCACCTTTCCCTTTTTTATCTGAAAAGGTGACATCCCAAAGATTAGAGACAAAATATATATATATATATATATATATATATATATATATATATATATATATATATATATATATATATATATATATATATATATATATATATAATTGTTGCACCATGATACGGGAACTTATATGGCTGCAATAAGCTAGTATAAGAAGCTATTTCACATAATCTGGCAAACAATTCCTCTGAAGATGCTGACAGAGTGTGTGCCTCTGCTGTAACAAAGCCAGGAGCACATTAGTGATAATAAGAAACGGTATTGAAAACAGAGATGCCAATATTGTAATGCCCTTTCATAAATCAATGGGGCAACCACATTCGGAACGCTGTGTGTAGTTCTGGTTATTGAACCACAAAAAGGATATAGTGGAACTATAAGATTATAAAAAGAGAGTGATCTGCTAAGATGATCAAAGGGCTGGAGCAGCTTCTGTATAAGAAGAACTTACAACATTGGGGTTGTTGTTATTTTTTAGTTTACAAAAGAGGCAAATGAGAAGGGACATTATGCATGGCATGAATAAAGTGATTAAAAAGAATAATTTTCTTCTTCCCCAAATTACTAGAACCAGAAGTCACCCAATTAAATTGAATCCTGAAAAATTAAGGATAGACAAAAAGATTTTTTTTAAAAAAAAGTGGTCCTCCACTTATAACAGTACATTAACAGTGCATCAACTTCCCTTCATCCAGTGCGCTCCCACAGAGAGAGCCTCCTTAGGGTGCCGTGGGTCAAAGAGTGTCGACTGGCAGCCCCCAGGGGGAGGGCGTTCTCTGTGGGCGCGCCAGACCTTTGGAATCGTCTACCGGTTGAGCTTTGGATGGCTCCCGACCTTCGCTCCTTCCGACGTGACCTAAAAACATACTTATTTGAACAAGCCGGCCTGGTCTGATGGGGTTGGGGTATTTTAATATTAACTGTATTAATTTTTATTGGAATTGGGCTGTATTATTTAATTCTTTTTTAACTTTTGTACATTGCATTGTATTTTTATTGTATTTGCCCTGTACAGGGCCCTGAGTCCTTCGGGAGAAGGGCGGTATAGAAATTAAATTATCATCATCATCATCATCATCATCATCATCATCATCATCATTATTATTATTATTATTATTATTATTAATTATTATTATTATTTAGTGACTGTTCAAAGCTACAACACCACTGAAAAAAGTGATATGACTGTTTTTCACAGTTACAAAGTTTGCAGGAACCCCATGGTCAGGTGATCAAAATTTGGACGCTTGGCAACTGGCTCATACTTATGACTGTTGCTATGTCCCAAGGTCATGTGATCACTTTTTTGTGACCTTCTGACAATCAAAGCGAATAGGGAAACCAGATTCACTTAACAACCAGGTTACTAACTTAATGACTGCAGTGATTCACTTAAGAACTGTGGCAAGAAAGGTCATAAAATGGGGCAAAACTCGCTTAATGAATGTCTCACTTAACCACAGAAATTTTGAGCTCCGTTGTGCTTGTAAGCCAAGGACTTACCTGTACATAATTTCAGTAGCATGAAAAATGGTGCTGGCTATCGGCTGGCCTAGCTTCAAAAAAGTACTAACATAATTAAGTGTAAGATCTACTTAAGACATATTATAAGCTTATTGAAATTCTTTCTGGTCTTATCTGTCTTATGTTTAGGGGCCACAACCGAACACTTTATCCTAACATTAGCTACTTGAGTTTGTTATGTTGCTTTTCTCATGCACGTGAATTGTGGAATTGCTTCCACCATTTGATTTTTGCCTAGTAAAGTTTACTTCTTCAAACAATGCTACAGGTCTGTCAAATGCGGGGGGCAGGGGGAGAGAGAACAGGAAGCTGCTGAAACCACTGCAAAACGACACAAAATGTTTCTATGCTCAGAAAGGTCACCAAACTCTTCCAAGCATATTATCTGCTGAGATTTCAGGTCAGTGAGAGTCATTATTTCAACAGGGGTTATTAATCATCTCTATATTGCTTCCAATTTGATTCTTTATGAGGAGCATTTAACACTCTGGATCCTTGTCTGAACATAATAAGTTATTCACAGAGAAAAATCTTCAAGGATGCCAAACAACAAAGTGAATTCAGAATTCAAAATTTAGAAAAATTGCACTCTTTGCTTCAAGCAAATGCGTCTGATTCTATATTTTTATTCGAGCTAGGATTTGCTTGCAAGCAGTTTTAATTTCTTTTTTTTAAAGAGCTGTCTCATGCCAAACTATGCTTAAAAACATATGCGATATATGAGCCAAACTATGATTGCCTAACTATGCTTAAAAACCTATGCAATATGTAAGCGTAAGTTCTAGGAATGGCTAGATATGATTTCTAGCTGAGAGGCTGGTTGGGTGTGGGGTTTTAGCTCCCTGAGAATAGTAAGTATGAAAAGAAACAAAAATACAAATCTGCTAAATTTATATAATGTGCACTTTTTTTTAAAAAAAATATCTTTTCTTCATCTTTCTTGGGTTCTCTTGGAAAACATTAAAACTTCCTTTAGCTGTGACTAATGGTTTGTGAAAACATTTTGCAGCTACTAAAAACTATCATAGCTGTAAATTAGTTTCAATACAAGACTTAAATAGCATTCAAGTAAGTTAAATAATTAACTAATGATGGTGAATTCTGCTGGCGTATAGTTATTTAATAGTGCTAAGTATTACGCTTAGACTGATGTGAAATAGCAATGCAAAGGCAATTTAGCACTAACTGCCTATTCACCTGCTGTGGAAAATGAGATGCTTATACTAATAAAGTATGTAATTACTTTAAATTAGTTTAAATTTTCCAGATACCCTTTGATCCCTCAAAAAAGAAATCCAGTTCATTCTTTACTTCAAAGACAATATCATGCTGTTGCACTTGAGGTGAGAGGAACAGACTGAGCTTTTATTTCAAAGAGGACAAACATCCCTTGTTTATTTTTAGCTGTCTGGAAATTTGGGATGCCAGAGAGAGAGAGAGAGACAGACAGACAGACAGACAGACAGACAGAGACAGACAGACAGAGAGACAGACAGACAGAGAAATTCAACCATCGGAAAATAAAAGTGAAATGCAAATGAAGAGATCAATGAATGGCCAAGGGAAAACCAGATAGTTGCACCTGAGGAGACGATGAGTGTAGTGTTAATTTTGTTGTGGCATAACTTTTTCACATAAGCCCTTTCATTCTTGTGGACCAAGTTTTATTATATATATTTATATTTATTAAATTTTTATACCGCCCTTCTCCCGAAGGACTCAGGGCGGTGTACAGGGCAATAAATATTAAAATACAAAGTACAAAAGTTAAAAGAATTAAATAATTATGCCCAATATAATACAATAGTTAAAACCATGTTAAAACCCAACCCCAACCCCAAACCCATTCACGCAACCACGCAGCGCTATTATTTCTTGATGCTCTCCTTAATGCTCAACTTCCCTCCGCCCAGTACGCTCCCACAGAGAGGGCCTCCTCAGGGTGCCGCCGGTCAAAGAATGCCGACTGGTGGCCCCCAGGGGGAGAGCGTTCTCTGTGGGTGCACCGGACTTATGGAACCATCTTCCGGTAGAGCTCCGGATGGCGCCCGACCTCCGCTCCTTCCGGCGCGACCTTAAAACCCATCTCTTTAAGGAAGCGGGCCTGGCCTGATGGGACGGGGTGGGTTTGTTATTATGACTTTAATTTTAAATTTGTACTATGGGCATTGTTTAATCATGTTTTAATAATTTTAACTTTTGTATCTGTCTTTTACGTATTGCCCTGTTAACCGCCCTGAGTCTCTTGAGAGTAGGGCGGTATATAAATTAAATAAATAATAATAATAATAATAATAATGCTGAAGAATGGAAATTAAATTCACTGTGAAGTTCAAGAAATTGTTTTGCAACCCATTCTTTGAGATTTCTTCTATTTTCTAGGCTTTAACTAAGGACTCACCGTGGCAGTTCTAATAATTTCTGACCTGCTTTTTCATGCTGCATTTTAGAGAGATATACCTGCATATGAAACTAGTACAGTACAGTGCACAAAGTATTCCAAGGATTTCCAAGATGTTCCAGGAAGCAACAGATCAAATGACATGAGTGAAATTACTGAACTTTACATTGAATGGGAGAAAGTCTGTTTTATAATTGACATTTATCTATTAACTTGATTTACAGAGCCATCCTTCCCACTTTTCTGTGACTCTAGGCAGTTTAGAATAAAACAAATAAGCATATACAGCACTTGGGAATGACTTATCAATTATTATTATTAATTCATCAGGCCAGAAAGCTTTTTACTGTAATGAGCCAAAATCACTGATTTGTTTTCAATCCCTTCAGACTTATTTCCATTTCCATTCATAGGTAAATCAGCCGTGGCCAAGTCCCTGCATTGTTTTGGTTAATTACAGATAGACTTTGACCATATTTCATCCCTGGATTTTGGTTTAAGTCATGCCAGCCATTCAGCTTGGCATCTCATGACTTCGCCCAATTTATCACCTTTTTTTTTTGCAGCCATTGTTAAGCGAACATAGTGGTCATGCAGCAGATACCACAGTCATGAGTGAACCCATTGTCCACAATCCATGTTTGTTCTGAATGAAAGCAAACATCAATTTCTGGCAAAATAAATAAATAAATAAATAAATAAATAAATAAATAAATAAATAAATAAATAAATAAATAACAAATTGTAGTCATGTGACCACAGGACATTGCAAACAGCTGTAAGCATGGCCCATTGCTGAATGCTCAAAATGTGATCAAGTGACCATTGTAAGGAGGGAAGGGCGGCCATTGAAACTTTGAATCCAAGTCCTAAGTACCTTTTTTTTACTCTGTTGTAAATTCAAATGGCCATTAAGCCACTGGTTATAAGTTGAGGATTATCTGTATATAGATCCTGGCCAGGGGTCTAGAATCTTGTATTCTGTTGCATAAGCTAATTTCCTCATGAACATTTATGCCCCATAATAAAACTGCCCATTCAGCAATGAGAATTTGCTGACAAAGCATATTAGTCATTTCAAATGCTTCATTTTCTGTTACCTTGTAAAAATGTAAAACGCACTTGAGGAAACTTGCAACTTTCTAGATAATATGATCTGATCACTTTTGGACTAATCTGTGGAACAGAAGTTAACTATTGACCAGGCTTTGCAATTCTCTTACAAAAAATGCAGTGCAACTCTAAGACAGAATAGATAGATTACAATATGCGTGTAAGGAATATTTTTGAAGGAAGCACACATTTAAAAATGTTGAAACATATAATTAGGATAAGAGGATAGTTTTAAAAATAAATGAAGAAATCTAGGAAAATAAAAGACCTCCTTTAATGTTGTGGTTAATGCGTAAGAGTTCTAGTTCCATCTTAGGCACAAAGACCTTTGGTGAGGCACCTTCCTTCAGCACTGGGAAGGAGGCAATGGCAACCCACTTCTGAAATCTTGGCAAGAAAAGTGCAGGAACCTGTCCAGGAATGTATCCTGATTTGAAGGCACGTCCTTCAGATCAACAAAATATGGATAAAGGCATGAGGAAATCATCTAAATGGAAATAATTTGTCTATCCCTATCCTTCAAACTAAATCAGAGGAACAACTCCATTTATGAGTAAAAATTAACAGAATATCAGCCAGATGATCAAAAAGCAAAGGGAACATTACATCAGCGAGTCCATTAGCTAAATAGGAAAGTCTTAAAAAGACATAAATATTTCAGCTGCTGATGAAAAGACAGCAGAAATCTCAAATGGAAGTAATTTCCACCAGAGAAGGAGAGCTGAACTGAGTCCTGACTGACTTTACTAAAACAACTTTCTTCCTTGTACCTTTTGATCAAGGTATCAAAGGATACAAGGAATGACATATTGAGGAAGTTCTGGGCTTCATATACACACACACACACACACACACAAACACAAGGAGAGGGAGAGAGAGGGAGAGTGTGTGTTTTTGTTTTGAAAATTCACCTTGATTAAGATTAGTTAGAGCTTCTAAGAAAGAGAAACAGCTAAAATTGCCTTAGGTTATAGACCAGGGATATGTGCTACCAGCTTCTTATCCTCATTTTAAATTCCACTGCCTTTGAGTTTGTTATGCTACTTGAATTCTCATCAAGCATTCTTTCTATGGTCTGCAAATAAAAGGTAGGATCTAGTGCTAGCTGAACAAACGTTTGGAAATCTGCCGGAGTGATTACTTGTAATGCCCTGCATGTTTTTGCAGAACCATTCTATGATATCTTCAGTGTTCCAATATTTTGAAATTCCTATGGGTCCATGGGATATAACCCCAAAGTGTGGAAATGGGAAGGGAGAATTGGACTGTCAGATTTTTTAAAAGTAATTTTTATTATTTAAAACAGACAACAGAAATTAAACAAGGGGAAACAAAGAAAAAAATGATGCAAAACATAGTATCAGTAAGTAGACAAAGAAAATTGCAGAAGTTGTACAGTTGGTGTCAGGGATGAGCTAAATGAAGATCTGGATTCCTTTTTAGTCTCTCATTGTGCGTTTCCAGTAAAACTTGCTAAGTCACCTGCTAACCTCAAGGGAAATAAAATTAAGTTTTTAAAAATAAGATACAGAATCAGAATATGGAGTAGTCATGGGAAAATTCAATGACCTTTATGGCAAAGCAATGCCTTCATACAGCACAAATTTTTATCTTATTGTTTGATTTGGTATTGCTTAAAAATATGTTCCAAAATATGAGGGCAATTCAGAAATAAATCTCCGTTTGGTTATCAATGACAGATACTCGCAGATACAGAACTTTTATTATACACATTAGAAAACTACAACATTACTTTTCAACATAATTGCCATTCAAATTGAGGCACTTGTCATAATGTCTTATTTGAAATTCCTTGGTAGTCACTCAGCACCAAATTGGGCTATAAGGGGATGATCAAAAATATCGCAATGGAATTGCTTCAAAAGTTCTTGGGTGCTTCTAGCGGTATGCAGCAAGCATTATTGTGAACCAAAACCACACCGGAAGTGGTGCCATAGAAAATCCCGCCAAATGTGAAGATGCCAAAGGAGTACTGCTAGTGAAGTTCATGGAGCATGGTTCGGCCATCAGTTAAGAAGTCTACTGTGAAACATTACGAAAACTCAGAGGAGGGGCATACTGACTTCCGGTGTGGTGTTGGTTCATGATAATGCTTGTCCACATACCGCTACATGCACTCAAGAACATTTGAAGCAGTTTTGTTGGGATGTTTTTGATTACCCCTCCCCCAATAGCCCAGATTTGGCACCAAACGACTACTAAGGAACTTCAAACCTTGTAAGATGTTATGACAAAGTACCTCAATTTGAATGGTGATTATGTCAAAAAGTAATGTAATGTTGTAGTTATCTTTTCTTGTTTTAAGTTTTATTAATTTTTAAGAATTACAATCTTTAGAGTGTAGTAAACAGCATGTTGTCTGGGTTCATATATTTAACATTACGTTCTTCAATATAAGTCTATTCAGTACTCCAAAATCCAGTATTTTTTCCCTGATCCCTTTCTTTCCCCTATTTTTTCCATTTTTCCCTCATTACACAATTACAATTCTTGGTACTATTGATGTATACAGAGTTAGATATAAACATCTTCATCATATTTTACTAATATTATACAAATAACAATAATATCAATTCATTAATCAATATTCTGTTTTTCGTGCTCTTGTTAAATTTCCCATCAATATTTAAAGTATCTTTGTCAGTTATGATTTTCTCAGTGTTAATTACATTTATATAGCTAAAAATTTTATTCATACCAATCCTCCTCTTATTTTCATATTTCCCATATCAAAAGAAGAGGGGAAAACATGCTAATTTAATTCTAAATCATATCTTTCATTATAAAAATCTAAATATAACTAAGGGTCATCCGTTCTTTTAACCATATTCAAACAAGTACTTAAACATATGATGCCCCCTCTAATAGGTCAAATCTATTTTTTAAATAGATTTAGAGGACAGGAAGGCCTGGAGAAACGTTGTCCATGGGGTCGCGATGGGTCGGACATGACTGCACAACTAACAACAACATTTTTTAAATCAAACTCTCACTTTCTTTCTTTGCCAAGCAGCTTTCCAAGCCAAGGCAATTAAATCGCCCAGGAATTTTCTTTCTATTTTTATGAAAGTTGCTTGGCATGAGGAAGACAATTTAGGTAGGGTATTTTTGAGGGGGAATGCTGCCCATTTATGTTCCTTAAGCAACTCCCACCTCCCTTCTCCCTTAATTTTTCCCCTCAGCTTTTGTCTCCCAAATTGTAATATTTCCCCTGACAGCTCTATGTTCCATTCCCCAAAATCTTCTTCCTTGTCATCAGGTGCCTCTTGCAAGCTTAAAGGGTAAAGGATCTTTTGCAATTTCATTGTTATGGGTAGGTCTTGCAGTATTTTATTTGTGTATGGTAGTTTATATTTCCCTTCTTTCATCTCTTCCATCTCTAGGTCCATTTCCTCTGCTTCATCTTCCGATCTCTGGTTTATTTGTTCATACTTTGTAGTTGTTGTCTGGGAACTTTCTAGTTGTAGATTTAATTTGGAGATTTGCTTATTTATATTATCTGAATTATTTTTAGTCTCATTGTGATTTCTTTTTATGTCCTCGTTGTATGCAACAATTGTTTGATGGATTAGTTGTAGCATAGAGTATATTTCCCCCTTCATGGATTACTGCCTTGTCGTGGCGAAGGGGCTTGCGTAATTCAATGAAGCTATGAGCTATGCCGTGCAGGGCCACCTAAGACGGAAAGGTCATAGCAGAGAGTTCTGACAAAACATGATCCAATGGAGAAAGAAATGGCAACCCACTACAGTATCTTTGCCATGAAAACCCCATGGACAGTACCAAAAGGCAAAAAGATAGGATGCTGGAAGATGAGCCCCTCAGGTGTCCAATATGCTACTGGGGAAGAGCAGAGGGCTAGTACTAGTAGTGCCAGAAAGAATGAAGCGACTGGGCCAAAGCCGAAAGGATGCTCAGCTGTGGATGTGTCTGGTGGTGAAAGGAAAGTCTGATGCTGTAAAGATTTTTTCTCCATAGGAACCTGGAATGTAAGATCCATGCATCAAGGAAAGCTGGACGTGGTCAAACAAGAGATGACAGGACTGAACATTGACATCCTAGGTATCACCGAACTAAAATGGACAGGAATGGGTGAATTTAATTCAGATGACCATCAGGTATACTACTGCAGGCAAGAATCCCTCAGAAGAAATGGAATAGCCTTCATAGTCAATAAAAGAGTAGGAAAAGTAATACTGGGATACAATCCTCAAAATGACAGAATGATCTCAGTTCGAATCCAAGGCAAACCATTCAATATCACAGTAGTCCAAGTCTATGCCCCAACCACCAGTGCTGAAGAGGATGAAATTGACTGGCTCTATGAAGCCCTACAGCACCTTATAGAACTAACACCAAAAAATGATGTCCTTATCATCATGGGGGATTGGAATGCTAAAGTAGGAAGCCAAAAGATAACCGGAATAACAGGCAAGTTTGGCCTTGGAGTACAAAATGAAGCAGGGCACAGGCTGATAGAATTTTGTCAAGAGAATATGATGGTCATAGCAAACACTCTTTTCCAACAACCCAAGAGACGGCTCTACACATGGACATCACCAGACGGTCAACACAGAAATCAGATTGACCATATGCTCTGCAGCCAAAGATGGAGAAGCTCTATACAGTCAGTAAAAACAAGACCAGGAGCTGACTGTGGCTCAGACCATGAGCTTCTCATTGCAAAGTTTAGGCTTAAACTGAAGAAAGTAGGGAAAAGCACTAGGCCACTCAGGTATCATATCATATCCCTGTTGAATATACAGTAGAGGTGACAAATGGATTTAAGGAATTAGATCTGATAAACAGAGTGCCTGAAGAAGTATGGACAGAGGTTCGCAACATTGTACAACAGGTAGCAACCAAAACCATCCCAAAGAAAAGAAATGCAAGAAAGCAAAATGGTTGTCTGAGGAAACTTTGCAAATAGCTGAGGACAGGAGGGAAGCGAAAGGCAAGGGAGAAAAAGACAGATACGCCCAATTGAATGCAGAATTCCAGAGAATAGCTAGAAGAGATAAGAATGCCTTCTTAAATGAACAGTGCAAAGAAATAGAAGAAAACAATAGAATAGGGAGGACCAGAGATCTCTTCAAGAAAATTGGAGAGATGAAGGGAACGTTTAATGCAAAAATGGGCATGATAAAGGACCAAAATGGCAGGGACCTAACAGAGGCAGAAGAGATTAAGAAGAGGTGGCAAAATTACACAGAAGAACTATACAAGAATGAGCTTAACGTCCCTGATAATCACAATGAGGTGGTCACTGACCTCGAGCCAGACATCCTAGAATGTGAAGTGAAGTGGGCCTTAGAAAAGCTGAGCAACAACAAAGCTGGTGGAGGTGACAGTATTCCAGCTGAGCTATTCAAAATCTTAAAAGACGATGCAGTAAAAGGGCTACACTCAATTTGCCAGCAAATTTGGAAAACTCAACATGGCCACAGGATTGGAAAAGATCAGTTTACATTCCAATTCCAAAGAAAGGCAGTGCCAAAGAATGTTCAAACTATCGCACCATTGCACTCATTTCTCATGCTAGTAAAGTTATGCTTAAAATTCTACAAGCTAGACTCCAGCAGTATGTAGATCGAGAACTACCAGAAGTACCGGCAGGATTTCGAAGAGGCAGAGGAACTAGAGATCAAATTGCCAACATACACTGGATCATGGAGAAAGCTAGAGAGTTCCAGAAAAACATCTACTTCTGCTTCATTGACTATGCTAAAGCCTTTGATTGTGTGGATCATAACAAACTGGAACAAGTTCTTAAAGAGATGGACATACCAGACCATCTTATTTCTCTCTTGAGAAACCTATATGTGGGCCAAGAAGCAACAGTGAGAACTGGACACGGAACCACTGATTGGTTTAAAATTGGGAAAGGAGTCCGGCAAGGCTGTATACTGTCGCCCTGCCTATTTAACTTATATGCAGAGCACATCATGAGAAAAGCAGGGCTAGATGAATCAAAAGGTGGAATTAAGATTACCGGAAGAAATATCAACAACCTAAGATACGCAGATGATACCACTCTAATGGCAGAAAGTGAAGAAGAACTAAAGAGCCTCTTGTTGCGGGTGAAGAAGGAGAGTGCAAAACTTGGGTTGAAACTTAACATTAAGAAAACCAAGATCATGGCATCTGGCCCTCTCAATTCCTGGCAAATAGATGGGGAAGAAATGGAGGTAGTGACAGATTTTATTTTCCTGGTCTCCAAGATCACTGCAGATGGGGACTGTAGCCAAAAAATTAAAAGATGCTTGCTCCTTGGGGAAAGCCATGGCAAATCTAGACAGCACACTAAAAAGCAGAGATATCACCCTGTCAACAAAAGTGCGTATAGTCAAGGCTATGGTCTTCCCAGTTGCAATGTATGGCAGTGAAAGTTGGACCATAAAAAAGGCTGAGCGCCAAAGAATTGAGGCCTTTGAACTGTGGTGCTGGAGAAGACTCCTGCGAGTCCCTTGGACTGCAAGGCGATCAAACCGGTCGGTCCTAGAAAAGATCAACCCTGACTGCTCTTTGGAAGGCCAGATCCTGAAGCTAAAACTCAAATACTTTGGCCACCTAATGAGAAGGAAGGACTCACTGGAGAAAAGCCTAATGCTGGGAAAGGTTGAGGGCAAGAGAAGAAGGGGACGACAGAGAATGAGGTGGCTAGATGGAGTCACTGAAGCAGTAGGTGTGAGCTTAAATGGACTCCAGAAGATGGTAGAGGACAGGAAGGCCTGGAGGAACTTTGTCCATAGGGTCACGATGGGTCAGACATGACTTTGCAGCTAACAACAACAAGAGTATATTTCCTTCTGAAAGGTATTTGTTTTTTCTTGAGGCATCATTCCTGGTTATCCTCTAATATCACCAGTCTCAATAAGAGTAAAATAAAGTTTCCTCTAATTTTCTGGTCTTTATATGTAGCCTTTATAATCCAATAGATTTTAAAATACAGGTCCAGTCCCAAAAGCAATATTTTATAGTGATCCTTTGTCTCAGGCATCCAAAAATTATCAGTCAGGCAAGGTTATAGTCTAAAATGTTCAAAGTGTTCAAAGTATTCAACCTCCCTGAAAACAGCTCAAAAGTCTCTCCCAGCCAGACGTAATGAAAGGTCAAGTATTTCTTTCTCTTCCACTAGCTCTTGAGATTAAAAGTACAACTTGAGTGGGTGTTTATAATCCAACAAGGTCAGGGTGATAAGTATTGCAAAATATTTTCATTTATTGTCAGCTGTTCTCCCTTAGTCTTGGAATCACCAAGCAGGCAGGAAGCTAGTTATAGTGCTATACTCAGATCCACCACTAGATATCATTCAAAATCCATTTTCCACTCTTAAAACAAAGGATTGATTTCTTATGTTTCACCTCAATGTTTTTTTTTCAAATAGAAAATCTTAACAATTATCTTAGTTCTCAAATTTCAAAACTGTAGCTTTATGTTACTTCCAGTTCAATATTGTATATTTCAGTTCCCCATAGAAATTCAAACGCTGCTTCCGATAACATTTGGAGGTTTTCAGCTTCTTGGGAGCCTTTTCTTCTTTGGTTGTCAGCAGCTAATGGCTGGCCATAGGAATGTAGCCAGGGGTGGTATGAATGGTTGAGTGGTATGAATAGTTGACAAAAAGGGATGGTTATGGGAAGGATTGATTATACAATGTAACAGCAACTTGTCTAAATCATTAGAATGTTTATTATTATGTTTTGTATTTTTTTAAAAATTTTTTTAATAAGCACTGTGATGTATTGTTATGATGTAGATGATTTTAATAAAATAAAAAAAAATTAGAAAAAAAAGCAATGTAGCCAGGGCTTTTCTTGGATTGAACAGAAAGACTGTCATCTCTCCGTAACTGACGAAACACCCCTCCTTCTTCATCGCCTCTTCAGGGCAACTTTAGGTCCTTTTTAGAGCCGCCATCAGGGCAAAATCAGGCACAGAAGGCAGAGCCTTGCCTTCCTGCGTCCATCTCGCCATGACACAAAACCGGAAGACTGCTATTAAGGAATTTCAAACCTTGTAAGACATATGACAAGTGCCTCAATTTGAATGGCAATTATGTCAAAAAGTAATGTAATGTTGTTGTTTTCTAAGGTGTGTAATAAAAGTTCTGTATCTGCAAATGTCTGTCATTGATAATCAAACAGAGGTTTATTTCTGAATTGCCCTCGTACAAAGCCAGATCTACCACTTCCATTAAGGCTTAAGCAGAAGCTCTAACTGAGCCATTCATTCTGGGCATGTGCTGGGACAAAGAACAAGTGGTTAAAATAAAATAAACTGATAAAATTGAGCAACTGTCAAATGATTGTATTAATAAACCTTTACACTCCAACAAGGCAAAGATTAGTGTCTTCACACATACTAAAAGTCTCTTTGGATGCAAAAGATGAATTTCCCTGCAAGTTATATCATTCACTTTAGACACAACAAATTACTTTCTCTATTTCCCTCAACAGTCTCAGAATTGGATGTTGGGATTCAAGGAGAGTAATTATAATATCTCTAGGATACCTTCTTTACTGCCAATACAGACAGATAGATTTATGTGCTGTTGAATGGCTTCTAAGTACTCCAAAATGGATTGTGTTGTCTTTTATTCAGCCTACTATCCTACTAATGCTATTCAAGATGAGATCATACTTAGCATCATTTTAAATTTTCCCCACTAGAGTCTTTCAGGAAGTAACAGTTAATTCTTTATTTAGCACTACCTCACCTAGACACTGAACTATTCCAAAACTTACCATTATTATGAATCTATGCTGTTAATTTTGCCATTGCTGTATGTTTTCCCAGTCTGATATCGTCAGGAAGGTATCTTTTTTCCAATGTTAAACCAGGTTTATGTTCCACAACTATGAATGTGTGCATTGTGGTTGTTTTTAATTGATATGTCTTGAAATTATGCCTAGTTAAAAAAAATAAGACTTGATTTTAAATTTGATTTCTAAAATTATATGTTTCTTCAATGTCTTAACCTGGATACATCCCTTCCTGAAAGATGGTGAAGTAGGGATCATAAAGTTGAATAATCATTTGACAGATGCTATTGGCTTCTGTTCTTTGGAGATATTTTCATTTCTTTCTCACTCTTTTTGCACTTTTTTTTTGAAGCATAAGTGGAATCTGGAATGTTTTCTCTCACCAAAATGTTTCTTTCTTACCGCAGGTCCATGTTTTTATGCAATTGCCATATTTTAGGCACACAAGCATAGAAAGATAAGACTTTTTGCTCTCAATGTAAATTGAATCTTATCTTTCACTGCTGTCTTACAGGTGCACTGCATACTTTCATTCCCTCAATGGAGAAGTTTTAGCTTAACAGTTAGCATGGACTTTTAAAACAATGTCATTCTCAGTTTTTGCATTTTCCTGTGACTTGTTACATAAATGGTTCCAATTCAAGCTTAGGATGAAGTTTGGAAATACCATGGGTCAAAAAGCAACTCATCCAGATCATTCTCTGGAGATAGTCAATTAGATAGAATGGAATCACTTAAAAACAATAGAATTTTTAAAGAGATGTTAAAAAAAATGTTTACTTCCCTTACATTAAAAAAATGCCCTCTTTAAACTCTTATTGTCCACACAGGAAGGCATGATTCTGCTCTTCCTATTTACAAGCTGATTATGCAGAATAGATTAATTTTTTCACATTCATTTCAATAAACCATGGCCATTTTCTCAGCTATGGGTCACATTAGGCTATGCAATGAGGACCGCAAGATCCTTTGTATCCTAATATGTGACCATTTATATTGAGGCATTGCTAATGACTTTGTGTACTTCTTTTTTCATAGCCTGCTTTAAAAAAGCAGGGGAACCCAGTTAATCCAATACTTTATATTTCAGACATTCTGCTTTTGCTATGTGATTAAAACCACAAGATGTAATTCCAAAGGCCATTTGGTCAATCCTGCAATCAGCACGGAAACTTACTACCCACAGAGCAATATCCTGCAGCTCTGTCTCAAACCATTCAAGGCCACACAAATTGTTCTGTTGGTCACATCTTTTTTTTCCCAGTAAAATGAACTATATTACCTCTGCAGTGCAAATCAAGTTATTGGAACCAGTCTAAATCACTTCTCACAGGCTTTTTATAATATCTATAATATCCTAAATATCATCTTTCTCTCTCTCTCTCTCTTTCCATCCACACAGATACATACACACACACATACAGATCTGAATACCCTGACACACAATCTTGTAAAGTACACAAATGCTATTAATATTTGGTATGAGGGGAGAGTAAATTGTTGGTTATTCAGACTTCCAATTTTCTACTTCCATTAATGGAAAATCAATCAATATTTTTGAAGCTATTTTTTCTTCCATTAACCCAAAAGAACAAAGAAGTGACAAAATATATCCAGTGCCTTCCGCTTGCTTCAATTTGCTGACAGATCAGTGGTTTTGACAATAAACAATATTCTTTTCTGAAAAATAACTTCACAATCATGGATTTCATCATCTTCCTCGTCATCACTATCATCCTCATCCTGTAGTATGTACATAGTAGGACAAGAATACGAGTTAAAAGAATAAGAAGGGTTATTAGATCAAAGTCAAAACCAAAAGGCAGCTGCACTAATACTATATTTACAATTTGTTTCAAGGTTATACCACTTTATCAAGAAGATAAATCCTATTCTATCTACTTGATACTTGCTAAAGGATTGTCTGTGCTCATATTACTGTTTGAACAGCTGTGTATCTATCTCCTAAGAACAAAAAACAGAGCACATGTATAAATAAACCATATAACTATCTAGGACTATCCCAGGTAGGAAAATAAGCATAAATCAATATTAACTGTTACTTTAGCAGATGAAAATAGGAAGCAATATTTCCCAAATGCATTTTTATGATTGTGTGTGCTTTCAGGGATGTTTCTGACTTCTGGCGATTGCATGGATGAGCTTCTACAGTTTTCCTGGCAAGATTTTCAGAAGTGGTTTTGCCATTGCCACCTTTCTAGGGCTGAGAGAGAAGGACTAACCCCAAATCACCAACTGGCTTTGTGCCTAAGGTGGGACTAGAATTCATAGTGTCCAGCTTTCTAATATGATGCTTTAACCACTGCACCAAATTAGCTCTCCCAATAGATACTGCATGCACCATATTTTTTTTTCTTCAGTTCCATAACCCACAGCCAATGCTTAGGAACAGAAGACATTTCATTAAATAAATGGCCATGAGCAAAGTAGCATACACATTTCAGCTTACAACAATTACCAAAGTTCTTGGCATTCATGTCAGTGCCAAAGATAATAGAAAGTTATGGGGCTTATATTTCCAACAAACTCAGAATCAATCAGGGTGGGAAAAAGTAGTAGAATATAATACCTGGTTTGATTCAGAATCCTCTGGAAAATTTGGGTTAGGTTTGGATACTATACTTAGAGATCCTGGTATGCATTTGAACTGGACTACATTCTTGCTGTTGCTGTCAGTTGCACCTTTCAATTAAAATCTACCTTGATTTGCCTTTACAATCTTCTGACAATCTCAAATTTCCACTGTCAGACATTGTCATGGAATATGGTAGCTGGGGAAGATATTAATGGAAGGAAACATTTAATTGGAACTACAGTATCCCAAAGTAGCAATAACTGTGTAGTGAGTGTCTTCAAAGTTGGAATAGTGACAAGAGCTATATGTAAAAATGCCTCTCTCAAACCTTTCCTGTTTTACTTTGGTAGAAACTCTTGTAGGCTTTTTTTTTACTCTAAAGGTAAGTAATATTTATTATGTTCTTAACTCACCTGATTCAGTATGCTTACTCAGATACTCCAGCAACACTGAGTATGCATGTGTATACTAACAATTTACCATATTCTCTTCCTTTATCATTAAATGTCTTCATGCCTTGGACTTTGTTATATACAAAACTATTTTTCTATATTATTTTATTAAATTGTTATAATGGAATTTATTAGTATGGAAAGGTAAATAATTTAAGATGCAGTCAAGAGAACAATTGTCTGCAGACTGGTTTAGTATCTGCAAGGTTTTGTTGCTTTCATTAAAAGGAGGAATGTATAGATAGTTCTCATTTAATGACTGCCTTGTTTATTAATCTTTCACAGTTACAACAAACATGAAAAGGTACGTTTATGAGCAAATTTTGCATTAACTACTCTGCAGGTCTCTAAAGCAAAAGAAAGCTGGAGTAAGTTCATGAACACTGTTTCCCTTAGTGATCATTTTGTTTAATGATCGAATATATATATATATATATATATATATATATATATATATATATATATATATATATATATATATCCAATCTTAGATGCACAGGAAGGAAAGTTACATTACAAGGAAAAAATAAAGGGAGGGAGGGAACTTGAACCAGGCCGAAGGGGATATTTATCATCATTACACAGTAGATTGGAACACGGGACAGTTTGTTTTAGGAACTGAAGTAAACTCCTTCCTATTGTTTCATGCTCTATGCAAAAAAGAATTTTTTAAAAAATCTTTCTTTTGTTGGACAATTAAGAAATGTGTTTCTGGTCCTCATTATTAAATATGTAAGAATTCTGGGTTCCATATAGCCTCATATAGCTTCTGGGCCTTCTTGTGTTTATGATGATCTTTCTGCTAATAATTGAGCAGCCCTCTCTCAATAGAGGGGGAGAGATATGACATCGTCAATCTCCAGTCTACAACACAGTCCTTTCAGCAGTTCCAAGAAGGCTCCACAACCATTTGACCCTAAGGATAAAGATAAACCTCCAAGTGGACTGAATGACTCTCTAAAAGAATGCAAATGACCATCTGTCTGCAAGGAATATAAATACTTCCATTCCCCACCATTCAGTCAGAGTTGAAGAAGCTTCTTGGATGAGAAGTGAAACATCTTAAAAAAAAAAGTCAAGTTGCCTCTTAAAAAAGTATCTTTGGGACAGCCATGACCTGGATGACTGAGAATCTCCATAGGCATTTTGCTAATGGTGATTAAGTGGTACAACATGAAGTAAAATTCAAACTTATCTTCTTTTTTAAACAGTTTATTGAATTATAGAGTAAAATAGAAAATACAAAGCAAATAGCAGGACACAATGTGGAAGAGAAAGGAAAAAGAAAGTGAGGGAAAGAGGGGAAAAAGAAAAAAAAGCCAATGACTTCCGACTCCTCCTGTTGCAGTAGAATAGAGCATTAATGCCGAGCCTCAACTTTTTACTTTTTCACAATAGTAAAAACTGGCCATTTGTGCAACAACAAATCAATCTACGGTAATCAGTGAAAGCCAAAATCAAAGTTTCACTTTTTTCCACTTCAAGCACAAAGTCTAGAAGTGGTCTCCATGTAGAAAAAGCAGACCACTTCTTTTCTTTAATCAAAACAGTCAGTTTAGCCATCTCTGCCAGCTCCATCAACTCCTGTAGCCATTCGTCATCCATAATGGGAATCAAAATGTCCTTCCATTTTTGTGCATACAGTAATCTTGCTCCAGTCAACATAGGTAAAAGGTAAAGGTTCCCCCACACATGCGTGCTAGTTGTTTCTGACTCTAGGGGCCGGTGCTCATCTCCGTTTCAAAGCCGAAGAGCCAGCGCTTGTCCGAGGACGTCTCCGTGGTCATGTGGCCGGCATGACTAGACGCCAAAGGCACACGGAACGCTGTTACCTTCCCACCGTAGTGGTCCCTATTTTTCTACTTGCATTTTTACGTGCTTTCGAACTGCTAGGTTGGCAGAAGCTGGGACGAGTAACAGGTGCTCACTCTGTTACGCGGCACTCGGGATTCAACCCGCCAAACTGCCGACCTTCTGATCGACAAGCTCAGCGTCCTAACCCACAGGATCAAAGTTCCAAATTTTTTTTCTTCAAGTCTTTTTCCATTAGACCCCAAAGTAAAAAAAAAATCTGGTTTCATATTTATTTTTACTTTAAAGATTTTCAGTATCAAAATGTGAATCCTTCTCCAAGATTTATTTGCTTTATCACATATCCACCATAAATAGGAAAAGGTCCCTTCTTTACTTTTACATTTCCAGCAAAAAGCCATACTTCTCAAAACAAAAACTAGAGTTCTTAATAATCAAGCTTGCCAAAGAGTTATTTTATTAAGACTTTTTTTTAAAACTGAGGGATGGCTTCTTAATATATTACAATCTTTGGAAAATCACCATTTGTACTGCCAATCCTGTAACAAAACAAGCTGTAAAATACTGTTATTTATGTGTGCACAGTAAGACATCTTAGATGGCTTTCAAAGGTATTAAGCTGGGTATAGATCTTAAAAAGTTTCCAAAATGTTGGTAGCCAAATTTTACAGCACATGACTCTAAATAGCCTTATTTATAAACTGTATTAATATATATAAATAAATATAATTAATAATAATTAATGTATTAATTTAAAACATTCCTTATAATTTTAATGACTCTGCTTCATTTATTGAAACAACTCCTGCCTCAGAGGTACAAGAATCCAAATTTACAGCTCATACTTATACGGAAAATCCCATATTTTAGGTTTCAGTTTTATTATACTTGTAGTGTGCTGGGGCTGTAAATCAGTGCATATAACACTAAGGAGCAAAAGGTGAGAAGTAAGCATCACAATCCTATCCAATAAATGATGTGAACTATACAATTGATGCAAACATGACATATTTGTGTCATTTGTACATTGACATTGTGGCATCCCTTGCTTTCTGGCCTGCCCCCCTCCACTCTCACCTCAGACACTCGCATGTACTGATGTCAGAGTTGCTTGTACCAAACACCTTTGTCAATGCATATTTGTTACGTGGAGACGTTGAACTGTCCCTGTACAATATTGGAATGCTGTGATTGATCTAACTCTTTATTCAACATGTTAAAGTACTCCCATTGAATCAGCTTATTGGCTATATGGGCTTTTGTTTTCAATAACTACTGGGCAGGTCTCCAAGGACCTTGTGTGCATTTTGAGATTAAACACATGCCTAAATCAGTTATGTCCTTCATCTAAATATTGGAGAATTTCTGTGCTTTGTCTGCCTGTTTATTGAACAAAGAATTAGAGAGGAGACTTTTCTTGCTATCTAACTTATCTTTAATCTGCTGAACCAGCGCAAACCTCCCTGCATCAAAGATAAGCAGCAAGATGTTTTGACAGTAAATCCTTGATTAGTAAAGGAATAATGGAAATCTCTCCCTGCCTATACTGGTAGTAGGATTTCCTCTTATGTTGTTTCATAACAAAGGGATACAACAAACAGAATGCCACTTAATTCTCGGAAAACGTTCAAACCATTTTAAAATTGACAGCCCAATTTAATTATCTCATGGAGCTATAACACATTCTTTTAAAAAAAACTGCTTTTCTTGCTGCCTTGGAAACAAAGCACACAAGAGGTTGGCCACCTTCAAATTAGCATATGAATTTGTGCAACTTTCTGTCCTATTTTTCCTCGGCAATCTAGTGCTGTAAACGCTGTCATATGTCAGACAAGTAGACATTAAATACAATGTTTTCAAAAGAAATTACTGAGGACTATGTCTATCTGCCAGGGATCACAGACTGACTTTCTATCCTTGCTGTGTGTTCCTTCTGCAACTTTTATTCTCTGTCCACTGTCTATTTGCAGGATCAATAATTTTGTTCATGCAGATTATCTCTCCCTTCCTTTCTAACACTTCTTAAAGATAAAGCTTGGGATCTTCTATTGCCCCTCAGCAATACTGCCCTGTTTTAGCCAACTACAGCTTCTATGTTTAGACCAGTGTTTCTCAACCTTGGCAATTTTAAGACAGGTGGACTTCAACTCCCAGAATTCCCCAATCAGCAAGCTAACTGAGGACTTTCTTTCTTTCTTTCTTTCTTTCTTTCTTTCTTTCTTTCTTTCTTTCTTTCTTCTTCTTTCTTCTTTCCTTCTTCCTTCCTTCCTTCCTTCCTTCAGTCCTTCCTTCCTTCCTTCCTTCCTTCCTTCCTTCCTTCCTTCCTTCCTTCCTTCCTTCCTTCCTTCCTTCCTTCCTTCCTTCCAAATAATGACAAAGAAACATAAAAAACCTCCACAGCGATAAAAATACATGCATTGTCTAACAAAAAAAGACTTTTTAAAAGTAAAATACAAAAAGACAAATGGTATAATCTGTCATTTTAGCTGTAGTTACATCTATATGTATTTTTGTAATGCAAATGTTATTAGAATATACACACACACACACACACACACACACACAATATGTATATATATATACAATGTCCTACCTGACGTGAGCAAAAATGAATTCAAATTGTGACTATTTACCAGGACTGAAATGTGTGAAGCTATGAACATGTTTATACTGTAGAAACAGCCATATTAAAATAAGCCATTGAAAGTCTTGACTGCAATGATCTGATCTGATGAAGCTTTAATTAATACATAGTCCTTCAGCATGGCTACTTCACAAGCAGCCTTCTACATATGGAAGTAATATAAAGTGCCCAGACAAAATGACTTATCTTGATGCCTTAAATCAGGGGTGTCAAACTTGCTGCGTCATGTGATGTGTCTTTTTTCCCCTTGCCAGAGTGGGGTAGGTGTGGCTTCCGTGTGACACATCCGGCCTGTGGGCCAGCAGTTTGACACCCCTGCCTTAAATCATGATATAAAAGCAAAATAACTCAGTATTTCACTTAAGCCAAGCATCACCCAAAATGTGATCATGGGAAACATGTCTCTGCAGTTTTCTTGTTATGTTGTTTTTGGAAGGAACTTGCCATTGCCTCCTTTCTAGGGTTAACACAAAGTGACTGGTCCAAGGTCACGCAGCTTGTGCTTAAGATGGGACTAGAAATCATGGTCTCCCGGTTTCCTGTCTGATACCTTACCTCACGAAACTGGCTCTCTCTAACATAATTCATATAACACAACACAACACAATCAACTCTCTCTCTCTCTCTCTCCCTCTCCCTCTCTCTCTCTCTGAATTTTAGAGAACGAGAAGAGAAAAATCAAGCAAATTACACTCTTAATAGTGAATTGGTTTACTGTGCAAATAATGGTACTTTATTAGATTTTTTAAGGCCAACAAATCAGAGGGACTCAAGGGAATTTAGATTAAAATTGTATACAAGCAAACAGAATTAAAAAGGTACAAAATTAAGCAGCACTTTGGAAAAGTACATTAAAAATATGTTTTAGTCAGTACTCGTCATTTGAAAAGATGAGAAAACACCTCTGCCCAACACCTCTTTGTCTTGATTTTCAATTCCTGTATGAAACACAGTATGAAAGGGGCCAAACAGATCCTTGGGGGAATGCTATTCCAGAGGGCAGGTGACAAATAAAGTATATTTACGGAGTCCCTGGTGCTCTCTGAACTTGGGTGTTTGCTTCTAGATGGTTCATTACCCAATCAGGGTAACATCTTCAGTGAAAGTGTGTGTGGGATTTGCTTCCTTCCACAGGCCCTCCGCTCAGTCTTGGCTCAGCCTCTTTCCTGCAAAGTCTCACAAAGGGCTAGCAGCTTCCAATGCAGGTCTCCAAGCTGTTTCCAGGGCTCTCTGTAGTTCATGTTGAAAGCTGCTGGCCTTTCACTGGGAGGAAACTTTCAAAAAGGTAGAGACAGGGAAGATAGGCGGGTGTGGTGGGGAGGGGGGAGAGAGCCTTGAAGTGTCCCTACGTTAAGTCAGCCTTAACATAAATTTGGAAGGGAGATCCCTGGATAGTACAGCATAGCTGGGAACCAACAGGTGGCTAGATCTTTAGGAGCTGGGGACATTGTTTTCAGCACCATGAAAAGAAAGGCAGAACAACAGAGGAAGACAGCCAGCTTAAAAAAAAAGGGGGGGACTGTCTGCCTGAAGGAAAAGCTATTGATGCGGGAAGCAAGTTTCTCTATATTAATTCCCCCCCTTTTTAGGAAAAAGTAGGCTATCAAGGGGGGAGGGGAGTTCAGTGATGCTTATTCAAGTAAATATGTATACGTGTGTGTGTGTGTGTGTGTGTATTTCCTTTTTGAACAAAATAAATAAGCTCCTGGTCTTTATTTGCAGAAGTATGAGAAGTCACGATAAGAATACCACTAAATATTCAGTTTTACACTTTTTTTTCTGCAAATCTTTCTCCTCCGTCTGTAACATGGCAACAGTGGGAAAGAGACAGAAGTGCAAAAAAAAAAAAATACAAGTAAAGCTTCTTTGATGCTGATGGATTTCAGAGCTGACTCTGAAGGGCACATTATTCTTTCAAATCAAAAGTGTTCTAAAGCTCTTTACAGCATTGTTTACTTTTCAGCTTTACCCCCCTCCAGTTCGCTCCCAATGTATCACTTCAAATTTCTGTAATCAACACAACCTCTGCTGATAAGCCACAGCCCAGATGAGCAATACAATAATTAATGAACAAAAATAAGAAGATAAATTTAGCTGGGAAATATTGCTTTCTGACCCTTGGCTTTCTCTCATTTTATATTGTTAGCTTTTCTGATTTATAGTCCATCAAACTATGGGTTTAAAATCTGCTTTGAAGTTTGAAATATCTCTCCGGTTGAATCTTAACTCTACGCCAGAGATGTCAAACTTGCAACGGTCACGTGATGTGTAGCAATGTATTGCATTTTTTTTCCCCATTGCCGGCAATGGGATGGGTGCGGTTTTGCCATGACGCATCCAGCTCGTGGGCTGCCAGTTTGACACCCCTGCTGTATACCATGAGCATCCGATTAAAATATGGGTAGACCCCTATGAGCCCAAAATTTCTGTTGCTAAGTGAGACAGTTATTAAGTGAGTTTTGCCCCATTTTGTGACCTTTCTTGCCACAGCTGTTAAGTGAATCACAGCAGCTGTGAAGTTAGTAAGTAACATGGTTAAGTGAATCTGGCTTCCACATTGACTTTGCTGGTAAGAAGGTCGCAAAAAATGATCATATGATCCTGGGACCCTGAAACCATCATAAATATGAGTAAGTCACCAAGCATCTGAATTTTGATCCTGTGACCATAAGGATGCTGCAACAGTTGTAAGTGTGAAACATGGTCATAAGTCACTTTTTTCAGTGTTATTATAATTCTGAATGGTCACTAAATGAACAGTTGTAAGTCAAGGACTACCTACACAGGGACTGATTTTGCTGTCATCCTTGTCTTTTCCAGCATCCTTACCTCTTGGCCTTCTTCCTTCTTGCAGGTTTGAGTAGAATTAATATTGATACTATAAGATACAGCACCCTGCTTTGCTGGTTGAGTTAAAGGCGATGGTGTGTATTACTGCCTCAAGCGTTTAAAACACTCACATTGAAATTAGTCTTACTGAACACAATGGGACTTACTTTTGAATAAACAAACACATAACTGCATTGTAATACTTTGAACAGGTAAATCTCCTAAATGTATGATTCTGCTATTCAAACTTTGCGTGGCCTAAACACTCTACTATATCTCATCCCTGTCTCTTCAAGTATCTGTGAATTATTGCAATTTGGGAGTCAACTTTGTAGGATTGTTCTAGGGAGAATTTATATGAGGGGAGAAAGTATGTGCAGCTCTTTGAACCTCTGAAATGGTTACTAGGAGTGCTTTATTTTCTTTTCATTTTATTTGCTTGACCCCCGACACACACCCCCAGTGAAGGCTACCACTTAAATCAAAGCATTTTTCATGTTAAATTGTGATGACTGAGCAATTTGCCTCTTGTACTTAAGAAGATTTATCACGAATTTTTCTCTTACTGTAATTCTGCAGTTTGGGGAAGGATTTGTATTTTATCCCCTGCTTGAATTTTCACTCATCTCTGCTTCAGCAGTGCCAAATGCTCGCAATGGAATACCATGCATTTCTAACGATCAGTGGCCAAGCAAGGCAAATTCCCACACGTTTTCATAATATCCATGACACCATGCATTTTGTGCTTGAGCTCTTTGCCAACTACAGCATGTGCAATCTCCTCATCCTTCCCCCGTTGGGGGATTTTTCAAAGGGAAAGTCACCAAGGTCATAATGGTATATTATCTTACGCCGCAGAAATGCACTTTGTGTTGAATAAAGTAGTTTGCAGAATATTAAAAGCAGTAATGGCCTGGAAATCTATTCTGATGCTGTGTTGGCTGTGCTAAGAATAATGCTGGGGGGAGAAATTCCAGGTTCTAGAATCAGAAATGTTCCTATATAACTAGTCCCACCTTAGGCATGAAAGGAAGTTGGGTGACTTTGGGCCAGTCACTCACTCTCTCTCAACCCACAATGTCAGGTTTGGGCAACAAAATGGTTGGTCATTTCCTGTCACAACCAATGGATCAACACTCGGTTGGTCTGGAAAAAAAAACAGACCCTGCACTTGCGTGAAAACAATAGGAAGGAAAAAAAAAACACTTCCATGATAATTTCAATATATAACCTCCTGAAAAAATATCTTCAATTTTCTCTATTGTAGAAGGGAAAGGCAAAGAAGAAAGATAGGTCACAGAAAAAAGTACAGTACTGTAAATGTGAGACTAAATATGTTTACTTTCCATCTACTGCAATATTCTATCTTCAGCTAAGATCCTCCTGAAGAATTCAGGAAGATCACAGAGGGACATGACTATTTCATTTTTGGTATCTTCAGGGAAAATTAAAAAGAGCGAGCGAGAGAGAGAGAGAAATAGAAGATTAATTTTCACTTGTGCTGGAACACATGCAGAAATGCAAATTGAGTTTTATAGTCCATTTGGTCATCTTGTACTTTCATCCTTGGGCCAGAGCTCTGACATGACATACAAGTTAGATCCTTGCTTAATAGCTTTTCTTTATGACTGGGGTCAAAAGATAGTCTTAACACTTGACTTTGGCCAACAACCCGAGTCCTTGAAGCACTTGCTAAACTTCTACAATAAACCATCAGCAGCTCCTTCCTGACTGTGATTTTCATGGCTTTGCTACTTCATCCTCAGTTATATTATTTGCTTCTTTATTTACCTGAGTAACAATGTGCTTGCAGTAAATTCTTTTTTTTTTAATACAAATTTTATTACGGTATTTAAAATATTTAAAAACTTTGGACATGGTGTAATCGGTCTAACATACCTTCTTGTCTTACATCATTTTTTGTATGTTATATACATTTTATATACACATCATTTATAAACAATTATACAATATTCGATCTTATCATCCATCTTATTCTAATATTATTTAAGTTCAACCTCTTGTATATCTCTATTAAGTCCTTCCTTTCTGTTCCCACCATAGGTAAAACTTGTTCCAAATTTTATAATACTCTGACTGATCTTTATTTTTTATTTCCAAAGTTAACTTGTTCATTTCTGCGCAAGCCCATATTTTGTTTATCACCTCACTCTCGTCAGATGTTTCACTATCTTTCCATTTCTGGGCGAACGTTATTCTTGCTGCTGTGATGATATGTATTATTAAATATAACTTTTCTTTGCTATGTTTCTCTTTTGTTATGCCAAGCAGGAAAAATTCTGGTCTACATTCTACTCTCCATCCTAATATTTCCTCTAGCCATGTTCGTATCTTTTGCCAATACCTTTGCGATTTATTACAGATCCACCATACATGAAAATAGGTGCCTAATTTTTGGGAACATTTCCAGCAATTGGGGGATATTGATTTCTACATTTTAGCTAGCCGTGTTGGAGGGAGATTCCACCGGCAAAACATCTTATAAATATTTTCTTTGTAAGCTGTGGCCAGTGTTATCTTTTTATTTCTATCCCAAAGTATTTGCCATACATCAAGATCAATACCACGTCCAACATTCTTAGCCCATATCAACATTGTTTCTTTGACTTGTTCTTCAATCATTTTATACCCCAATAACAATTTATACAATTTTCTTATTTGTTTCTCATCTGCCCCAATTAGATTTTATCCAATGCAGTTTCTTGAATATTTATCCCCCACTCTTTCTTATTTTTCCCATATTGTGTTTGTATCTGTAAGTAAGCCCTCCATTCCAATTTTATCCCTTGTTGCTGTAGTTCCTGTCTCGATTTCAATTCTCCCACATAATATCTTTAATTCATAATATCTTTATACATAGTGCTATTCTCCAAATTGAACAAATTTGGGTAAACTATTGCCTCCAGGGTGGACAACCAGACTGGTACTTTAATATAATTTTGTTTTCTAGTTTTATTCCAAATTTTGAATAGCGCTTGTCTAATTCGATGGCTTTGGAAATGTTGACATAGCCCTTGTTTATCATTCCATAGGAATGCGTGCCAGCCTAATTGCAAATCATGGCCTTCTAAAATTAATAGTCTTTTATTCCTTAAGATTATCCACTCTAATCCAGGTTAATGTCGCTGCATGATAATATGTTTCCCAGTCTGGTAGTCCAACCCCCCCCCTCCATTTTCTTTAGCATCCTGCAAGAGTTTCATTTTAATCCTCAGTTTTTTTCCCTTGCCATATAAAGTTAAAGTGTCAGTTTGTTCAGGTTCCCAAAAATTTTTTGATCTAGTTGTATAGAAATATTTTGGAACAGAAATTTGTAAATTCTTGAGTATCTCAGCCTCTGGACACGAGTCTATTTCCTAAGGCCAGATTTGGGAGAACTATATTTGGACTGCAAAGCTCAAGGCAATCAAAGATAGCAGCAAATAGATAGAGATGACAGGCACGGCCTCTTTCCTTAATTTCAGCATTCGGCAATATTCCCACATATTTCTATTTTGTTTTCTAGAACTGCTGTGAAGCATGGAAGCTCCTGGGGACGTAACAGGGAAATACGGCTCCAGTTAATAAAATAGATCATTGGGATTTTCTTGTAAACCTGTTAGTTCACCGCTGCATTGCAAATGATGCAACTAACCGAAAGCAACTAAAACAGACTCCACTAGGATCTTGCTGTTTCCAGCTTTTTATCATCTGTAAAGGAATCTGCTTCTGCCTCCTCATGCACCGGTTAGTCTTAATGAAGCCACAGGGATATAAATGAGAGGACAATTTGGCCCGGTGCCTATGGTCAGAAAGTTACACCACGTGTTATTTTGGAGCAGTAGACACCACTGTTTATTTTTAAAATGCCTTGTGTGGGTTCATTTTTTCCTCATCAGTGAATTTCAATTTATTTGTTTGTTTTTGTTTTTAAAGCAAACACTATGTTGCGACCTTAATGTTCAGAACGCCTGCAAAGCCCATTTGTTTTTGCACTATTAAACAAAATGAAGAGGCTTATTGCTACTTACCTTACACTTCACCTAAATTGGGTCTTCGGTGAAGTGACTAAAGGGCCAGCTATTCTTTCTCACTTTTGCCGTCTGTGAGATTTGGAAGCTATATTGCATAATGTTTTGCCTGGAATATGATTTCTTGCTATATCTCTTCTTGTAAATGTTCACAGTGGAGGTGGACACAAACGAATTGAGAATATAAATGAAAGCCATTTTATCTTCCTGGCCAGCTTTACAGTTTGCAAAGGTTAAAAATACTATAAGGCAGAAAGCTGGCAGAACTGCATCGGTTGGTGCAAACTACCAAGCCGATGTAGATCATTAGCCAATGAACAGCAGTTTGGCAAACCAAATGTTTTTGCTGCCTGCCTGGAAGCGAAGAAATGGGAGGACTGCCTAACACATTTAATGCTAGGCTCCAACGGTGAAGCTCTCCCAGTATTCAGCTGCACATAAAATGTTAGACACACTTTGACAAAGTCCTAGCTCAGACATGTCAAACACAAGGCCCGGGGGCCGGATCCGGCCCGCAACATGGTTTCATGTGGCCCGCGAAGCCATCCTGGAAGTGGTGAGGGAATGGCCCCCACTGCCTTGGCCCTGGCCCAGAGACCCTCCTTCTGCCAGAGACCCCCAGATCTGTCCCACTCCTGCCCAGGACCCCATAGGCATCCTTGATGCGAATGATGTAGAGCTGGCCACGCCCACCCAGTAGGCCATACGCACTCTAGCCATGCCCACCCAGTAGGCCACGCCCACCCTGGCCACACCCACCCGACCCCCTGAGGGCAACTGCAATGCTGATGCGGCCCTCAATGAAATTGAGTTTGACACCCCTGTCCTAGCTGAACAGTTGACACAATGGTACAAAACTACAAACTTCGGTTGGGTAAAGTAAAAGGCATCATCTTTTTGCAAATTGGAATGAATGATTAATATTTGCAGCTTGAAAATAACAGAAAGATGAATGTGGCAGGAATATTTTGGCCGAAGGAGGTGTTACAAATACTGAAAGGGAATCCAAACATTCACACCTGCCCTATGAAAACCACCCATAAATGTTATGTATTGCATTCAAATTTATAGGACAGTGTTGTATGCCAACCAAAAATTCATCGGTTTCCACTCGTTCAGGGACATGCCCATTAAGATAAATTCTGACCAACGTGCCTGAGTCTTTGCATACAGGCTACAATGAAGGTAGCCCAGGCTGCACAGCTTGGGCATGTGTTGTAAGTACCGTATTCTGCAGCATATAACAAAGCCATCCAGCTTGATGACTCCTCCAATTCTTGCCAGTAGCTTTGGCATATGCTGCAGAGATGGTACTGATAGGCTTCTCTTGACTATGGTCAGGAAAAAAGCAAAACAGCATGACTAGAAGCCAGCACATGTGTGATCTTCGGCAGATGGCTCCAGGCTGGATGGCTTTCAAACAATATTGCAGTGCATCTAGGACCCCAATAGTACATGCCAGGAGTCTTCCAGGCTAGGCTGTTTTTAGCCTGGAAAGTCACCCAGCTGTCATTTTATTTCCACAGCCCTGGCCCTGAGAACTACCTTAAGACAAATAGGGAAATCTTCACCTTAGGAAAAAATATACACTATTGCCATACTTCCATGGCTTGCATTGTTTTGCCAAAATGGGAATGGAGAAGAAGAGTCTTCAGGAAATAAATTATTGAAAATTCTTGCATTTTCAACACAAACAATATGTGGAAGACTGCAATCCTCTGCTCACCTACTTTTAAGTATGTTCAATGAAATTAGTTCTTATTTTGGATGGACAGACAGATGAGGAGGGGAGAGGGGGGGAATGTTCAGAGGTAAGAACTAAAGGACTGAAAGAATTGTAAGATCTACTAGAAGAAATCAGTGGTTTTGCTTTTAAGGGATGCAAAAGTATTTTAATCATTTAGGCATATATATCTACCATCATCTTCCCCATAATTTGTTTCAAAGGCACCTAAATTAGTGCCATTTTGAAATATGAATTATGTTTTTAAATATTTTTGTTGATAATTTGAAGGCTCTTAATGGGTTTATGTTCCCCTAGATGGAGTTGGCCCATGGTTGAAGGTTTACAGCTTCTGCTTGATCATTGCATGAAGATAACGGTTAGGAATGCCTTCACCCAATTACATATTGGCATCAAATGCCATATGGAGGGACTCTTTGCTTGAGTGTTATCAATGACAGTCTTACCTCTGGAACAGTCAACCCTTCCCACCCCTCCACTTGACTATCTCCTTCTGATATTTTTGAAGAGTTGTGAAAACATGGCTTTTCAGAAGGGCATTTGGGGACATTTGAAAATTGGCAGTTTCTGAAAGGTGGAACATAAGGTTCTTTGTTATTATGTTATCAATATATTGTATTATTAATCAGTTGCTCAGGTTACTTGTAAGCCACTTGGAGACTTCAGAAATGGAATGATATATAAATAGGAGTAATGAACAGATAATAATTGGCTGCTGTAAGAATATCACACAGACTGACTAGAAACAACAGCATGACAAAGTAGCAACAATGGTGCATAGGAAGATCTGCAAGAAATACCATTGGTCTGCAAGCAAGAACTGGCGGGACCATAAAATAAAGAAAGTAATAGAGAATGAAGAAGCTAAAGTGTTCTGGGACTTTAGAATTCAAACTGACAGGCAACCGCCACATGACACGCCAGAGTTAACAACTGTCAAAAAAGACAAAAAAGTGTGGATAGTGGACATGGTAGAACTGGGAGACAGCAGAAGAAAAGAGAAAGAACCAGAGAAGATAACAAAATACAAAGACTAGAAATAGAACAACTGTGGCAAAAGAAAGCCAAGGTGGTAGAAACAGTAATAGAGCACCACTTGAACATCATTGGCATTGACAAAATTACCATCAGTCAATTGCAAAAGGCTTATATCCTGCAACAATGCCTTTAACACTATCAAACAACGAGATCTGCCTATGCCAGGTCCTTGGAAAGGACTCATACTGTAGATGGATAAAAATGCCCAATCCACTCTGAACGCAGACTGTGCCACCAATCAATTGTCCTGCACTCATTCATCCATAGCCCAGTGGCTCTATGGAAAGCTATCCAAGCAGTTAACCTTTCTTGCCATTCAAGAAAGGAGACAGCATTTCATCATCTAAACTTTATTAAACACTACAAGTTTGGTAAAACCAGGGCTTTTTTTCTCATAGAACACTCAGAACGGAGTTCCGGCACCTTTTTTGGATGGAACCTTGTAGGGTAGGCAAGGTGGGTTGTATGACATGTGTGAGTTCCGGCACCTTTTTCTTTTACAAAAAAAGCACTGGGTAAAACTATAAAAAATAAGCAAAAGTATATGATTATAACATGAATAACAACTAGTAGCCATGCTCCATAAAAGAGACCATCTGTTCCTAGCTATAACATGGTCTACCTACCTACTGTGTAGGCTAAAAAATGTAACTACTACTACACCCACAGGGCCTAAAGTCCTTAAAGGTGTGAACGGATATGCTGCTTACCTGAGATAACTTCTGACGGCTTGAGATTGCAGCTGAAGAACCATGAGTGGCTTCTCTGAATAGAAGATGGAGGCTGGAATGGCCTCACTTCCCTTCTCTTTCTCACTTCCCTTCTCATCAATGTTTGTAACAGGAAGTGGTGAGACAGCAAGAGGGAAATATGTAATAATCCCTGAACATTTCCTTCTGAAGGGAACATGTTGGATCTATTTTGGCTAGTAAGGTCAGGGTTGCTAAATTTTACCCATAAGCTAGCTAAATGCAAAACACTTTATTGTTTTGAAAGCACAGTACTGTATATGCAGAACAAGCAATTACAACAGAAAGAAATTAACTCTGTCCTGCCAGAGCAGCAAATGCTCTGGGGACAGATCACCAATAAAAATAAATAAACTCTATTCCTAATAATCAATATGGGTGAAATCATACAGAACAGTTATTGCATAAATCATGTATTTATAGAATAGTATGTCTATCATAGTATGAAGGTGACTGACTCTCTTACACTTTTGTTCAGCATTAAACTATGTTGTTCTATATAATACTAAGGAGGAACAGTGAATTCTTCCCTTCTATGTCAATATTAAAAATTGAAAAATCATTTAGATAGGAAGCTATTTAGAATTATTATTTTCATTGGCTATTAGAGGTAGTCCTTGTTTACTGGCTGCCTTGTACAATGACCATTTGCAGTTCAATGGTGATGCAAAAGTAACTTTGCAGCCAATCTTCACATATAGGACCTTTGCAAGTCTGTAAAGCAAAGAAAGGTGTAGTAAGATCATAAGAACAGTTGTGGGTTCATTTAACAACTGCTTAACAACCATAACTGCCAATGATTGTGGTCACAAAACAAGGACTACATGTAGAGTTATTTAAATTAAACATCCTGTCACACACAAACCTATTTATTTAATATTATTTATTTAACACATTTATTGGTCTATTTTTTGCCTCAAGGCTGCATGCAATGCCTAACGTGAGGATTTGCACTCATGTAGCACATACACCTCGCTACACCCACAGAGAAATGCATGGACACACAGACAATACCTACACACAAATTTACAAATATGAATAGATTTTTTCCCCATGGGTCTTGCATCATGTCTTTTGCATTTTACAACTGCAAGGGAAATGAAAAGCCAATCTGGATTTTTCAGAGTGATGCTGGAATGATGGATCATAGAAGATTGTGTGGCTGTTCTCAAAATACATTTAACAGAATAACAGAATTGGAAGGGACCTTGGAGGTCTTCTAATTGAACCCTCTGCTCAAGCAGGAAGCCTAATATCATTGCCGACAAGTGGCTGTCCAGTCTCTTCTTAAAAGCCTCCATTGTTGGGGCATCCACAACTTCTGAAGGCAAGCCGTTCTACTGGTTGATTAGTTGATTAGTTTCCATTTGTTGTTTTTTGTCTTCCCTTCTGGTGCTTTGGAAAATAGGTTGACTCCCTATTCTTTGTGGCAGCCCCTCAAATATTGGAATGCTTCTATCATCTCATCCCTGGTCCTTCTTTTCACTAGACTAGACAAACCTAATTCCTGCAACCATTTTTCATGCTTTAACCTCCATTCCCCTAAACATCTTTGTTGCTCTTCTCTGCACAATTTTCCAGAGTCTCTACATCTACTTAGCAAATGTACGGTAATAAAAAAAGTGCCATGATATCACTTGATGTTCTCTCCCTAGCAGCAATCAATCCAGCATAGTAGAAGCATTCTCTTTAATGCCTACTGCTAGCCTAAGACAGATGTTCACCCAAAATAAGAGAGACATTTCACTGTTGCAAGAATGTATTTTAATTTCATCACAACGGCCTTTTTCCTCACTTGGTTAAACATAAGGTAAAGGTAAAGGTTCCCCCGCACATGCGTGCTAGTCGTTTCCAACTCTAGGGGCCGGTGCTCATCATAGCTTTACTTGCCATGATTAATGTTTAAACATTTGCAATAGTCAGAGTTCATAATCTTGTTTTGTTTGCTTTGATAATGCCCCTGGATGTTGCACAATACACAACTACCTACCATTTCTGTCCTTTTACCAATAATCCATTACTGTTTCAGACACTTGTCACTTGTAACTAAATACAAGGGGATGCCCATTAGAGAGTAAAGTACATTAAACTTGGTGTGGAAGAAAACAATTTGAACCTCTCTAAAATGCTTTAATATGTCTGTAGAGAATCAGTTTCCATGGCAATCCATTTGAGAGGGCTAGAGGAGAAAGAAATTAAAAATTCTTTTAGTTTACTTATGTTAGTGATGTCAACCTTGTTTTTCCATTCAGTTTACAGTGGGATGGAGCTAATTCCTATTAGCCAATATAGAAATTCAGCAATGACAAAAGAAAGTAAGTACATGAGGGTTGAAAAGAGACAGTTGACCTTTTACCCTTATTATTCCAGGAATTTCAACTATTTCTGAAAATACGTAGTGCTTCTCCCCATGTCTCCTGAATAATGGAATAACAGAGTTGAAAGGGACCTTGGAGGTCTTCTAGTCCAACCCCCTGCTCAATCAGGAGACCCTATAACTTTTCAGACAAGAAGTTGCCTAATCTCTTTTTTAAAACTTCCAGTGAAGAACCATCCATGACTTCTGAAGGCAAGCCGTTCCACTGGTTTATTGTTCTCACTGTCAGGAAATTTCTCCTTATTTCTAAGTGGGTTTTCTCCTTGCTTAGCATCCATCCATTGCTTTTTGTTCTGCCTTCAGATGCTTTAGGAATATAAGCTCTTTTTTTCAAACCAGGTAACTAAGTAGCTAATATTATCTATTCATTATTAATTTTATGTACTAAATGTTATTTTAGTCAAAAATATATCTAAGCAACTTACAATACTATACAATAAATCTCACAATAAGTAACATTATTATAAAATCATCATTACAATAACAACATTATTGTAAATACATATACATCCCAGAAAACCCATCCTCCGTATCAATCCCCCAGATGTCTGTTTAATTAACCAACTTTTCACTAGTTTTCTAAAGATTAACAGTGGAGATGTTGATCTTATTTCTAGACAACAGCCAATTTCACAAAAGGGATTTTTGGCAAAGAATGTTCACATCCAAATCCCCTCCCATCGTACCTCATGAATACGTGGGTTATTAGCAAAAAATTTCTACAGACAAATCTTAGGCAAATTCTACTTGGAATAGTTGAGGTTCCACAGATATCAATGTCCCATGTCATATAGGAGGACTATATAAATTCCCAAAATACTGGTGTTAACCGCCACTTTGCTTAGAAACAAAGAAGATTGCTAAGTAGGATGAGGCAACTGTGGCTATTGAAGAACTTCAGGTTCCTGGCTGGACCACTGAAGAGTTCCTGGATGAAGGGAAGATCACCAAAGAAGGAGGAGACCAGACATTACCTGGCACAAAGAGATGAAGAAATTGATCTGAAGTCCAATATTTTACTAGCCACAAAAGATTGCCAACTAAGCATAATTAGTATCTTTGATTAACTCCAAAAGGGGCGATTTAGTATAGCAGTACAGCTATAGAGATGATGATACTAACTTCAGAAGAAATATTGCTTTCAAATACAAAAATAGTTGTAGAGAAAGCAAATCCGAGCCCTAGTAGCCATACTTGCAAAATGATGAATACAGCATATAATGAGAAATTAAAATTCTTAGACATTGGATCAATCTGGTAGAATTGTCACCTTGATCCTGATTTTTCATGAGAGGGAAACATGTTATCTTACTAAGTTCATGCCTTCTTCAGTTTCAGAAAAGTGCCAGTTTCAACTGGAAAGAAAGAAAATACATTTCACCTTTTTTCAGGCAAAAAAGAGTATGGGATTACACAGGAATAAGTAGAGCTAAAGTAAGAATTAAAAAGTGACTTCTACAAAAATATGTTATTGCTCTTTCTGCTGTACAGAACGCCAATATTAGAAAACAGCTCACTGTAATCTCTTAAATGTTTGAGCTTTCCCTCTCTAACTGCTCTGCTTTTCCTTATTTCAGTCCAGTTTTGATGATAAGACCATATATCCTAATCAGATATTACAATATTTTAATTGTACAGACCAAAATCCTATTCCATATGGCTCTGGTGACACAATTTAAAATAGTGTGAATTGCATATTCCATTAGAAAAGAAGCTTCTAACCGCTTCAGTAATGAACGTGATCTTTCATACTTGTAGGCAAAGTATGTTAAAATCATAACTCAATTGACTTTTCAGTTGCCTGGCAGAAAAGTTTCAATTCAGAGTGAATTACTGAACTAATTTATGCAGGACACACTTTTCAGTTTTGTTTTTTTATTTAGAACAAAGTATACACATGGTTAAATAAAAATAGTTGGCTATATTTGAGTTATACACTATATGTTTTATTTCCAGAACAATCAAACTTCTAATTTCCTAACAATATGCCTTATTTGAAGTATAATTAACACAACTATCTTTAAATCAAAACAACTAAGCAAAACCAAGGAAGATAAAAGGCATACATTTATTTTATTTATTTATTTATTTATTTATTTAGTTATATTTATATACCGCCCTATTCCCTGAGGACTCAGGGCGGTTTGCAGGGAATTTAAAAATCCAAAATACAAAAATTAAGAACCAGATTAAAAAATATTAAATTGACCCTGTACTCAATTAAAAAGAACCCCAAATTAAAAATTTCTCCTCAGTCTGGGCCCGAGAGCTCGAAGAGCCAGGTCTTCAGGCCCCGGCGGAATGATCGGAGGTCGGGGGCAGTTCTCAGCTCCACCGGCAGCTGGTTCCAGAGGGCAGGCGCTCCCACCGAGAAGGCCCTATCCCTGGGTGTCACCCGCCGGCAATCTCTTACCAGCGGGACCCTGAGCAGACCCTCCCTGTGGGAGCGCACTGGGTGAAGGGCGTTTGATGCCGGCAGCAGGTGTTCCCTCAAATATCCCGGACCCAGGCCATGTAGGGCTTTATAGGTGATAACCAGCACCTTGAATTTCACCCGGAGGGCAACCGGAAGCCAATGCAGCTCACGGAGTAGAGGTGTTACATGGGAGTATCAGGAAACCCCCATTACAACTCGCGTGGCCTCATTCTGCACCAGTTGAAGCCTCCGAGTGGTCTTCAAGGGCAGCCCCATGTAGAGAGCGTTACAGTAGTCCAAACGGGAGGTCACAAGCGCGTGAGTAACTGTGCGTAGGGCGTCTCGGTCCAGATAGGGACGCAACTGGCGCACCAGGCAAACCTGAGCAAAAGCCCCCCTGGTCACGGCTCCTATATGGTCTTCGAAATTGAGCCGTGAATCCAGGAGGACGCCCAAGCTGCGAGCCCTATCGACGGGGGGGTAACACCTCACCCCCCATCATTAAGGATGGAATAACTTGGTTAACCAATACCTCTTAAAAAGAATATGTAAAGTTGCTGTTTTAGTCAGCAATATGAACATGTTAGGTATGATTCACTAGCCAATTATTATTAACTGAGATTATTACAATATATGGCCATAAACAAAGATTGTCATATCTTGAAAATGTCTTAACATAGAATATAGCTGACATTTTATTTCAATTTGGCATAAGTTATTAGCTAACCTAACAATTCCAACAGAAACTGCTTCAATTGCAAGTTCCTAAGAACAATTCATATATATCATTTTAAAGGCATGGCTTAACTCAATATCTGAAAATAGTGTCTGTAGCAAGTCTTACAGAGTACAAATAATAATAACTGAAGACAAGTTTTTTAATTTTATTCTAAACTATTAAAAAAGAAAAAAAAACTATATACCTAAATGAACACCAAATTCAAGATGATCTGACAGCTCAATATTACAAAGGACTTGAGTAATTGCTAGAACTACTGACAAACACAATGAAAGAAATGAATGAGACAAAGGGAATACCACAAGCCTAGGAAGAACATGCTTGATTTACATAGAAGGAATCTCAGAGGAACACAGTCTTACTGTTCAATTTGTCTGTTGAATGTTGACTATAAAATTTTCACAACTGTATTAGCTGAATGCTAAAGAAGTGCATTTCAGATATAATATATACAAACCAAATCATTCCAAACTGGAACATAAAGGGCAACAGTGGGTTTATAATTAATACAATAGAACAGGGGTTCCCAACCAGGGATGCGAGACGATATTCCAGGGGGTGCAAAAACTTGGTTTTTCAAAATTATATAGTGTATATGCATAATTCGTTGCCATTATTTTAAACTTTTGTAAGGGGTGCAAGAATATATCAGAAGCGTTCTAGGAGTGCAGGGTATAGAAAAGGTTGGGAATCACTCCAATAGAATATAACATCAATTAAAAAAAAGAAGCAGCACTAATCTTTCTAGATGTAGGAAGAGTTTTTGATAACTTGCAGTGGACATTTTTATTTGCAGTACTGTACAAAATAAATTCTGGAGAAGAGGATTTCCACTTTCTTCTCTGTTTCTTTATCATTGCCTTAGAAATATTGATAGAAGAGTTTCAAAGTGACAAATACCAAGCCTCATAATCCAAAAAGAATATAAGTGTAAATGTCATATAGGTAGTATAGTAATAACCATTGCACAACTGCAATAAGTTGATGAAAATAATCCAAGATATTGGAGAATTCTCTAGATATTAAATAAATAAATAAATAAATAAATAAATAAATAAATAAATAAATAAATAAATAAAATAATTACAAGACACAGTGCAGAAAAATATTCTTGCAGAAAGAAACTGGCTGCCGGATAAGAGATTCAATTAAATTTCTGGCTTGTATCTGATAAGCAACAATCAGGAAACATGTCAAAAGAATTACAGGTAGTAAAATTCATATGCTAATATTAGCAAATTAAGAAGAAATTTCCTTAGGAGGAAAAAAAAGGAATCATTCAGCAAAATAGTGAGACTGGCCACCATTCCCTTAATTTGGCAGATTTTTAGACGACCTTGATAAAAAGAGCCCTATGACACAAGTTTGGGTTGGATTAATTTTTTATCTGCTTATGCCTTTATATTTATTTGCTTATTTATTCATTTCTGAATAATGCATTTTATAAAAGCATGGTTGGCCTAAGTAACCCATGTTTGCTTGCCTTATTCATTCATTTCGGACTGAGTCTTGTGAAAGTTAAATTAAAATTAATGCTACGTTTATACCCCTTTCCTGTCAAAAGTCAGATGTTGAAGGCATCATCTTGTTAGGAGGCACCTGCAACATCCAAGTAGGGTATTTGACCGCACAGCCCCAACATTTAATCATTTAGTTGCCTCTATTTTTATTTTGTTTAATTTATTTGCTCCAACAACATTGCGCACACTTAAGCCAAATACAAATGCTATGAAGATCTTATTCTTGGAAACATTCACTCCTTTTTCACGATCCCAAATGATTTGTCTCTGGCACTAATATGTTAATAGTCACTATTATTTTGACAGCTTTAAAAGGACAAATTTTCCATTTATTCTGCCTTGCATCCAGTTCAGGTAAGCCAAATAAAATGGAAATAGCCATCCACAGAGAGCTACAGTAAGAAATGTGGATGAAATTCAAAATGAAAACACCATGACTTGCATATTTATATTCCAACATCAGGACTCATGTTTTACCATTTTTTTGCATCGTCATAGTTAGTGCAGCATTTTTTAAAACATGTTGTACACCCAGCAATATTCCTTCTTAGTTAATGGAAAATCTATAAATCTTTTATTGTTACAACACTGCACATCTTATAGCAACATAATCTTGTACGCACTGTTCTTCATTCCTTTAAAGCAGTGGGGCATGAAGTGTAACCTGCCTGCATCTCTTCTGCAGTTCCTATAGGACCTTTGCATTTTGGGGGAGTTTGAAAGGATGTTAAGTTTGCATTTTACAACTTGCAGAAGCTTAACATTCTCAGAATGTTCCCTGACCCTGCCAATTTTTGTAGGAGAGCCCTCAACATGCCAGGAGGAATGTATTATGACCTTGAACTGATAGATGTTATTCATTACTGGTATAAAAGCAAAAATGCAGTATGCAAATATGCCAAGATGAATATGCTTGCATATTTAAATAAAAATAGAGAGGTCTTACGGCCATACGAATGATCTATATAAATATTTTTTAAAACATAAAAATAGTCAACTTATCCAAGCAACAATTCTAAACTGAATTAAGAGATTTATCAATGCAAACCTGGAATTTGAGGAAAATGATAACAGCCTGAAAGAAATTATGAAAATAGACCTAGCTGTCATATAGGATCGTGTTTAAGAAAATGATTTTCCAATTATGTTCTAAAAATGGTAGAAAGGCGTAAAACCACACTCACACCATATATATAATTTTGATTAATTATTCTTTAATTTACTTATATGAAAGCATTCTAATAATACTAATACTATTACTACTTGAAATCCAAAAACATCTGGAGCAACACTTGAACACTTAGTTGCGAAGTCGTATCTGACCCATCGCGACCCCATGGACAACATTCCTCCAGGCCTTCCTGTCCTCTACCATCTTCTGGAGTCTATTTAGGCTCACGCCTACTGCTTCAGTGACTCCATCCAGCCACCTCATTCTCTGTCGTCCCCTTCTTCTCTTGCCCTCAACCTTTCCCAGCATTAGGCTCTTCTCCAATGAGTCCTTCCTTCTCATTAGGTGGCCAAAGTATTTGAGTTTTAGCTTCAGGATCTGGCCTTCCAAAGAGCAGTCAGGGTTGATCTCCTCTAGGACCGACCGGTTTGATTGCCTTGCAGTCCAAGGGACTCGCAGGAGTCTTCTCCAGCACCATAGTTCAAAGGCCTCAATTCTTTGGTGCTCAGCCTTTCTTATGGTCCAACTTTCACTGCCATACATTGGAACTGAGAAGACCATCGCCTTGACTATACACACTTTTGTTGGCAGGGTAATGTCTCTGCTTTTTAGTGTGCTGTCTAGATTTGCCATGGCTCTCCTCCCCAGGAGCAAGCGTCTTTTAATTTCTTGGCTGCAGTCCCTGTCTGCGGTGATCTTGGAGCCCAGGAAAATAAAATCTGGTGTCAACACCATAGGCATTGACAAAATCACCATCAGTCAGCTTTAGTTGGAAAACCTTACATTCTGCAACGATACTTTTAACATCATGAAACAATATCTGCCTATCCCAGGTCCTTGGGAAGGAATTGTTAAGTGCATAAAAATCCCAAATTCAGTCTAAACATATAACTTCCTTTCTCCTGCCAGTATCCCAGGAAGAATGAAAGCTAGACATCTCTTTGAAAAATCACTTCCTGCAAATGGGAACCTTGTTAAGTTGGGTGAGAATTCTCAAATCCATTTTCAATTATCACTGCACCAAAGTTTGAAGATTGTAAAGTGGTGTAGTTTTCTGAATGCATTAGTTAAAAGAACATGCTAACATCAGAACATGCTGCATATGTAATTTGGGAATCATGTTTAATATTCTTAGGTGACATGGAATCATATCATCATATCATATCATATCATATCATATCATATCATATCATATCATATCATCATATCATATCATATCAAATCCCATCTGACTGCTCACATTCCTATATCAACCTAATCCGATTTAAATCAATTTTTGATAAATACAGCCAGTGCTTTTTTTCTAAAAAAAAAAAAAAAAGGTGCCGGAATTCTCATCTTGGTGGGCTCAGGAGGCGGGGGGGCAGCGCTGCTGCGGTCACAGGTGCGAGGGGTGTTGGTGGCGGGCTGCCCCCTGGGGCCAGAGCTGGCACGGCTGGTGCTGTGGGAGCAGTGGGGCCTGCTCTATACGGCAGGGCTGCACGGTGCAGACGGCGGAGGCGGTGCGGACCAGGCGATGCAGAAAAAAGGCCCTGCTTTTATGATTTAATCTTATGATTTTAAAAATATTGTAAGTTGCCCCAAGCCTCGCCATGTGGATTTGCTACAAATATTATTATTATTATTATTATTATTATTATTATTATTATTATTATTATTATTATTATTATTATTTGAATTTCTATACCACCCTTCTCCCAAAGGACTAAGGGCGGTGTACAGGGCAATAAATTACAATGTACAAAAGTTAAAAGTAAAATTAAATTAATTTAGCCCTAACAATAAATAGTTAAAAATAAACCCAAACCCTTAGTCCAGGCCGGCCTGTTCAAACAACCAGGTCTTCAGATCATGGCGGAAAGAGCGAAGGTCAGTAAATAAAATATAATTGGTAAATAAAGGTAGAACATATGTTAAATGTACATCAAATGATAATATGTTTCCCTACAAAGTCAATTCTTGCTCAGTGACAGACCAAGGAGTTAACCTGGAAAGGCAAGAGGAAAATCTAGAAGAGGTCTGTGCAACTTTTAGAAGGGAAAGGCCCACACTGATAAATTAAAAATCTTTGTGGTCTGCAAAGGAATGCTGGTGGGTTAATCAATGATTTGGTGACTAGAGGAGCATCTACAGTGTTGGAGCTTGTGGTCATGGTAAGCCATGGAGGCACTAGGCAACATGACTTTCAGGGCAGTGGTGGTGATTTTATTACTTTTTTTTTAAAAAAAGTCTGTGCTCTGTCCAAGGGTGCTTGGTAGGCTGCATGTACAGGCCTGGTCTAGAATTTATTTTGGAGTATTCAACTATCTAGAGCAGGCAGGTCAAACTCATTTTGTTTGAGGCAACTTTTTATAAAAGAATTGCCATTAATTTGTTTTAATAAAATAATTTAAATCAATTTTTCACTTGATTTCAAATTAAATGAATTGTATTGGTTGACAATGAGATTTTTTTTGTACAATTGCCAAATGCAATAAACTGGTTTTAGGTATATGTGTGCAGTAATTATTTCAGCACCAATACATTTTAATAACATATTCTATTTGTAAATGAATGCAAATGCAAATTATACAACTTTTTTGTGCAAAAATAAAACAAAATAACAGATTTAAGAGCTGTTATCATTAGTTATCCTTAGATTAAAAAATAATTCCATCATCCAAAACTTTGTTATACTGTTGCAGACATGTTAACACAGGAAATAGATTATTTTGTTATCTAATTTTGTTATCTAATCTGAGGTTCTTTCCTGTTGGCTTTTTTGAATTAGCTGTTTTATATTCTAAAAGTTTAGTTCCTAAAGAAGTAATCCTGTAAATAATTTTAATGTCCTCTTCTAGTGCAGGCTCTTCTATGACTCAAGGACTTCAACTCCCAGAATTCCTGAGCCAGCATGGCTCAGCTTGGAAACCTCTCCCTTTCCCCTCAGCATGGCTGGCTCAGGATTTCTGAGAGTTGAAGTCTACGAGTCATAAAAAAGGGCCAAGATTGCCTAGCAATAGGCTTTAAGAGGGAGCTTTCAATTACATGATCACATGCTGAATTCAACAGAAATCAAAGTGGGCAAACGAACTGCACAATATCAATCAAATCTAAAACCAAAGGTATATTAAACTTACTTGAAGTAGCATTTTTACACTTTGTAAAGGTTTTTTGTTTCTAATGATACATGCGATGATACATGGGATGCATTGTCTAATTAATGGGGTTGGGCAATGCTTTAAATGTAAGTGTAAAATCTGCTTTGAAGTGCATAAGTTGCTCAAGTAGCATTTAAACAATTTACACTGACCAGCCCATTTGAATTTCTTCCCAGGGAAGCTCTGAGCATCCAGCTGGATATTTATCAGTATATGCATTTCATTCAGCCAATGCTTAGTAGTGTAAATATGATTATCTCATCCAAAATAAGAAAACATACTAAGGATCAATTATTATTTCCAATATGCAGTGGGTTAACTACCATTAACTGTGTAATTGTGCAGTCATTAAGCAAATCCAATTTCCCCTATTGACTTTGCTTGTCAGAAGCCAGCTGGGAAGATTGCAAATGGCGACCACATGACCATGGGATGCTGCAACCATCATAGATACATGCTGGTTGTCAAGCAAGTGAAATTTGAACACACAACCAGGGGGGATGCTGCAAAGTGAAACCAAGTCTGGAGTTCCCTCCAAAGCATTACAATGTTAAAGAGTTGAACTTCCCACATAAGTACGATGTAATCAACTAAATACCCCAGTAGAATACTTTGGCAGGCTTTCTAACAGAAGACTCATCCCGCCAAAAATCAGGCAGCAATGACCTTGGTTCCCACGGGACAAAGTATTGTTTAGTCTAACATTAAAAGCACCCCTCCCAGTACTGTGGCAACCGAAAACAAAGGAAAAATGGCTCCAGCCAAGATCGTTGCAGTGTTGACAGTAACTTTGAACAGTCACTAAACAAGTGGTTATAAGTGGAGGACTACCTGTGCAACTGAATGAATAAATATCTTATTGTTACCCTCACAAGAAACAATTCAATTGCACCAATCTGAATTTAATTAAGGAAATGCCATTCCTCTATGAATACACTTCAATTACATGCTAACAAGTGACTCACCACAGACCCAAACCACATAGGCATTCTTTTTAATTTTTTTATCTATGGAACCATTTGTCCCGAATTGCCTTTATCAAGAGGATATGGATATTGCCTTTGCATGATTATTCTGCCAGGCTAGCAATTTGCACATATATCCTCTGCAAAAGAAAATAAAAATAATCTGGGGAAAAACAACCAACTGCAGATATTTATCTGGAAAGAAAAGACAGAACTTATATAATCACCATCTGCAAGTTTACTAAAGTGTTAGTGAATATTAAACTAAATCCATATAATGTTAGCAAAATCAAAAATACATATAAAACTAAAAAATGGACAGTGGAGATAAATAAGAACAATTATTTTAATATGGTTCTAGATCAGGGGTCCCTAACCTCCCCGTCTGTGGACCGGTACCAGGCCACGGCATGCCAGAAACTGGGCCACACAAACAAGCAAAGCCCCATCCGTGGGATGCAGGCAGTACATGAAACCACGCCCCCTCCAATCTGCAGAAAAACCATTCTCCATGGAACCAGTCCCTGGTGACCAAAAGGTTGGGGACCTCTGTTCTAGATTATATTCATCAAGGTAGATGTATCAGACACAAAACTTCATATGCCAGCTCATCTTTAATCATTCTAATACACATTAATAGCTGGCAATTCACTTATATGCTTGCACAATATTAACATATTATTGATGAAAATACAGTACTTTAAAGCTATTAATATACCAGTAGCTAGTTATGCATTCTAATAATCTCATGTGGTCCATTTCTATAAAATATTTTGCCAAAAATGATAAAATGCTAGGGATGATAAGAATGATATTTATTACAGTAAGGACTGTGCAGTACAAGTCTGCAAACGAGCACCAAGATATTAACTAGTGGAGCCATCACATTGCTCAATATAAATGACTTTTGCACTATAGCCCTGTTTTCTAGATGATGGCACTGCTTGTCACTTTGCACAGACAGTATGATGTATTTCTGCAAACTGTTTTGTCTCACTGAGAGAGGGTGATATATGTTTCAAAACAGTTACAGCTGCTTCATTTTTCTTTTCTTTTTGTTTTGTTTGTACAAAATGGGATGAAAATAGATGAACTGGTAAACTCTTGGTAGACTCTTGATAGGATAACATATATTCAAGAACATATATTCAAGAATTTTCAGTGCAATTTATTTTAAAATATGCCCTCTGCAAGTCTTTTAATGTAGTGAAAGCAACAGCTTTCAAATTATTTTAGCAAAGAGAATAGGCTGTGCTGGTTGAACGCATACAAAATGTGTCCCACTCCAAATTTAAAAAAAAACTTTAACTATTATTTAAAAATGTTTTATTTTTCCACTGATCTTCTGGGGTTTCAGGTTTGGCATGACAATTTAAGAATGCCAATTGCTTTTTTGGAGTAATATACAGTTGCTGCCTTTGTTCACTGATGTTGTACTGTACTAGGAGTATTGGCCTATCTGATTGGAAATTTCAGCCTTTAGTTAGCCGAGATAGCAGAAATAGTTTGGCATGGTGAGATACAATGCCATAAAGAAATGATACATTATCAGATCAAATATCTTGGTTATGGTCTTTAGCCTGTCTTGACAATGAAAGAGTTTCTATGTAGGCTGGAAAAAAGAGGCAGGCATAGAGAAAGAGGCATTCATCTTCTTCCAACTTTCCCAATCCTTTCTTAGAAACAGTAAGTATTAGATAACCGATGTCCTGTTGGGTCATCATTTCAGAGATATTTTCTTAGCTAAACAGAGAAACAGAAAGATCACGGGAGGGCAGAAAGCAGTGGGAGTGGGAGCAACTTCAAATTGGCTTCCCTACTGGTGAGGAGCACTGGAATCCATCCTTCCTTCCTTCCTTCCTTCCTTCCTTCCTTCCTTCCTTCCTTCCTTCCTTCCTTCCTTCCTTCCTTCCTTCCTTCCTTCCTTCCTCCATTATGAGTATAACCATTCTCAATATTCTATACTGTTTTGAGGATTCCTGAAATAAATTTGAATACATTTGGCATACTGGTTGGGGACTGACATTAAATGTGTGATGTGATAGTGGATTTGCCCTTGAATAATGCTGGACAAATGACCAAGGAAAATGTCTTTAGACAATGCTGACTCCCTTGGTCAAGAAACGGAGATGAGCACCATGCCCTAGAGTTAGACATAACTGGACTGGGAAACCTTTACCTTACCTTACCTTGTGTTGAGCAACTCCAGCGGTAATTAGTGTTGGCAACATATTCTCAAGCTGATCTGCCCTTTGCTTCTCCATCTTTTCTTGTCTCCTTATTCTCTATCTTTCTTTGTGATTCTGGAGATGTGAGCCCTTTTATCCTCATTTCTGCATCTCTCCTCCTCCTTGCCACATCCTGATTACCTTTGGTGTCCTCTCTTGAACAACAGAGAAGGAATATAAAACTTGCACAATGTAATATTTCTGCTGATGCTGATGCCATAGCATTCCCATTCCTTGGAGAAACCATTAAAGATAACGGCAGCAAAAGCTTTCGTGCTAAATAGATTTTGCCCAGTGCCTTAACATGCTAATCTAGCATTCATCCATTCATTGTTCAGAAGTCTTAAAACTACCCCAGTCATGATGATGATGTTATCCATTCAGTCTTGTCTGACCCTTGGCGATTCTATGGGCCACGTCTCTCCACATCTTCCAAACTTGCCCTACTTCTTTGAGTTTTTCTGTGCTCTGGCTGGTGTCAGCTTTGATGGTGAACCCAATCATACAGAAGATAAAAGCAAGATTTCATCCAAGAGTGCACAGAGGACTGATATGCCTTGAATCCATACTCGGAGTGTTGAGGGCTGAATTGAATTCTCAGTTGTGTTGACAGGACCACCAAATAAGCGCAACATTCAATTGACATCAGAAAAAGCAGTTAAAGCCTGTGACAATTACATTAGAGAAATTGAAAGCTATGAAAGTGAATGAACCCTGAAGCAATGTTAAACTCACATCACCAAAGAGCTCTGATAGGCAGGGAGTTTAATGAGGTGATAACATTCATGGGCCGGCTTTTATTTTAATGTCACAGAGGCCATCACACCATTCAACGTATCCTGTCAGCATTCTCCATGGAATCAAATGAAGCTGCAACATTATAAGAGGGCTCAATGAAAAGTAATGTGCCCAGCTCCATGATTTTAGTTTCAGTAGGGACATTATCACAAGCAGAACAGGAAAATAATCTGTGAAATCAGATCTTTTGTCATCTCTATTTACTTCTCAAAACAAAAACAAAAAAAATCACAAGTGGTAGATAAGCTATTTAAACCATCACAAAAGAACTCAACACTTTATTTTCAGTTGGGTCCTGACAGCCCTTTCTACCTCTTCACTTTAGTCAAACATATGACCCCAAAGTTCCCCCGCACATGTGTGCTAGTCGTTTCCGACTCTAGGGGCCGGTGCTCATCTCCGTTTCAAAGCCTAAGAGCCAGCGCTTGTCCGAGGATGTCTCCGTGGTCATGTGGCCGGCATGACTAGACACCAAAGGCGCACGGAATGCTGTTACCTTCCCACTGTAGTGGTCCCTATTTTTCTACTTGCATTTTTACGTGCTTTCGAACTGCCAGGTTGGCAGAAGCTGGGACTAGTAACAGGCGCTCACTCTGTTATGCAGCACTCTGGATTCAACCCACCAAACTGCTGACCTTCTGATCGACAAGCTCAGCGTCCCAACCCAATATATAGGGAGCCAAATCTGTATGGTGTGGTTCCTGGAACCCAACTTTTAAAATGCCTCTTGAGCAGTTTGAGAGATGTGAAGTCCAGTGTTGTCATATCACAATAAAATGTTATTTTTGTATTTCTGACCTCTGCTTAACCATTGTTTCAACATTTGAATGTTGCAATGTAATGCTCTGACTTCATATTGGTGTTAGGTTCAAGGAATAAAATTATTTGTGTCTCAGTACAACTGTAATCACGAGCTTTCCTGACAAAGTTTGGATTTTTCATTATTTTTCTGCAAGTAAAGCTTCATGATAATATTTCATGAACTGATGATTCATTGGTTGGTCTTAATGTCGATTTCATATTTTGTCAGCCACCAAGATGCCATGAGGAAATTCCTCACTTTCGTTCTCATAATGTGATAAATATTGCTGGCAAATTTCAGCTCCGAAAGCTTTTATTTCTGTCACAATAAGCATAGAAGGAACTCATCTTCTACAAACCTTCTGGTGCTGAAGGATTATCAGTAATGTGACCCACACATTCCTATGAAATGATAAGTTTGAAAACAATTTCTCCTTGTGATCTAAAAATTATCCTCACTTCATCAGTCTCTCACATGTGAAATCTGTCATTGCTGTCACAAATCGTTCATTATTTATCACCCAAGTCACAAAGAGGGTAATTGTTTTAGTTCAGCAATTCAGACTCTTTGGAGACAAGGTTCTTCCATTTTTGGTTCTGGAGGGGGTTGCGCTACCTCAGACAGACCTGGTGTGCAGTGTGGGGGTCCTCCTAGACTTGCTCAAAAAGCAGGTAGCAGCCATGGCTACGAGGACCTTTGCATACTTTTGGGTGATGCATCGGTTGCCCCTACACCTGGCCCAGGATGCCGCGTTTACAGTAACTCATGCGCTTGTAACCTCTCATTTAGACAAACACGCTCTACATGGGGCTGTCCTGAAGATCATTTGGGAACTTTAATTGGTGCAGAATGCAGCTGTGCAGGTACTAAAGAGTGCCAGACATGTGCTGCGTGAGCTGCGCTGGTTACCAGTGTGTTTTTGGGATGCAATTGAAGGTGCGCGCCTTTAAAGACGTATATGGTTTGGGACTGGTGTATCTAAGGGATCCAAGAGTCTCTGCCCCTCCTTTTTAGGAGAAGGGGCATACTGCAAATCCCATCAGCCAAAGTAATATAAAGGTAAAGGTAAAGGTTCCCCCGCACATGCGTGCTAGTCGTTTCCGACTCTAGGGGCCGGTGCTCATCTCCGTTTCAAAGCCGAAGAGCCAGCGCTTGTCCCAGGACGTCTCCGTGGTCATGTGGCCGGCATGACTAGACGCCAAAGGCGCACGGAACGCTGTTACCTTCCCACCGTAGTGGTCCCTATTTTTCTACTTGCATTTTTACGTGCTTTCGAACTGCTAGGTTGGCAGAAGCTGGGACGAGTAACAGGCGCTCACTCTGTTACACGGCACTCGGGATTCGACCCGCCAAACTGCCGACCTTCTGATCGACAAGCTCAGCGTCCTAACCCACTGAGCCACCGCATCCCTTTCAAAGTAATATAGATCCTGCTATATTGCTAACTGGCCCAAGAATCTTCATTGCTATGTATATTTATTTTGGATTTCTTTATTGTTTTTTATTGTTTTAGATTATTTAAAATATTTTAATATTTTAATTGTAATATATGTTTTGAATTGTAAGCTGCCCAGAATCATTGACTGAGATGGGTGGCTGTAGAAATTGACAAAAAAAAAAAGAAAACCCAAGCAACAAACAAACAAATGGATAGTATTCAGTTAACATAGGCCTCCCTGTAAACAGCCTGCTTTCAGCAATGAATTGCAGTTGGAGGGATACTTTTGGAAGTTAAAAAGCTGATTACATCACATTGTTTAAAGAACATTGATCAGTATGAACTGAAGGCTTCCATTTCATGAACTACTGTAACACAACCTTTTCTCATAGCAACCTCCTGCCAAGTGAAAGACAAGTTGTTAAAGAATTTGTCAGAGCGTCTGGTGTACTAGTTGCTGTCATCTGTCAATGGCTTATAACACTGGAGGCACTACATTTCATTCAACTCTTTTATTCAATTACAGAAGCAGAAGAAAAGCAGTCAAATCTGTGAAGTGTTTCCCAAGGCAGCTTTGATTTCCTGTATTAGAACTTTGTTTCAATTTGTTATTCTGCTTTAATGCAGTGATTCAACTGAAGTTTCAATCAAACCTACGTACTCTTTAAAGCTTTGCATAGCCCTAGAGGATAAATTACTTGAGTCTCTCTCTCTCTCTCTTTTTTTTTTTTGAAGAAATATACCTAGTCAAATTTTAGCACGAAGATGACACACAAACAGAGGGATTATACTGTAACTCAAATATTCTCTAGTTCTCCCCCTGCACAGGCATGCAATTCTATGATGTGTTAAACTGGCCAACAGGCTACATGTGTCACTATCAAGGAGCCCATTACACCATTCAGCATCTACCTCCTGCTCCAAATTCAGCTTTGTCCATATGCAGAAGGAAAGCTACAACAAAATTGCTTGGAGGTTCTGCAAAGTCAAACAGCAATGGAAAATCTGTGGAATCAGCAAATCACCTTCCAATTTTTTTTAACATATTCAGTGGCATCTGATATGCTCTGATGTGTTGGAGATTTGATTCAAAGATTAAATTTGGTGAGTCAATCAAATGTCCTTTAAACTGAATCATGTCTTTTCTTAGATTGTCCTGTTGCTATTTTAGATTTATGTGTTAGTATGTTTTATATCATCAAGTATATCTTACTTCTACAGCTGGCACACTCCTCTAGAGGTTGCACCTTGTTTGCTTTTTCATCCCAGCATCTAGCAGGCTTTGTGAATACACACATTTCAGCACAAACAGGTTGGCATGAGCCTAATGAAATTGTTCAGAAATCAGATACTTGTCAGGTTCAAGGGGTGATAGTACAGGTCCCCATCCCATTTTATAGGAAACTGGATAAGCTCAGAGCAAGACAACATAACTTCATGTAAGAAACTTACTACGGGGTCTGAAGAATTGGATTGCTTCTGGGTTCACTATGAGGATTACTTACTATCCATACTAAATACTGTTCAGAAAAAAGGAAATCAATTTAAAGAAAAGGGATCATTTACATTTTCACTGAAAATTTAACACAAGATGTGAAAAATGCACCAAAAAAGTAAAATATTCAGATAACACAAAAGAATTGCTCTAAGAAAATGTTGATATCACATACCAACATGTAAATCAAAAACTTTTAAATTTTCAGTCTAACCCGACATCAGTTTGCACTTAGGTTTTATCCAGATGAGCACAGTCCTGAAATCTGACAGAGATATTTTTCTTGGGCTGTCATGTTATGCATCCTTCTTAGAACATGTGTCAGTCAGCATGTGCACGTGAGTCAGCGTTGTGCTGAAGCTGCCAAAAAGGCCAATGCAGTCCTATCAACAGAAGGATAGCATCAAGTTCACTTGAAGTGTCCATGCCATTTTATACTGTACTGGTGAGGCCACACTTGGAATATTGCATCCAGTTTTTGTCACCATGACTAAAAATATATATGTGCAGAAAAGAGTAACAAAGACTGGAGGATAAAACATCCAAGGAATGGCTGCAGGAACTGGGAATGAAGAGAAGGATTAGCGGTGACATATAATAGTCTTCCAATATTTGAGCGGCTGTCACAAAGAAGAGGGAGTTGACCTCCAAAGCACCTGAAGGCAGAGGAAGAAGTTATGGATGGAAACTTATCAAGGAAATATTCAACGTAGAACTAGGGAGAAATTTTCTGACAGTGAGAACAATTAATCAAGTTGCCTTCAGAACTTGTGGGTGCTGCATCACTGGAAGTTTTTAAGAAGAGAATGGCACAGGGTCTCTGACTGAGCAGGGGGCTGGAGTAGAAGGCCTCAAAGGTCACTTCCAGTTCTGTTATTCTGTATCCCAGTGTGTTTGCATAAGAGTTCCTTTTTATCTTTTTCTACTTTTGACTGACATGGGGCATTAGCAAACTCTTCATGCACAAATAATGAAGTGGGATTCCTCTGACAAGGAATTTACTCATAAGGGCTTCAGAGGGTTTGTTTCCCTCCTAGAGACTTTTATCTTACAAAAGATGTTGAAGATCTAAGTTGTAAACAGGCAGAGACATTGTTTCTTCTAAACAATGATTATGGCTGATGCAATACAGATGCCTGCTGATTTACCCATTTAGTGTGCATCATGCCTTGTTCAACTCAGATGGCCAATGAGTTGTCACTTTGTAATATAGTACTTTCACATAGTATTTTTCCATTTTCTTGAAACATGCTCTTGTCTATGTCAAGCCTGATTGGTCAACTTGTCACAAAAATGATCATTAGAAACTTATACCTCTATATAAATACTTTAGGGTCAGCGGTAAAATGACAGAATGGAAACCTCCACTCTCTGCATGTATATTGAAAGTTTTCTACATAGAATGGCCTTTGAGGAACTTAAAACAAGTGCAAAATATACTTTCATGGGCCGGAATATTGCCAGGGACTAAGCACTGAGTATACAGTGCAACAGATTTGCTCTTCCCAACCATTTAGTGCCAGGATCAGTTCAAGCATAAAATGGTTTGTGGCACTATAAACTTAAGAAACATTTTCTTCTGCATTTTTCACTTTTCATATTTTACTTAGAATCTGAAATCTTCGTTACAATTCCTTGTATTTGCAAGATACTAGACATAGCTATTAATTATCAGGGTTTTTTTATTTCATGTTTTCCAGAATTACGAGGAGTTTTGTTGTTATTCCTATTGCTCTTTGATCCTTCCCTAATTCCAGCTTTTCGTTAGAAATTGCTGATCAAAAAATTCTTTATATGAATATTACATTTCCTTTTTCTCTGATATGCTGTTAATAGTTTTTTATATTACCGTATATACAGTATATTATATTTATATATTGTAAGCATTTTAAGTAAAAATAATACAGGTAGTCCTCAACTTACAACTGTTTCTTTAATGACAGTTTGAAGTTACAATAGTCTTGGAAAAAAGGTGACCTGTGACTCAAAGTTACAACTGCGGCACACACTCTGTAGTCATGTGATTTGGGCTTGCATTTCTGACAGTTGTAGCATCTATTGGTCATGTGGTCACAATTTGTGACCTTCACAGCCAGATTCCGACAAACAAAATCAATTCGGGAAGCTGGATACCCTTAACATCTGTGTGATTCATTTAACATCCATATGATTTCCCTAATGATTGCAATAGCTGACTGAACAACCATAGTAAAAAATCATCATAAAACTGGGTCTAGTCGCATGATGACTCATTTAACGACTGCTTTGCTTAGTGCCTGAAATTCCAGTCCTAAACATGGTGGTAAGTTAAGGACTACCTGTACACATGAAACAATCTTAAAATGTCCGGCCACTGCTAGGCCAGTAAAAAGAGTGGGAACCCTCAGCCTATGAGAGGCAAGTATCTCCCAAATCCATTTTACTACTTCCAGAATAGTTATAGAACATGATATCAAAATATGGCAACCTGATTTTAAAAAAGGGACAAAATTATTTCATTAAATATTCATACACTTCACTTATCAGTTTTGCTCCTGAAAGGGCCCCATCCCTTCACCAAAGGTCAAATGGTAAAGCTTGCCCATTTTGGTGACTTTATTATATCACTACTAATGTATCACGTCCACTTTAGCCCTTGGAAGATGAGGGAGAGGAGAGAGGAGAGGAGAGGAGAGGAGAGGAGAGGAGAGGAGAGGAGAGGAGAGGAGAGGAGAGGAGAGGAGAGGAGAGGAAATTGAGACTCTGAAACTACAATGTTGCTCATTCTGATATAGTTCAATACTATTGATTCACTGGGCTCTGCCGAGGTATAAAAATTGACAACTTCATATGAAGTCTTATCCATCCTCCACCTTTGTTTTTATCAGGAGATATCAGGAATCAAACATCCCTTGGTAAAAAAATATGTATCATAGAACATATGCTATTTTTTATGCATAGAACATACGTTAGCTCATGCAGATCCAACTTTGTCCATATTAATAGCATTCTAAAGGGACAGCAGTGACAATAAATCTGGCCGAGGAAAAATTAGGCTTATAAGAACAGCCCTGTTGGATCTCATCAAGGCTCCTCTTAGTCTGCTGGGTTTTTGTTTTGTTTTTTGTTATAGAGGCTAATCAGATTCCATTGAGATGCTTTCCAACCATAAATCTTCAAAATTAAGAGCCATTCATAAAGCTGTCATCCGATCCCTTTAAATGCATTCACGTTAGTGGCCATCATCACTTCTTAGGGTAATGAATTCCACAGGTTAATTAAGTGCAGTATGAATAAGAGTGTCCTTTTTTCTGTTAAAACTGCTTCTGATTAGCTTGACTAGAAGATGCCCGACCCAACTGTATGGTGAAGTTGGGAGGAAGAACATTTCATTTCTCTCCATCCTCTCTCTCCCCATCCTGTATGTTCTCTAGTAAAGGGTAGTTGCGAAGAATTTGATTCCCCTGTAATTTCTATGTATCCTCCATGAGGAAGCTCTCTCACTTTTGCACCTTCTAATGGCCTGACGGTTTTTCAGCTAATATTTAATTAACTCTCATTGTCCTTTTTATGCTTTTTTTCATCTGCTTTTCAATTTCTCTTCCTCCCTCCCTCCCTTTTTTTTTCTGCTGCTATTATTACAGGCCAGAAACCCCAGCAGAGGAAAATTACATAATCCTAATTTGGAACCAAAAGATATTTCATGAGAATGTTTCCTGATTCCTTGAGATCAAAAACTTAATTATTTCATTTTTTAAAATGTGTCACTTTCAATAAAAATTGAATCCCGTTTTGAAATATTGATATTCATCTACATAGCCTTTGACCATGTTGCATTTTAATCCATTCCAAATTAAAATTAATGAGACATGTCAGGGTACTTCTTACAATATTTTCACTTCATCACTGAAATGTGAATAAAACAGGCATGACTATTAAAAACAGCAATGTCTGTTGGCTTTGGGAGCATAACACATGTAAAGACTTGTATTTTTATTTATTGCAAACATCATACACCACTTAGAAGACTTTATATGGCTTATAATTGTACAAACATAAAACAGGTCCCATCAATACCATCCATTAAAATCATATCACTTCAACACCAAGGTCACCCAGCTGGCTTTGTGCCTATGGTGGGACTAGAACTCACTGTCTCCCAGCTAGCTAGGTCAGGGGTCCCCAACTCCTGGTCCATGGACCAGCACTGGGCTGTGGCATGCCAGCAACCAGGCCGTACACACAAGCAAAGCCCCATCAGCGGGATGCAGGCAGCACACAAAACCATGCCCTCTCCGGTCCGCGGAAAAACCTCTCATCATGTAACCGGTCCCTGGTGCCCAAAAGGTTGGGGACCCCTGAGCTAGGTGACTTTGGACCAATCACTTTCTCTCATTCCAACCCATTTCAGAGGATTGTTGTTGTGGGGAAAATAGGAGAAAGGTTATGTTGGATATGTACACCAGCTTGCATTATTTGTAAAAATGATAAAGGTGGGAATAAAAATAATAAATAAACATCTATCATTCTGCAGAACATGTAAAGTCTTAGCTCCAGTTTTTCTATATTGTTTATCAGTATAGCTTCATTATATTTAGTAACACCTCAGTATTGTTTATCTGTGTTTGTGTGCATTCTTATTAAATATATTAACATTGAGCAAACATGTGGAGCTCTTGTACCTATTCATCTAAGCGTGGAGAAGGATGATTGACAAAAACCACATGTGCAATAAGATTTTAAAAACCCACTTTCATTCATTCATACAATAAGGCAGTCATATCTCAACAATAAGGTTTTCTTTCAATTTACATATGTAATGAAAGTCAGAATAAATCATTCCTTTATTAGATCTTTATCAATAGAATGGAAAAAGAGCAAATACAAGATTCCAGAATATAAAATTTTGGAAATGTCCTTTAATGTTATCAAGAAATATGTCTTAATAGTTTCCATACTAGTAAGATTGTGTTAAATGTGATAGGGTAGAACATTTGCTTTAAATGAGATCTTGGTAGTTAATCATGCATGGAATATCCCTGTCCCTTCTCTTTTCTAATGTAATATGAGAATTATTGGAAGTGTTCTTAACATTATTGCTATTTAAAGCTATTTAAATAGCTTTAAACAGCAATAACGCTAAGAACACTTCCAATAGTAATTACATTTAGTGTGATTTGCAAAACACGATATTCAATACATAAAATCAATAAAAACAATCCACATAACAATAAATGGTTTTATACAATATAGCCAAGAAACAAACAATTCAACATAAAGACAAGAAATTCAAATTATCACTAAAATTTCACAAAAAGACTTAAAAGCCCACCCCCACCCCCAATTTTTGGGTATACTGTATTACTCCTTGTTGAGTTTCCTTCATTTATCTCTTTTTTCATTATTAACATTTTATATAATAAGATCTGAACTTATCACACCACAAATACTCTGATCAAATTTGCAACAGTTCTTGTCATATGTTATATGAATATATAACAACACAGTTGTATTCAACTCTGAATGAAAAAAAATCAAATAATTCTTTATAATATTGATATTCCAAATTGTTATTAATATTGAAAGGATACATTTTTCTTCTCTGCTCTTAACATTCTGAGCTACCTAAATAATAGAATGCTAATAATTTTAAATTAACACAGTATTATATCATTGTATTAAGACAATATGACATATAATACATTAAGATCTGTAACAATAAAAAGGAAAAAAAAGAAATTTTTGATTATAAGGACACTGTTATTGACACAGCCCACATTACTGATGTTTCTTCTTCCAATTTTGAAACCATGCTCATCATATTCCAATCCAGCTTCCATATATATTTGAAATCAGTAAAAATAAAAATGATGAACTCCGGGATATAAGAAAAAAAATCTGCTGAGCTTTCATCAACAAGCTGTTGACATCATCAGAGCAAGGGCTGAATGATAACGGGGTCAGTACATACACTTATATGGCAGTTATAACGGTCAAATTGTGGAATGTGGGTGTGGCCTATTCATGACAAGCTCGCTCGTGTATAATCACAGTGGTTCTGGCTTTGTTGAATAAGGCCGGTCTCTGGTTGATTTTTAAGTTGCGCCTAGCAGTTGCTTGGTGTGTATCAGCTGTTAGGTGCGTAAGTCTCGTCAGGCCGCATGCAGTCATGCTCTGGCTGACAGGCTCTTCATTCATTGACGAAAGCTCAGCAATAAAGAAGAATTTTTTCTTATATCCCGGAGTTCATTGTTTTGATTTTTACTGATTTCAGATACACACATACACACACACACTGAATAAAGAAAGAAAGAATATACAGCCTTGTCACCTTTTTGCCATACTGATTCACCATGTTTTATCCATGCTGTATATAAATTTCTTATTAAGACAATGAGGTGTTCTGGGATTCCCATCGTTCTGATGGTACTGCACGTGATACAGTGAAATTTTCACTTAAAATTCCTGATAGACCCATTCATGGAACAGTGCTGTCCCCCACAAACTTGAATCCAAGCACTATTAGCATTATTAGTGCTCAGGGACAGGCCATGACAGTGCAATATTTTTTTAAAGAAAAACATTCCTAGCTACTTCTAACCTAAATTTCCTACATTTTTCCATGTGTTTATTTTGATTCAGTACTATGCATTTCCCACCTGTATTATACAATTCATACCCCTTTTTACTGAGCTCCCAGCAATGGCATTACCTGTACAGCCCATATAAAGAATATTGTATTGGGTAATAGACAAAAAAGGCCATCATTGTAGCTTGATGACAGCTTGTGTTCCCTACAGATACTGTTTTGCATTTTTCTATTTATTCTCAGAAAATGTGTGCAGTTTGATTCAGTACACAATACTGTACATAATCCTGCTTTTCAGTTTATGCTTCTAATATATTTCATAGTGCTCTTTAACATTAGCAAAACTGTGTGAGCTAGAATATATAAATTTCAAGTTGTGACATGTTGTTTCATATTTGAGTTGCTAGTATACAGTTAGATTGGAGAATCATAGCTCACCTCGTAATAGGATTTTCAGTAAATATATAGCCTAATAAATAAACTGTGTTTTTAAGTACATTACTCCATCTAGAATTCAAATAAATGGAAGATCAGTAGCATAGTCTTATTATGTGTAAAGCTGCGCTACACGCAGGATAGTTCTCAGTACATGTTCTTCAAAACGTTACAATGTGACAATAATCACTTTATAATTATTATAATTCCTTCAGCCATAACTATGATTAGTGATATTTTTTTCAAATGCTGTTGCTAGTGCATTTAAGAAAAATTGGTAGATAACAAATGCAAGGGATATCAAACTCCTTTGATATAGAATTTTTAAAAAAAATATTGAGTTATATTGACAAAAATAAAGTTGCTTTCTTTAATGCTCTAATTACTAATTAACTAATACAACATTTTTAATTCTGACTACTATTATAATAAAGAGAGACCGAGTGATAAAAGACAAATCAGGAACACTATACAATTTGATTTTTGTAAAACGTTGTTGCTCAAGATTAGAGAGATAGGAATTTGTAAAAAAAAACAAAAAAAACAAAAACCTTAGAGTCTTAATGAATTTTGTTTCAATTTGCTTTCTCTATAGTAAACAGCAACAGATTGCTTCGGATAGAAATGTTTGTACTTCGGGATTTCTTACTCTATTAATTGCTGCCTATGGCTCAATGCCCTTGTCATTCCGCAATCCAGCTCCTTTTAGAACTGTACTGTTGATTCATCTTTCTAAATTGCTTCTGATCTTATTTCTGCAAAGCAATTCTCTGAATAAATCTAAAGATCGTGTTAGTCATTTAAAAAAATATAACCTATGAACAAGAGGAACAGTCCTTAGTCTCTAAATTTTACCTCATTTTAACATGACAGATCCTCAAACAACTATTTAAAGACATTTTATTATGCATTTTATAGTTGATAATCTGAAATTCTGTTCGCTATATATCTGATGTTGGCATACTCTGTATGCTACACTTGGCTTTTATTTACTAGTGGTAGATCCCCATTTTATGGTCCCATTGGTAATTGGATATTGATATATCTATTACAAACTTCTGTCTATTTCGTAAGAATTTAAAGTCATAACATCGTAGAATAAACTCTTCTTAAATCAATCAATCCCTTCTTCAGGCCCTAAAATAAATCTCTTCTTCAGATGAGGAAGTTCAGAAAACATTGATATCTAACTGAGAATAGCTGGAAAAACATGTGATCCTGAGTCCATAAGAGCAATAGTGCATACAGTAAGTGATGAAAGCCAAAAGATCTGTGTCTGTGTGTGTGTGTGTGTGTGTGTGTGTGTGTGTGTGTGTGTGAAAGAGAGAGGGGGAGGATGAGAGGCATCCATGGAACCCAATGCTTTCATCAAAATGTCACAATCATTATCACACCTTCATGACACAAGCTCTGCCCCTCACACAGTAATTGCTTGTGGATTACGATGCCCATGCAGGTGAGGTCGTGTGACACTGTTTTCATCTTTAGCCCCTCTTCCCACCCTGAACTTTCCCTACATATGCCTTTGGAAGTGATCCAAACTGGACCCAAAGGTGGAATGAAGGAAGGGCAGGAACAGCACAGATTATAAAAATATTCCATGACTCAGTTAATTGCTGGAATCAACACATTGCAAGCTGATGAATTCTTATTGTGAATAGCACATCCTCTTCACACTTAAACTTTCAGATTGTATTATTTTATTACAACTCTTCACCACTGTTTGTTCTGATATACGAACTCTTTGACGTTGCGTTGTGTTCTTGGTTTTTATATGGCACCTGATAAAACCTGTTCTGTTCATGCGACTTCCTGAATTTGACAGCAAGCTACCTGAATTTGTCTGTATTTGAATCTGGGAACAATAGTTTGGCAGGAAGATATAAAACAGCCCGTTAGTTATTCACGTACCTTTCCTAGTGAAGGAAGAGATGGTAAAAAGATGAGTTTAAGGCAGTACAGTTCATGCTGATACACTACAGAGGTAGCAGGCGAACAATTTCAGTCTGAATATTACTTACAATTATGATTTAGATTTATTTCTTCCAATCTGATAGCAAACCATTTCTGGAGCCTCTTCTCTCCCCACTGACAACAAAACAAAATAATCATTTTTATTTTCAACCTTCCTCCAGGGGCTCCATCAGACATACTGTACAGTACAATTCTATTCTCCAAACTTTCCCCCCAAAACTATGATTGATTTGGATTTAGAGAAACTAGCTATTATTAAAGAGTTGTCATAGCTTACAAAGATTCAAAGCTGGGTCCCCACAGGTTTTGGTCAATACAGTCCTTAATTATTTTAGATTGGCTCATTAATTCTCTCTCATTTCAATTTACTCATTTAAATATCTCCAGATTTGCTTTACATGCATATATTTATTAGAAAATGTTATATCAAAATAACAAGAAATATTAGCTTTAGTGTGAAACTTTAGAAGATGCAATGTTTGTAAGATGGGAAGTTGGGATTTTATTTATTTATTATGTAATTTTAAAAGTATTAGTTAATAGTAAATTAATCCTTCTAAGGCTGCCGTTCTATGAATCATCACTTTAGAATAAGTCCCATTGAACTTATTTGGTCTTATTTCAAAATTAACATGTTTATGATGACAACTGTCTTTGCTATTAATAAACTGACAGTTCTTTTCAATACTAAATGAGCGGGTGAAAAAAAATTAAATGTATTAAAGTAAGTTATTTAGATAATATTCTAATTCATGCCAAACTGAAACTAAAAATACATTTCATGCTTCATAACTTCGATAATAGTGCTATAAATAGCATATATAACAAATATTTTTATCCCAGCTGAATTACCTAATTATTTCTGTGAGACGTTGTAACACATAATAATAATAATAATAATAATAATAATAATAATAATAATAATAATAATAATAATAATAATAATGATGTTTGAAGGGACCTTGGAGGTCATCTAGTCCAACCCCCTGCTCAGGCAGGAAACCCTATACCATTTCAGACAAATGGCTGGCCAGTCTCTTCTTAAAAACCTCCAGTGTTGGAGCATTCACCACTTCTGGAGGCAGGTTGTTCCACTGGTTAGTTGTTCTAACTGTCAGGAAGTTTCTCCTTAGTTCTAGGTTGCTTCTCTCCTTGACTAGTTTCCATCCGTTGCTTCTTGTCCTGCTTTCAGGTGCTTTGAAGAATAGCTTGACTCCCTCTTCTTTGTGGCAGCCCCTGAGATATTGGAACACCCTTCACCCTTCTCTTCATTAAACTACACATACCCAATTCCAGCAACCGTTCCCTATATGTTTTAGCCTCCAGTGCCCCAATCATCTTTGTTGCTCTTCTCTGTACTCTTTCTAGAGTCTCGACATCTTTTTTACATAGTGGTGACCAAAACTGCATGCAGTATTCCAGGTGTGGCCTTACCAAGGCATTGTAAAGTGGTATTAGTACTTCACGTGATCTTGATTCTATCCCTCTGTTAATGCAGCCTAGCACTGTGTCGACTTTTTTGGCAGCTGCAGCACACTGCTGGCTCATGTTTAAGTGATTGTCCACCAGGACTCCGAGATCTCTCTCACAGTTACTAGTATTGAGCAAGGTACCACCTATGCTACCCCTGTGCATTTGATTTTTCCTGCCTAAATGTAGAACCTTACTTTTTTCACGGTTGAATTCCATTTTGTTAGATAGTGCCCAGTGTTCGAGTCTGTCCAGATCCTCCTGTATCTTAAGCCTATCTTCTGGAGTATTGGCTATTCCTGCCAGCTTGGTGTCGTCTGCAAATTTGATGAGTTCCCCATCTATCCCCTCATCCAAATCGTTGATGAAGATGTTGAAGAGCACTGGGCCCAGAACAGAGCCCTGGGGCACCCCACTACACACTTCCTTCCATTTAGATCAGACATGTCAAACACAAGGCCCGGGGGCCAGATCCGGCCCGCGAAGTGGTTTCATGTGGCCCGTGAAGCCAACCTGGAAACAGTGAGGGAATGGCCCCCACTGCCTTGGCCCTGGCCCAGAGACCCTCCTTCTGCCAGAGACCCTCAGATCTGTCCCACTCCTGCCCAGGCCCCCATAGGCACCCTTGATGCGAACGATGTAGAGCTGGCCATGCCCACCCAGTAGGCCATATGCACTCTAGCCACACCCACCCAGTAGGCCACACCTACCCAGGCCATACCCACCCGGCCCCCTGAGGGCAACCGCAATACTGATGCGGCCCTCAATGAAATTGAGTTTGACACACCTGTTCTAGAGTGAGAGATGGCATATAAAATAAATTCTAGACATAAGTCTGTATTGTTGTTGTTCGTTGTTAGTTGTGAAGTCATGTCTGACCCATCGCGACCCCATGGACAATGTTCCTCCGGGCCTTCCTGTCCTCTGCCATCTTCTGGAGTCCATTTAGGCTCACACCTACTGCTTCAGTGACTCCATCCAGCCACCTCATTCTCTGTCGTCCCCTTCTTCTCTTGCCCTCAATCTTTCCCAGCATTAGGCTCTTCTCCAGTGAGTCCTTCCTTCTCATTAGGTGGCCAGAGTATTTGAGTTTCAACTTCAGGATCTGGCCTTCTAACGAGCAGTCAGGGTTGATCTTCTGTAGGACTGACCGGTTTGATCGCCTTGCAGTCCAAGGGACTCGCAGGAGTCTTCTCCAGCACCATAGTTCAAAGGCTTCAATTCTTTGGCGCTCAGCCTTACTTATGGTCCAACTTTCACAGCCATACATTGCAACTGGGAAGACATAGCCTTGACTATACGAAGTCTGTATTACACTTAGTTAAAAAGTGTTCTAACCACTCCTCTTCCAACCGGTAGCTTGTCTTAATTATCTAGAGATAATTAGTTCAGTTTTCACATCCAAAGGGAGAAATCTGCTTCTAATCTGGCATGAACACACATTTGGGGAATCCATAGTGGACCTAAAGACTGCACATATCTGTTACTGAAATCAGATTTTTGCTCCATTCTGCTAGAATTATGCCCAACTTAATTTTTAAGACCTGGCAAATTAGCTTCATTATAGTCAAATACTTGGACTTCCTTGCATGATTCTTTTTTATATCGATCAGATTCCATAATTTGGCCCTTACAAATTATTCTGGGGATACAGTTGCATGTAATTCAACGGGATTTGCCACATTTGAAAATAGATAGGCAGAAGACATCTCTTAGGGACTTCTGTTCTTTCCTCGTACAGTTTATGGTTTATTAGTAGGTATCCTTTAACAATAATGTTAATATCATTGTATTTTCCAAATATAAAGAGTCTAAAAAAGGATTCTTCATTTTTTATGTTGTAACTTTGGAAATAAATGTTTAGAGTTGCTAGCGTGGAAGCATTTTGTAAAGCATGCTTGGAAAGCTTTTGGTCTACAAGACAATAAGCTAAACACTGTTCACAAACCGTCTTTATTACTGGGATTTACATGAAAGATTTCAGCTCATTGCTGGACAGGCTTCATCTAAACATCAGATTAGATGTATTTTTTGATCCTTTTCCCTTTCCTGTGATATTCTCTTTTGTTCTTGGTCTCCTGTCTCTTTCATTGCTTTCTTGCAGATTTTTGAGATGAAGTTCCGTTTAGTGTTTAGCATTTTCATTTTCTATACCTGTATATATAGCTAAATATTCCATAGTGAGGTCCTCCTAGCTGATGATGCCATAATTATGGAATTCTGCTGGGGTTAGCACTGATCTTTTAGAGCAGGGGTGTCAAACTGGTGGCTCGCAGGCCGGATATGTCATGCACAGGCCACACCCACCCTGGCTCTACAAAGGCAAAAAAGTTGTAATACGTCACGATAAGTCACGTGACACGATCAAGTTTGACACCCATGCTTTAGAGCAGACATGTCAAACACAAGGCCCGGGGGCCAGATCCGGCCCGCAAAGTGGTTTCATGTGGCCCGTGAAGCCATCCTGGAAACAGTGAGGGAACAGCCCCCACTGCCTTGGCCCTGGCCCAGAGACCCTCCTTCTGCCAGAGACCCTCAGATCTGTCCCACTCCTGCCCAGGCCCCCATAGGCACCCTTGATGTGAACGATGTAGAGCTGGCCACGCCCACCCAGTAGACCATATGCACTCTAGCCATGCCCACCCAGTAGACCATGCCCACCCTGGCCATACCCACCCGGCCCCCTGAGGGCAACCACAATACTGATGCGGCCCTCAATGAAATTGAGTTTGACACCCCTGATTTAGATGCTGTTCCATTGAGGACCACATGCTGAGTACGGCCTGTCAGCCAGCTACGAATCCATCTGGTGGTGATGCTATCTAACCCACATTTTTCTATCTTATCAAGTAGTAGGTTGTGATCTGCTTTATCAAATGCGTTACTGAAGTCCAAGTAAATTATATCTACAGCATTCCTCTGGTCCACTAGTTTTGTCACTTTGTCAAAGAATGCAATAAGATTTGTCTGGTGTGCTTTCATCAAATGCATCTCATACAGATACCAATCTTCATTCAGCAACCACAATTGGGGCTGGCAACTCAGTTGTTAAGCAAAGTGACTGCTAAGTGAAACTGTGACTGTGACGTTACTTTGTCTTTCTTTGCTTACAGAACCATGAAGGTTGCAAATGCAAGGACTGGTTCCAAAGTTACTTTATCATCACTGTGGTAATTGTAAACTGTTGCTAAATAAAGATTACTGGTATTGCCAAACTGTTACATATCAATGGATACAAGTGGAATAATTTGGGAAGTCAAATACATTTAATATAAGACTTCTGAGATTATTCTAAGATTTTTTTCCTCACTGGAATGAAACAATACAGATGCATTATTCTTTCTGGCTACCATGATTGAGGAGAAAATAATCCAGTCATAAAGCTAAATTGTTGAGCTCAAAAATAAAACATAACTTCTAAAACAATTCATTTTAGTTTGATATTAGAAACAAATTATGAAGCACAATAGAAATTAATCAGTTCCTGTTTAAAAACATTACATTACACCAAATCAGATCAAATCAAATCAAATCCTTCGTACTAGCAACCTATTAATACTCCTGAAGCTTTGTTTCCAAGGAGTGCAAGTTATAAAGTGTTGGTAGCTTGATTTATAAATCCAGAAAAGTTTGAAGTTTTCAATGTAACTGTCAACTCTGCAATGAACCTGGCTGAAGCCATCTTGCTTGTTTTCGGTTGCCACAAGAATGGGAGGAGGGTGATAGAGTTTTTATGTTAGTCTAAACAATTCTCTGTCCCATGGGAACCAAGGTCATTTCTGTTTGTTAGACCGGGGGGAGGGGTAAGCCTTATGTTAGAAAGCCTGCCAAACTATTCTATTGGACTGGGGTGGGACGTTTAACTTTGTAATAATGTAACTTTTTGGAGGAACTTCAGTCTTGGTTTCACTTTTGACCGTGCCGATACTTTGTAACCAATAAACATGTTCTTAGAGCAGACATGTCAAACTCGTGATGTCACGTGATGTCGCATGACGTATCAGAGCTTTTTTTCCCCATTGCCGGCAATCGGGTGGATGTGGTTTCATTGTGACACATCCGGCCTGTGGGCTGGCAGTTTGACATCCCTGTCTTAGTGGAAAACTCAAGCCTCAGAGTTCTGCTTTAATTGGTCTCATCTATCAGAATCGTGACAGTAAGAAAGAATGCAGAAAACGCAAAGATACGTGCCTGAACTCATTTTAACTGCCTTGTGGTACCTGCAGCATATCCAATGCAAAGAAAGTGAAGAGATGTGAGCCCTTTGAAGAGTTGAACCTGGAGACAGAATGGCTTCCTGGCCTCACTCTAAACCATGGATAGTCCTGCCACCCAACCCAGAAGACCTTCTGGCAGTAGTGTGGGAGAAAGCACTCTCAAGGCTTCTTTTGCAGCACTCACTAGAGAATGAAACTCTCAGCCTCATTTTAGCTACTTTAGATTTTTATTTCTACCATAATAAGCTTCCCAGATAATTTTCCACGTAGAATGCAGAATACAGAATAATAGATTTGGAAGGGTCCTTAGAAGTTTTCTAGTCCAGCCCCCTCCTCAAGCAGGAGACCCTATACCAGGGGTAGGCAACCTCGGCTCTTTTATGACTCGTGGACTTCAACTCCCAGAATTCCTGAGCCAGCTATGCTGGCTCAGGAATTCTGGGAGTTGAAGTCCACAAGTCATAAAAGAGCCGAGGTTGCCGACCCCTGCCCTATACCATTCCAGACAAGTGGCTGTCCAGTCTCTTCTTAAAAGCCTCCAGTGATGGAGCACCTACAACTTCTGAAGGCCAGCCGTTCCACTGGTTAATTGTTTTCACTGTTAGGAAAGTTCTCCTTAATTCTTAGGTTGCTTCTATCCCTTGTTTCTTCCCTTGCCTTCTGGTGCTTTGGAAAATACAATAGGTTTACCCCCTCTTCTTTGGGGCAGTGCCTTAAATACCAAAGAATAAGAAAAAAACACCAGAATGATCTGTTTTTGACAAACCTATGTTGGCTTCTGGTTATAACTTTATTTGTGTCTAGATATTTGCAGATCAGTTTTTTGATTATCTCTACCAAGATCTTCACAGGTATTGATCTTGCGCTGATTGGTCTGTAGTGTCATAGATCTGTTCTCTTTTTTTTTTTTGAAAGGAATCACATCAGCTCTTTTCCAGTCCTCTGGTAGTTCCTCAGTGGTCCAGGATCTCTGAAAGATATTGTTTAATGGTTCTGAGAAAACATCTGCCAGCTCCTTCCAAACTCTGGGATGTAATCTGTCAGGTCCTGATGATTTGCAACAGGTGCTCTCTTCACTTTCAGCAAAGGAGCCATGTCATATTACACTACCTATTATATGCAGTGCATGAGAACAAATTTCTGCTGCCTGGTGTGAACATTGGTAGCTTCTATTACAGGATGCAACTTATTACAGATGATGGGGCTGACTTGGGATTTTAAGAAAATTTCTGGAAAATTATTGGTTAGGATATTTTTTTTTTTTAGTTTTTGCCATTGTCAGTGGAATAACCCCACTCATCATTTTTAGTTTCCAAGAGATGTTACTGATATCCAAAAGAATTCTCAGAAAAGAAGATGCTATTGGCATCTGGTATGGTGTTTTACAAATTCATAATGATATTCATATAGTGTTTTGCAGCTGTTTTGCTTACAATGAACAGTTTTTTTGTTTTTGTTTTTTTAAAAAGTCAAATAGAATAGGAAGCTTGGCAAGCATAAAGGTTTGTGTCAGTGAGTACACTGGCACCCCCAAAATCCCATACTGTCTATCAGAACCTATATGCATAAAAGAGAACTGGAGGAAATTTTGATACAATTTGCCCTTTTTTTTCTCCAGACTGAAGTTAAGTTTCCTGGTTGAATGACTGTGAGACAATTAACACACTTCGCAGAAAACAAATTAGTAAGTCATTCCAATTTTTTTTCTCTGATTCCAAAGTGAGAAGCATGACTGGGAGTAAATTGTATATACTTTTGGTGACAGATTTACCTTAACCAGCTAAGCATGATTTCATGCCATATGAAATAATTTGCTGGAAATGCCATAATGTTGATTTTTAAAATATGTCTGTGCCACAGTGTTGATTTTTAAAACACGTTTTATGTAACAGAATATATGAAATCATTTATTACACTTGGTAATTTAGGGTTTATGATAAGGTTATATGTGGAGCCAACAAATGATTTAAAACAGTGTGGTTTTTTTTTTAAATTCGGCAACTCTAGAAGAAGTCCCCACATCTTAAAGTTGTCAAGTTTGAAAAAAAACACTCTGATTTAAAGAGTTTGAGTTCAGCTTGATATGTGAATACAGTACAGTATCTACAGTATATCAAAAGTGCTAGGAAAACAGGTCAGAGTTAATAATAATGATGACAAAGCATTATGGCTGCTTATATTTTTGGGAATAGGACTGATTAATGCGGATGATCCCCAGAATAGTCCCAATGTTAACTGGTAATTCAAAATTTTTATAAACACACACACACACACGTGCACACATCCAAAGAAGCTCCACTGATATGAATATTTTGTATGTATTGGTTAGATTTAGGTTACTGTTTTTTCTATCCCACTTTATTAACTATTTTCAAAAAACCTCTTGGGAATATATATAGCTGAATAAATAATTAATCATCAGGACCCAAAGCTATATCGTAAAGAGCTAAAAAACAGTTGACAAAACAAAAGATGGGACATTTAGTTAAACTGATATTGGAGTAAATCATTTTAAAGAAATATAAGCAAATGATTGATAGCGTTTAAAAAAAATTGTCAGCAATAAAAGGTGCCAAGGGGGAAACACCACTGATTCTTTCCCATGGGAAAACCAAGCATCAAATAATCAAGCAATAAAAATGGAGTGTTACAGATCTGTAATGCATTAATGTCCTGGTTTCTAAATGTTCACTCTTAAATCATCTTTGGAAGAACAATGTAGTTTTATCATGGTACATTGCCTGCTAATAATATGTTGGCCTTGAGGTATTGCAAGCCAGACCTTGAAAAAACTGTATTTTTAGGTAAAGTCCTCCAGTTCAGCTGTCCTAGACCTCACTGAAAATATCCTCTATATTCAGTGCCAATCTGCATATTGGTCTTGCAAACGTAATGCTAAAAATGATAATTGTAGAGAATTTAATTTTTTGGGGGGAGGCAATCCTTGTAAATCAGCAGTGGACATTTTAAATGTTGAAGGTTTTTTTGTAACAACAAAACAGTGATTTATTCTTCTTGGTTGTTTTTTTTTTAAAGCTTAGAACAAAAAACACTCAACACGAGCAAATGGTAGAGGAAAAAAAGTTTGTAAGTTTTTAGGTGCACTAAAAAAAAGTCAAGGAAGATACAATTTAAATGTCCATTTTTAATCATTCTGTTCCAGAGGATGCTTCAATACATTAAACCGATTTATTTGAAATTATTTGTAAATATTGCTAAAAAGGAAAGTCAAAATAATATTAATTAACAAATATTGATGGGCAGGGCATTTCTACAAATGGTCACTTCTGACCTGGAAAAAAAAATAGGGAGAAGAAAACATTCAGGTGAGAACAGAAGTGGCCTGATAGATTTAGAAAAAAAATGTGTTATTTGCATATCAAAGTCAAAGCAAATTAGTCATGACACTGTAAAAATTAGCTAAGGCCTATGAATATCATTATACATCAATGACTAGTAACCTACCCATGCAGAAATGTCTTCCTTGAGAGGCAATCTTATAGCATTTGAGCCAGGGATTCAATACTGCTATACTTCATCTGACAAAATATGAAATAAAAATCTGTACAACTGCTTTTATAGCAAATATGTAAAGAGTGAATTTCAGGTCCCATCTTAGTTCCTTTTAACTAAACTATCACTACCTTTGACATCATTTTCATATCAAATCTAACTAAACAGATACATCCTCATGAACAGCCTGTTGAGTTAAACAGGTTTGGACATTAATGCAGATTTTTTTTTTAAAAAAAATGCACAAATCCAATTCTGTGTTACATGTTTTCATTTTCTGCTAGCATTTATAAGCCTAATTCATTTTTGAATGATTTTGATACATCATATAACGAAGTTTCTGAAATAAGAATTCTGTTATAATGTGATGTTGAAATTACCTGGTATAATTAAGTACGGTAAGTTATCCTATTATGTTATATTCTGGTCTAAAATACCACAATCAGACAATAATTTGCAAAATATCTACAGCATTGTGTTGTCTCCTAAATTATACAGTATGTCAGGATTTATTACCGTAACAGAAGATAACACAATTATGCCACTTATGAGCATTAAAAAAAAGATTAAGCCTATAAAATGTTGACTATATAATATATACCCACCAACACTTACTGTCCATTCCTTCTAGGTATCTGGCAATATACAAGCAATGTTTGCTGCATATAGAGCTAGTTTGTGTGGAGGTTAAAGTACCAAAGTAGAACCTGGAAGACCTGGTACTACCTTGAACCCAAAACCAGCCGTATGACCTTGGGTCAATAGCACTCTCTCAGCGCCAGGAACAAGGCAATGGCAAACCATTTATGAAAAAAAAAGTCAAGTAAGCTACAGGGACTAATCAGGTAGTTGCTGGAATCAACACTGATTTGAAGGTCCAACACCTACAACAAAAGGACAATGAGATCATCCCAAAGGGAAGGGAAGGATTAATCTGGATTCCTTAATAAAAGCTGCATTGACTCAAACGAATATTGATCAACATCCTTGCATATTAGCTTATATCACTACTAGGCTGAAATCGCTCTTATTGACAATGACATGTATTTCCAAAAACTGTTTTTCATATATCTCAAACATATATTGTCATGAGCTGTAGAAAAAGGAGTTTTTAAAATAGCTCAACAAACTAAATATGTTTTAAAATTTCTCCCTACTGCATAATATTAAACATTTTTGTGCATTTTCTTTTTACTACTATGCATTTGGACTAATTGCACAATTTATGTCAGGAATGTATATGTATGTGTATGTTTAACGTATCTATTAATTTTTACATATATCCATTATTTTACATATATCCATAATTATAAACATAATGGATTCAAGAAGTGGAATATATAGGTAATGTCAGACACAAGGAACCAGAATGATACCAACCAAGAGTTGATCACAGTAGCATTTTAATTGCTACTTGTTTATTCAAAAGAATCTTTCCAAACTGCACTTACTACAGGACAACTAAATAAGCACTCCAAGCTTTAGGGTGGGTCTGCTCACTACCACTTCCTCCCCTTCAGCAATTCCAAGCTAAGCACTCTCTTAGCTCTTCCTCTATCATAGGTAAAGGTAAAGGTTCCCCCGCACACGCGTGCTAGTCGTTTCCAACTCTAGGGGCCGGTGCTCATCTCCGTTTCAAAGCCAAAGAGCTAGCGCTTTTCCGAGGACGTCTCCGTGGTCATGTGGCTGGCATGACTAGGTGCACGGAACGCTGTTACCTTCCCACCGTAGTGGTCCCTATTTTTCTACTTGCATTTTTATGTGCTTTCGAACTGCTAGGTTGGCAGAAGCTGGGACGAGTAACAGGCACTCACTCTGCTACGCGGCACTCAGGATTCAACCCGCCAAACTGCTGACCTTCTGATCAACAAGCTCAGTGTCCTAACCCACTGAGCCACTGCATCCCTTCCTCTATCATACTACATACTATATACCACAGTGGTTCTCAACCTGTATTTCACGGATCCCTGAGGGGGCTACAATGTCATCACAGGAGGTCTATGAAAGCTTGCAGAAATGTTGTGATTTAAACCTGAAGTCTTGGTGGTCCGTGGTCATGGTCTGTGATCACAAAAGGTATTTAAAACGGGTCCAGGCTGAAGAAAAGGTTGAGAACCACTGCTATGTCATATAACCAAACAGATATATGTATGAAAAATCTCCCTCAAAGCAGACCATGGAGGATGAAAGATTCATTCTTGGAAGATTTCAGCATGCACAGCACGTGTAGAACATTTATTTCAAGAATATCCCAAGACAATCCCAAAATAATAGTTCAGATGTGAACTTGGCGAGACACTAGATACAGCATTTCCTCTAGATGTCATGGGGGAAGAAAAGCTATCAGGTGGTGTAAAAAAAAAGTACCAAGGTGAAACTTGCCAAGCCTTGATGGAATATCAAAGCTCTGTGGGAAATTATAAAAAGATAGAAGAGAATATTTGTACAGGAACTGTAGTACTTCGGAAACATCACAGAAAAAGAGGTACCATGCCTGGAAGGCATCATGCATGAATATTTCTGGAAATTCAACTTTGACTCTGAATGCAGTATATATTGTATGCATAGGTGAGGGAAGAGGTGAAGGAATGAAGCTTTTATTTCAAAAACTAAGCAATAAATTTTGTAAATCTGCAATTGTTTCTTAGCTTCCTGACACTCTGGATAGCAACTACCTAGTAACACAGGAGGTAACATAAAGAGCTTCTTTGTGGCTGTCAGTGTGATGCATGCTTAAAGGTAGAATAATAATTGCTTAGAAAGAACTGTCTCATCTATGAAAATTCCTGACTTGCATTTGCAAGCTTACCTGAAAGTATTTTCCTTCCGAGAACCAGGAGGTATTCGCAGTAAAATATGCCTCCAGTTTAAATATAGAAAAAAATCAGGTATTAAACTTTAAACTAGAAATCCATTAAAAATAATAATATTGCTTTTCCCCCCTTACATTGCAAAATTTTCAAAAAATGTCAATACTAGTAGTAACTCAAGAGAATGTGTGGATCAGGTGGCACTTAGACCCTAAAAAATTAGCAAGTATGTATCCGAACTGCCAGCCCAAATGTTGGAGGTGTGGCTGTGAGGATGCAACGTATTTTCATATATGGTGGACTTGTAAAAAGGTTAAAGCTTTTTGGATTAAAATTTGGTGGAATATGCAAAAGATATTTAAGAAAAGGATAAAGTTTTCTCCGCAATTGTTTTTATTGGGTATTATTACAGATACTACTGTTATAGATACAAAGTTGATGTTGAATCTAATTACGGCAGCGAGACTTTTAGTAGCGCAATATTGGAAGAAGGAAGAACTGCCGACTATAGAAGAGTGGACTTTGAAAGTTTCTAACTTGGCGGAAATGGCAAAGATTTCAGCATATTTGAAAGATCAATCGCAACAGAGATATATTGTGGAATGGAGAAGATGGATTGAATATATTCAGAATAAATATGGGACTAAAAAGTTTCATTTAGCATTTGAATAAGTAGTGGATTTTTATGACGTATAATTAGTTAGTAGTTATTTCGTTAATATTATGACTATGGAGAGTTAAAGTGCGATAGAATTTAATGTTTTATTTTTGTTGGTAGCATATTTTAGATTATGCTTGTTTGTATTATTATACCCTTTATTCAGCTCTGGGAAGTCAGGGAGGGGGGAGGGGAGGGGAGGGTTGGGGAGAGGGGAGGGGGAGGAGGGGGGGGTTGTATTCAAAAATGTATTGTAAAACTTTTCAATAATAAAAAAGAGAATGTGTGGATCAGTATAAATCCAGTCAACTTAATTTTGCATGTACTGTCTCAAAAATTAGCTGGATGAAATGTGCATTGTTCACATATTTCCATCGTTCTATTCCAATTTCTAATGTTTCAGAAAGCTAGCAAGTTGTAGACACTTAAAAACTGCACCATATATACTTTGAAGATTTGGTGGCACTTGTGTAGTATTTGGCCATTGAGTACAGCTGCATATCACCTCTGTGACAAACTTTGTGCTGCAGAGATCTTCTGCCTCAATAAGGTGTTTTAGGATCCTTCAAAGGCATCCATCCTCTTCAGTGGTACGATTTTCCAGTACGAGATACTCAAATGCTTGAACAGGCTTCTGCACGTGCACAGAAACCTCTTCCAACTACTACACATGGCCTCAGTAGAAACAGTTGTCTGTCTATGGAGATTCTCAGTCATAGTTGTCCCCAAGGTGCTTTTATACAAACTGAAGAAGCTTCTTTGGATGAGAAGCAAAAGTCTTCAAGGAAAAACAGAAAGTCCAGTTGCCTTTTTAAAAAGCACGTTTGAAACAGCTGCCGTTTTACACTGTTAGAAGATATAGAAGTAACAATCAATCTTTCCACAGTGAGTGTCGCAATGTTGTAGTTACTCCAAGAGCTGTGCAGTGTTATCAATTTAAAGAGGAAAGAGGTGGGCACCAGTGGAGCACATGCCATGACTGCCTTAAATCAGGTGTGTCTTTTTCCAGGATCATAATGTATCTGGGAAAAGTAGCCATGCCACCCTAGAAAAAGGTCTCAACTGCTTCAAGGGATTGTAGAAAAGTATATGCTAGGTTCCTGCACACACCAAAGTATCTTTTTCCTATGACTCAAATATGTCTGAAAGAGCATCTCTTTTAAATTGTACTGGCACATCGAGGTCAGGAAAATCTTTACACTTTATGTTGCATGGTCATTAAGCACTAATTTTCAATTGGTTGAGTTTGTGAAAATTAAGTTTACTAATATAACTTTTAGGTAAAGGGACAGTGATGGCAGCATTATTATTGAATATCATATTATGTATCTTCCATACCTGCGTTATAATTCTTATTCCTGATGTGCACATGGGACATTTTATTTCTAACCCAACTCCTCATCTCTGGATCAACTGTATAGGATTATGATTGCATCTTTGAAGGCTTCCTCCTTAATAGAGGGAGCCAGTTTGGCATAGTGGCTAAGGCAGAAACCAAGAAACTATGACAGTGATGGTGAACCTTTTAGAGACCGAGTGCCCAAACTGCAACCCAAAACTGTGCTGGGTGGGCGTGGCCCACTGGGTGGGTGTGGCTGCAGTGATCACGGCAGACTGTGTGGGCGTGGCTGGGGTGGGCATGGTCACTTTGATGCTGCTCGTGGGGAGGGATGCCTGTGGCGGCCGGGCAGGGTTGGGGGAGATCCAGGGGGTCTTTGGTGGGTGGGGCGGTGGTCATGAGGCTCGTCCTGCAGAGTGAGATGAGGTGAGGCACGGGGCAGGGCGGAGGTTAGGGTTAGGCTGCCACTGCTTTCCCCCCAGGATGGAGTGCCCCACTGCTGGTCACACCCAGTGGCAAAGGTGGAGTTTGGGAGGCAGCAGCAGGGCATAGCCCAGGTGTGGCCCAGCAGCAGTAGCAAGGTTCATCCTCCCCACTCAAGCGGCCACCAGTGGCTTCTCGGCTCCATCCAAGTTGAAGAAAGCAGAGGCGCAGCAACGGGATTGCTCTCAATAAGGTGGACGCACACGAGCAAGCAATGCACCCAGCTCTTATTGTTTGAGAGCAATCCCGCTGCTGCACCTCTGCTTTCAACTTGGACGGAGCCGGGGTACCCAAGCTGCTGCACCAGCAGCCAATGCCGCAGCAGGAAAAGCGGAATGCAACACCACCCACTAGACCCACCTGGTGGCACAGTAACTGCACTTCTCCTCAGCTCCAGGAAGCTTGTGCAATAGAAACTTCAGTGAGGGCTGCGGGGCGCTCACTGAGGGAGCTGCTACTGGTAACGGAGCTGGGGAAATGGGCCAGGATGGGGGAGCTGCTAATGCTGCTGCCCTGAGGCTTGGCAGATCCCCCCCAAGCCGCCATGATTCCCCCTCCCCAGCCAGCCAGCCACCATCCCCTGACTACTCCTTGCCTGGCAGGCTAGTTGGCACAAAACCTCACCACTCTTATCCTCAGCGGCGGCAGCCTAATGGACCTGAGCAAGCTGCTGGTGGTGCCAGCCCAAGGCACAGCGGGGAGAGGGAGGATTTCGCTGCCAGACCCTTTAACTTCTTAAAAGTTTACTTTATGCAGAATGCATATCTTTCCCTTTCTGCATCAAATAAAAGTCTGGTAGTGAAAATGCAATAGCGGGGAAAAAAATCCCAGTCTCATGCACAGGGAATATGCACTGCTTGCCTCCCCATCCCACTCCCCCCCCAGAGGTGGTAGAGCATGCCCACACCCAGCAAGCCAGAGGCCACCCCGAGCGGGGAAAGCCAGATCCCCATTGGCGCCATGGCCCCCCAGTCCCAGCCAGGATTGTGTGCCTCCCCCCCTCTCTTCTGGGCCTGGGCGGCCATGATGCCGATGGGGATCTGGCTTTCCCCGCTTGGGGTGGCCTTTTGCCTGCTGGGTGTGGGCGTGCACCTTTACATGGGGCTTGCTAGCCGGCTACTTCGCCTCCTTTGTGCTGGGCAGGGCTGCTGCTCTGGGCAGCGACGGCCTAATGAACCTGCACAAGCTGCTGGCAGCATCAGCTGTGCGCGTGCCCACAGAAATGGCTCTGCGTGCCACCTGTGACTATGAGTTCTAGTCTTGCCTTGGCACAAAGTCAAATGGGAGACCTTGATTCAGTCATTCTCTTTCAGCTCAGCCCTAGAAAGAAGGCAATAGCAAACCACCTGAAAAAAAATAAACTTGCCAAGAAAACTATTGGAATTGGTCAACACAGTCTCAAAAGCACAAAACATCCAACACAATTCTCAATTCCTTTATTAATACAAGGATGAATAATTATTTCCAGGTATCAACGTTTTGATTTGTTTTCCTAAAATAATTTCCCCATTTTCCCCATCTTTTCATATGATTCACTTCCCGTGATATCTCTGCACGGCTTCTTCTGCCATGTTCAACTGACTGAAAACATCTACTCTGGTTTTAGAAGCTTCAAATCAAGTTGCTTATGAAAAAGAATTTCTCTAGAATCTTTGAAGGCTACTTCAGGAAACAAATCTATCTGATACTGATGTACACCTAATTAGGAGGAGGAGGATGACAAGGAGGAGGAAGGAGGTCACCCATTGGATGGTCTTCCAAACTATTTTGCTTCTCCAGGTAAGAAAATATCAGTCATTCAAGTCATAATTCTTTCATTATTCTTACCGTACCATTGTTTGAAACAATGATTTATAGTAACAGTAGTGTATCTTACCATGTTATTTGAGAATCATTGCTTTATTGAAGAAGGAATTGCAAAATGTAAGGAAAATAGCATTGCAAAACCATTTATAGCAAAATAGCTTCATCTGTGTGTCTTTTACAGTTTAATTCTCTGTGAAATTGGAATATCTGAAATTATTACTCTAGCGAAGTACCACAAAATAACATGGATTCATCTACTGCAGATGAAAGATTTTAAGGTGAAGAGGTTAGATACTTATATTCCATTGTATTCTTCACCATGCCCAGAAATGTCCATAAACCTGAAAGCAGAACTGTCCCCTATATTTCTCATAAATTAGCTAGTCCAAAAGGCAGAGCAGTAAAAAGAAAAGTTGCCAAATAAGAACAGTAATAAACTAGTTTAACAAATTCTGAAAGCGTCCTGTTTAGCACTATAACTCAATAGGATTCATGGATTGATTTACAAAATGTACTACTGTTGGAAATCTATTATTTATTGCTCCATTTCCTCTGGTTTCTAATCAAGTAAAGCACTTAATGCAATCTTTGCTGTTTATAATATATTTATCTGCTAAAATACTTCTGGACAAAATCCACATTATGTGCTTCCTGTAACAACGTTGTACACATGCATTACAAAATCAAAAACAAGGAAAATGGAATAGCATGCATTATTGGAATATAATTTTAAAAGAACATATTTCACTAACATAATTTGTACATCTTACGTGCCTCTTTCTTTTATAATTTTATCCTAATAATAATTGTACCCAGATCGGTCAGTAAGAGGTTTTCCCCCCAAAATGTAACTTTTAACCAGTAAAAAGTTGGATATAGAGGCTAAGGCAGAGGTCTCCAACTTTTCTTGGTTGGCGGATGGGAGGGAAAGGGAGGGGAAAGAATTTTATGTGCGTGTGTGCATGCACACACAAACAGGGCCACCAGCATATGCAACGGAAACAGGATGGTGCTAGTGCCCGCGTGATACTCCCTAGCACTGCCCAGTTTTTGCCATGGGGAGCCCTGTTTGCATAGCAGCAGCACTAACGCAAGTGGGGCTGAGTGCACGCACATGTGTGTGTGCACTGGCCAGCCTTTCCTGCAGCCCGGTGACCAGAAGGCCTCGGCCCTGGGCTAAGGCACTTGATTAGAAATTGGGAGACTGTGAATTCCAGTCCTCCCTTAGGCATAAAAGCTGGCTGGATAGCTTCAGGCCAATCCCTCTCTTTCTGCCCACCCCACTCCACGGGGATGTTGTTGTGGGGTAACAGAAGATGGAAGCAATTGGTATGTACACTGCTTTGAGATGACCAAAAATAACAACGAGACGGATGGACAAATATTGTCTCAATTTGAAGCAACAATAAACATACATACACTATTTATATGAGAAAACTAGAGAACTGTCAGAAGTTTTGAAACACGGTTATGTACAATGCATGTTGCTTTACTTAGTCACGCTAAGCCTGCAAAGCCTTTGTTCAGTTTGAATTGCTATACTTTATTATAGCTAGCCTGTGTATGTAAAAAAAAAACCAACAGTCTGCTAGAGCATAAATAACACATAATTCACATAGTAATTTCTATGTTCAATGCCGTCCCGTCAGACGCATTATAGATAACCCATAATTCCAGTGCAGCTGTACTCAAGGGACTCTTTTAGAATTATAGAAGGAAGAGTGCTCTATTTAGTGGGATTTAAGGTCACCAACGACCACTAGCCACGAGGATAAGATTATACAGTAGATTATCAGTATTAGAAGTGCTATGTCTGCAGCAACCAACTATTGAGAAACATGAGTTGTGCTTATGGGTTTCCCAGAGGGATTTACTTGACTGTTGGGAAACAGACTATAAAACTAGAAAGAAAGAGGATTTTTTTTTCTTATTGACTGGACTATATTCTGTACTTTCTCCTTGCCTTATTTTGCATTCCACATTATTTAAGGCCAGAACACTTCTATATAGCGGTTACACTAAATCACCACGCATGCCTTATCATTTGTCCCCCTTTCATCCATGCCCTGCTCAATGCTCATAATACTTAGCAATGCAGAAATTGGTTGTGCAATTTCAACAGGAATCCTATCAAATTGCCAACTCAGTTCTCTACTGAAGCTAGAGATTCATATGGTGATGCCATCTGGCTTTAAGGCAGCTGCCTTAATATATCATAAAGGAGCATTTTGAGAAGAATTGGCATTCACTTTGCAACAGAGATTGCAACTCTGAGCAATAACGAGCACACACTATTTATATAAGAAAACCAGAGAACTCCCGTAAGAACTGAAACACAGATATTGTGATGAGTCTCCTGGACGCTTCCCCTGATATCTCTCCAGATGTCATTTCAGAGGAGGATGAACCAGTCCCAGGCATGTTGGAAGGGGAGTTGGTCAATGACTCCGAGCAGCCAGTGGAGAGTGATTTGGCTGGAGCACAGCTGCAGCAGGACAGCTCTGAGGCTTCAGGTAATGAAAGCACGCAGCTGCAGTTGGTCAGCGACGAGGAAGAGTAACTGCCTTCTGCACCTGATCGGAGAACACATAGGGCAAAGAAAAGGCAGGAGCCTCACCCTTCTTTTTTTTAAAGGATTTTATTGAATTTTATAGGGTTAGGGATAAAATAGGATCGGGTTAGGGATTAGGGTTTCGGGTGGGGTTAGGATCAGGATTGGGGTTGGGATTAGGACAGGGCTAGGATCAACATTGGGGTTATCCCCCAATAACACTTTCATTCTTTAGCAAACAAGCTATTGTCCGGGTACATACAGTATGTTCAATTAACAATAGTAACTATAGTAATAGATAGCTGTAGGAAATGTAATAAAAGATAAATCAAAAACAGTATCAGTTCATCAATACATATTATTCTTCTTACTAATATATATTCAAAATAACATATCACATTCATTTCTCACTAGTTCGTTTTCCTAACCATTGGTAAAAAATTATCCCATCTATAGCAAATTGAATCTTCTTTCTCTTTAATCTCTAAGGTCAGTCTATCCATTTCTGCACATTCTAAGATTTTCTTAATTAAAACCTCTTCAGTTGGTAAGTTTTCATTTTTCCAGTATTGGGCAAATGCTATTCTTGCTGCTGTCAGTACATGCAATATTAAATATTCATTCTCCTTCTCATAATTAAGTCCTAATATTCCTAACTGCCGACCTTCCTGTCGATCGGAAGGTCGGCAGTTTGGCGGGTCGAATCCCGAGTGCCGCGTAGCAGAGTGAGCGCCTGTTACTCGTCCCAGCTTCTGCCCACCTAGCAGTTTGAAAGCACGTAAAAATGCAAGTAGAAAAATAGGGACCGCTACGGTGGGAAGGTAACAGCGTTCCGTGCGCCTTTGGCGTCTAGTCATGCCGGCCACATGACCACGGAGACGTCCTCGGACAAGCGCTGGCTCTTCGGCTATGAAATGGAGATAAGCACCGGCCCCTAGAGTTGGAAACGACTAGCACGCATGTGCGGGGGAACCTTTACCTTTACCTTTTTATTCCTAACAAGAAAAATTCTGGCTTAAATTATATCTGTCTTTTAGACATTTTTTCCAACCATATATGTATATTGGTGGGCTGCACCAAAAGCTGGCTATTGGGCACAGCAGACAGATAAAGGCAATTCTGGGAACAGCACATTCATTTCCTAGCTGTGTGTTTTCTGGTCATTGTGATCCCTACCTTGCTTTGGATTGACACTGTGCCTTGACTTGGATTGTGCTTTGTGAACTCTGAAGTTTTCTTGTCTTATGATCGCTCTTGTATTTTGGATCTAATTTTGTCTGGTGGGTTTATCTTGTTTGGGAAACGTTCAGATGCCTCGTGGACTCATTGGCCATTGCTCTGTGGAGTATCATTGGTCTGCTTTTGACTGGACCTACTTGAGGCAGTTCAGGGGTTTTGGTGAAGGGAATTGCTGGGGAATATTAATAAACCCACTAAACCACTGTCATGTATGTATGTGAGGAGTGGGACAGATATCTACAATGCATGTTGCTTTACTTATTCACATCAAACTTGCAAAATCTTTGATCCAGCATACTGATAAAGTACAATAGCCATCTCGTGGGCTTTTGACACGGTACCTTCTTGGAGCCTCAATAAACAACTTATTTGTACTACTGTATATACTTCAGATATATATATATATATATATATATATATATGTCAAATAACTGACAGATCATAAAAGATACAGCAAGTAATGAAGTAATTGAACTCATGAGATTAAAACTGTACAGACTTCATTTATCTAAAGCATTAGAGTTGCCATCACTTTGATTTTTTAAAATTGGATTAATCTAGTTTTTAGAAGGCTGTGGATGGGCATAACTGCTAAGCTTGTAAGCCGCCCTGAGTCTTCGGAGAAGGGCGGGATATAAATGGAATTAAAATAAAAAATAAAATAAATAAATAAAAAATAATATTTTAGCCTTAAATCGATGTCAGTCCCCAACTATACTGAAGAACAATTTTACAAATTCCAAAATAGACCTATAAGGGGAAAAAAATCCTTTGTTTCACTTGATTTAACATAACCTTGAAATTAGCAGTATTAAAATAAACACAGATTACAACATATAAAATAATTTTAAAAAAAACATTAGATATAAACAATGGCAATGGAAAACAAGAAAGCATTTAAACTAAAGAAGGCTGCTGTCAAAAAATAGTGTTAAGAGTTGTAACATTTTAAAAATGTATGAAATCAATATTTAATATAGCATTTGTACCAGAAAATACCAATCCATTCTTTAATAATGACAATAACTTTAGGAAAGTAGCCTCTTATTCCTTTTAATGTGCACTTATTTTTTACCTTTTTAAAAAAAAATGTGTAGGAGTTTATTCCAGTAAGTAGGGTTTTATAAACGTTTGATTCTAGGCTTTGATTCAAAAGTTAGCTAGTCAATTCAGCTTTTCATATCCAGTTACCAAACCATTTTGATGATAAAATTGAATTGGGTATCTTCAAATTGGTTTAGGGATTTGATGGAATTTTGTGCATGCATCCTCATATTTTTTAGTGCATTGGGAATGTAACTGGAAGAACTGAAATGACAATTTGAGTCACACTGACAATTGGAATTAAGATTTGGATGATTTGAACACTTTACCATTACTGTATATGTCATCTTCAGTTCAGTATACTATTTCTGCTCATAATAGTCTTGCATAGCTTTTAAACCACAAATTAAAGTTCAAGTTACTGATCACATATGGCAATAAAATACATCTAGAAGACACCAGGTTATGGAATAGAGCTTGAAGCAAAATACTTAACACTTTAATGCAGCCATAAATAGGTGGCTATTTGCTCATATCAAAAGAGAGTTTCTTTCCTTTTACTGTTTTACGATGTTCTCATTTATTCACAGAATGTACATATGACATGTACATTGAAACAGCTTTTTTACGCATTTGATTCTTCATAGGTATAATGTAAAATTTTAGGATCGTGTTCATTATTATTACCGCATTTTAGTGATGGTTACAAATTTTAGAAACCTATTTGGTGAAGAAGTCCCTGAAATTTTACGGGACAGTGAAAAGATAGTTACTATTGGATAGTTTGCTTTTGAAGTGTTATAATATTCTTTAAATAGCAAACGATAATCTAACACTTTAAAGACTAAGTCTCCTGTCATAAATCCAATTAGGTTTAGAGCAGGGTCTTCAAACTTGGCCCTTTTATGACTTGTGGACTTCAACTCCCAGAATTCTTCAGCCAGCATGCCTGGCTGAGAAATTCTGGGAGCTGAAGTCCACAAGTCATAAAAGGGCCAAGTTTTAAGACCCCTGGTTTAGAGTATGTAAATGAGCCACAGTGTCAAAGTAGGTAACCTTCTAAGATGACCTTTTATCTATATAATATTAAACTCTCTGTGAGGGTTCTTTGCTCTCCAAGGACAATGCAGCATAGCAAATCTGTACACAATATATTATCGCAGAACACATCTTACCCAGAAATAGGCTACTGCTCTGGGTCAATTCTACCCTTCTAGGAACATGCAAGGAGACGCTGGCATATAAATATCTCTTTAATACTCAGTAATACCTATTCTTTTAACACTGAGTTCAAACTAAAATCTCAAAGTCTTTAAAGTAACATATAACCTTTGCCTTTTCCCCAAAGTTCTTGCACTAGTTGGGATGATGGAAGTGGTGGGATTCAAATATGTGAACAACACGGTTCTCTGGGTGGATGCCGCTTCCGGAAGTCCATTCTGGGCCTGGGCAACAAAAAATTAGCTACCAGTTCTGCCGAAGTGGTGCAAACCGGCTGATTCCCACCACTGGATGATGGGCTGTTTCTGTGTCGTTGTTCCTTTTCTACTTGCTACTGAGCTCCCAGCAAAGCTTTAAGTTCCAAGCAGAACTCCCATCAGGATATGCTGCTCACCTTAGCCTGTGGTCCCCCTGCCTGCTTGTATAGCTGCCAATCTCCAGACATCTCCTCCGCTTCCTATCTATAAGCCTTGCTTTCACTTTTCCTGCAGTACAATCCTCCCTTCTCAATGTCTATGGAGATTTTCAGTCATCCAGGTCATGGACTCCACCATTCAGTCAATCTCCTCCACTCAGTCAGAACTGAAGAAGTTTCTTGGATGAGAAGCAAAATGTCTCCAAGGAAAAAGAGTCAAGTTGCCTTGTGAAAAAAGCTCTTTTGGGACTCTCTTCCCAATCTGTCTTGGCATCTGCTTTTGTAAGAAGGGGTGAGGCGGCATCTGGATGGTAGCATGTCCTTGAAAACACCAGGGTGTGTCTCAATGGTTACGACAACAGCAGCTTGGATCCTTGCGAGTCCAGCTCCGAGGGAAATGGGAAGGGGAGAAGCTTATCTGCATGAGTGCAAGGTTCTTGTGTGTGAGTGCACATACCCACACAAAGAGACAAAGACACACAAACATATGTACAACACATAAGTTATTTGCACAAATTGAAATGTGCAGATAGCATTCAACCACAGCTTCATTAGTTACAAGTGCTAGCAGAAAGCCTGTTAGCTCCTGGGTTCCACCACCTGCACCTGAATAACTTGAATAACTTCTCCATCTTGAATAACTTCTCCATCTTCTCTTTAGTGAATCTGGTGATATCCATATACGAAATCAGGTTAAACCTAAAAGAGAAGAGATGTGCCAGCAAGATTTGACCTGAAGGATTTGCAGCAAGAATGTAAGAGCAGATGGGATATGCTAAGCTGTGTGAAAGAAAGCTATGGGGCAACTATGGGAAATAATAAGAAACCTTATAAAACCGAGGAAGAAGGAGTATCTTCAGCTTGTCTGTAAATAGGAAGATGGACTTTAGAGAGATATGCACAAATGCAGGCAAAACGGGCCGCAACCTGTTTTGAGTCCAGAACAATGAGATAACATCTGGAAGTGTCTCAGACAGATGCCTACATATTTCACTATAAGGAGGAGGTGGAGGCACAGCACAGAGAGACTTGCAAGATTATAGCTAGTCTCAATAAAGGTACCTTTAGCCTTGCTGTGGAGTTGATTTCCTGATCTGTTCTCTTTTGTAGACCTGACAATTTAAAAAAGAAAATGTTTTTCAGAACCAGCTGGAATCAAATAGGAGATTGTCTATGTTACTGCAAGGTTCTTGTGTGTGTGTGTGTGTGTGTGTGTGTGTGTGTATGTGTGTGCGTGCACATAACCACATAACATTAAATGCAACACTACTTTGTTAACATAAGTAAAGAAGATTTGGAGACTCCATTAAATGTACTGTACACACAACTGCCACACTATTCCTTTTACAGAAAGCAATGTTTTCAAAGTACCGCAATCAAAGTGAAGCAAAGAAAGGAACTATTACTGTCTTGACCTTTCATGTAAGACAGTAATAGTAATACAGATAAGGAATTGACAAAGTTCTCTGTTCTTGTTCCCAGCCAACAGTAAGGACAATATCACTTAGTTTATGTACATTTGGGTATACGACAAGCGCCAACAAAGCCCAAATATGCATATGCTATTGTTTGCTAATTAAGATCTCTAACATAGAAACTATCTTACAAACCAAAAGTGAGGTTTTTTAGAAACAAATATTTTAATTGCTGTAGGATTAAAAAAAAGTTTTAAAAAAGACTATCGTAATGTGCCAGACAGCATATGTGTAAAAAAAAACCCTGAAATCATTAAAAGGGAAAAATATAAAATATTGCAATTAGCATATAAAACCAACTCAGTTTTTGAAACATAAATTGAATATTGACCACAGGCAATTATCCTGGTTATGTTGACTAAATTATTGAAAACCAAGAAATGAATATATGCCTTCATTTCAGAATTTTATATCCAGACTTGAGGATTTAAGTTATACCTGAAGAAGAAAAAGCCACTGTCAATCAGCATTCTTAGAAAACCTGCAGCTGATAAATTTACTAAGGGAACAAGTAAAAGTAGTAGATAACACTTTTTGGGGCTCCAGAATAGATAAACAGCTTCTGGAGAAGTAAAGAAAAGAGAGAAAGGCAATGAGAGACAGATATAGAATTCAAAGATATTATCAAACTGCCAGCCTGCGGGCCAGTTGCATCATACGGAGGCCATGCCCACCCCAGCTCCGGCAATGCAAAAAAAGTCATGATACGTCGCAACTTTGTCAAGTGATGCGGTGAGTTTGACACCCGTGTTCTGTGACAACAAACACCAAAGTAGTTAAAGGTTGGACTTTCCAGGGATGAGACATTGGAAGCTGGACACTGAGGAAAAGCAGGATAAAGGAGATAAACACCTAGCTTCATCACAGATGTATATAAATGTGTTTCTATTTCAGGACTTCTGTTTCCAATTCCCTTCCTAATCATTTGAAGCACAGGATGCCGCATTTCCCCTCCACCGTGGCTGGCAAAAGAGAAGCACAGACCAATATGTGAGCTGCTACTCCTTTGGACAAAGAGAAATAAAACCTTATTGTTATTTATCATATCACGGAAACAGCTCAAGCAAATGTATAATTAAGTAATTATTTTTCTTGGCTGAGTGTGGATATTACTGTCACCGAAATACCTTCTAGAAAATTTAATGCAGAAAAGATGTCCAGGAGAAAAACTGAGAAAGAATTATATCTTCCCTTCCCTCCCTTCATGACACCACTATCAGCATGGATCAGCCAGAAAGAATGGTAGGTCTTAGACAGGCAGACCTCTGAAAAGTGATAGAAACCTTTTGAAGAAGACAATGCACAGATATTCTGGCCATTGTCAGGTGCAAGAAATCAGGAAAGCAACAAGGCAGTTCAAATGATTACAGGTTTCTCTACAAGAATCTGAACTACTAATGGTCAAGGCAAATTGGTGGAATTCAAGGAAAGATGGACTTGGATCCCTTGTCGGTGCGAAAGGACTCGAGGCTGATGACGGGCTTGACCCCTCCCTCAGGCTCAGCCAAGTCATCTCCTACAACTATTGAAAATATGATTTTACTTATATAAATGAATTTCAGGAACATATATATTGCTAAAGGATTTTTTTAATGTAGGAAGATGGTGCTGTATGGGGTTTCTTGCTCATAAATATTTATCCAAGATTAAACAAAAGTTATTAATAATTATTAATAAATAATTATTAATAAATATTATATTGGAAAAAATATAAAAGGAAAACCATTTTTAGTTTTCAGGAATGAAAAGATCAGTTGCTTCTGAATTACTTGAGTAAAGCTGATAGATGAATTAAGTAGTTATTTACAAGCTTTGATACAGAAGTATAATTTATGTAAATGCTATGCCATGCTAACCTCACCTGACAATCTTTCAATATTATTATTTTCTGCTTTAATCTGTGCTTATTGTTATTTAGGACTCAGGGCAGCTAACAACAAAACATATAATAAGTACAGAAATTAAGATAAAAATAAAATTAAAATCATCTGTGCAATAAATTAAAATTAAAAATTAAAAATAAATTAAAAATTGTAAATATAATTAAAATGCCTGTCAGTCCAGGTCAGCCAGGTGGAAAAGGAGTGTTTTGAGGCCGCGGCGAAAGGACTGGAGATTTTGGATATTACTTTAATGACAGTTGTTGCAACCTTTATTTTATCCTACACCAATAGTGTGTATTTCAGAAATAACGAAAAATTTTCAGAATATGCGTGAAATATACTTTTTTCAATGTGATGGTCAGAGTTTGGATTTTTTAAATGCAGCCTTTGTAAGAATAACAATATTGCATCCTCTTCATTCTATATCATGACAGCAATAGAAACAAAGACTAAATAAATGCAAAAATCCACAAAGCAAAAGACCGTAAAGGATACCTAAAAACAAATGTACTTGGCCCAGAACACTAATGCTAAAATGATAAATTTATTATATATGCATCTGGTATAATGTATTAAATATTTACTGGATATATATATATATATATATATATATATATATATATATATATGTGTGTGTGTGTGTGTGTGTGTGTGTGTGTGTGTGTGTGTGTTAAATGTTTGTTAAGCATTCAGAATACGCTTGCTTAGTCCCACACATGGGACAAATCTTATTTCCTGTTTCAGCCTAGCCCAAGGCCATCTACAGGCAGTAGCCACAGCAGTGGCAGCTCATATTTGTGTAAATTTTTTTATAAATCCAAAAAAAAATTTACACACACACACATATATATGTGTATGTGTATGTATATGTGTGTGTGTGTGTGTTATTGTTAATACTAGATAATATAAAACATAGATGTAATGAAAAATAAAGCAGAAGTAAGGAAACATTTCTTTGTTTGTTAATTTTTTTTGCTGCCTATCTCACCATGAGACTACTCTAAGTGGCTTACAACAATAATTTTATGCAACTTAGGAAATTTTAATTTAAAAACAGAAGAATGCCCTATTCCTAAATTAAAACATTTTATTTCTTGTTATGAAAATCATAAAAGCTTACCAAATAAATCAATGGTAGAGAACAAAATCATTTAAATCATTAAGAGTAAGAAAACATGGGCTTTAACGTCCAAAGGAATTATTCCTGTTTACCATGCAGATTAAGGCATTTCAGACACAATGTGGGACCCAGAAGAAGGCTCATAAAAATTTAGGTTAAACAATGTGTAAGAAGGGTTTTATATGATCACGGCACAAAACTGGGCATTGTATGGAATTTGAAGAACTGCTTTTGTACTATTGGTACTTTGGAGAGGGATGGATCCAGTTTTTTTCCCTCTAGTTTATGACAGCTTGAAAAATCATATCAAGCTATTTAAAAACTGGAATTGGTTCAATTTTATTATTTCAGATTTGCCATTAATACTAGTTATGGTAACCAGACCTTCCTGAGAAGATGACAATTTGGATGTTGGATTGATTACATGTCAGCCCTTTGTCTTTACAAAATTCTGCTAAAAGGCCATTTGAGTAAGTGAAGGAATTGCTGCATCCTCAGCATAGAGTTACCGCTGCCAAATGCTTGTTACTAAGGTTAGGAGGGTGGAATTCCTTTTTGATTAGAGCAGCTAAGACTGTGCTCACATAAATATTGAGCCGGGGAGTTAGAGCACAATTGTTTTTCATACCTAAGCAGATAAGAATAAGTGCAGTAAGATGGCCTCCTTTATCTCATATGACTTGGATGGCTGTATTTTCATATAGTATCTTAATTAGAGAAATTAGCCACTAGTCAATGGATGTGAAAGATAATTGTCTAGTCAAAAGACAAAGGAAAGCCTTTGAAATACAATTGAATGCCTATTTGAAATCAATAAAGCCCTTTAAAAAAGAAAAGCGTTGCACACACGTATATTTTTCTATTAGATATTATAAGATGGTACACTGGTCAATTATGAATCTGCTATCCCTAAATCTGACTTGCTTCTTGTCAAGAATTTTTTTTTTCTTTTCTGGGCATTTAGTTTGCAAGGTTCACTTAGTAGACTAAATGAAGGATGTGTACTATTCATAGGAAAGAGAAATGTTAAACGATGTTTGCAGTCATTTGGCATTTTACCTGTATTACTGATGTAAGTAAAAAGGCAGTCCAAGACAGGGACGCATCAATTGGAATATCCTTTTAGCAGTTCTATGTTCTCTGGAACTGAGGTCTATCAATAATGAGAGATTTATCTTACGCTCATCTTGCATTTTAAGCCAGACAGGGGTATTGCCCTTGGATTGTAACCAGTTTTCTACTCATTTTGAGAGAAACATGTATGTGTAATTGGATTTAGGGTTCTCTCTGAGATGTAGAAAATTGACAAGGGATTGGGCCATCTAAAAAATTAATTTCATAGTCTATGCAAGGCCTTTGATTCTATTGTAAGTTTAACTGCCTTTCATTTTTGTGTAGAGTTTGTTAGTGTGAATTAGAATCAGACTTTTTTTTTTCATCAGAGCTGACAGAATGATTAGCTGCTCTCTCTACTGTCATGGTCAAAGATAAGTGGAATTTAGCATTCAGTCTGGGCAGGAACTCAACAGCAGAGCATGCACTGTATTACAGAATTAGTTAAAATAAATTTCCTATTTAAATCTGTAAATACCCAACTTGGAAAGATATTGAATGATGCAAAAAAGTAATGCTTTTTAAAAGCATTGATGGAATTCAACTTAGTACCAAAAAACAAACACAACCCCCCAAAATATTTTTTCATGGTCACTTCATTGGCAATGAAGAAGCTGTCCTAGAAAGATTCAACAAAACCCTTGGAGACTCCAGCATTTGGATTATTGTCAGAATGTGAATTGCTTGCTTTGTGAATGTGACGTGAGCTCTCTTTTCAAGCTACTTATCAAGATGCAAGATGCTAGGTTTGGCAGACTGATAAGAAATCTGGCTTGGTGGGCCTTTTCAATGGAGCTCCAACGTAGGCATTAATTACATTTTGATTTTAGCAGAAGTAGATGCAAGTTCATCAAACAAAACTACTGTGATCTGTGCAGTTAGGAGAAAATAATTAGCCATCATGTCTACAATAGGTTTAACTAACGATTTGCACTATTAGTTGTTTTAAGATCTGAGATATTGGAACATAAACTATTTTCCAATGAATTCTTTTGCTTACTGCTAGTAAATATGTTCTTGTTGATTCATGCTCTTCTGGAACACCTGTCAGCAGCAAGATTGACATTGAGAGGCATCAAACACTGATGCCATCTTAGAAAAAAATATGTAATTTGTATTTTAATTTACCTTTCTTAAGCTTCTGACAATTAATATTTATTTTCCAATATCAATTTATTTTTTTTATTTTTTTTCTGTATGGTGGCATAGTGTTACTATGAATAAAGAGCAATGTTATATAATACATAGGACAGGAATATTTTCCAAGAACACAGAATGGTGAATAACTTTATCTCATGTGTAACACAATTATGGAGAACCTTTTTGCTCTAGTGCAGAGGTCCCCAACCTTTTGGGCACCAGGGACTGGTTCCCTGGAGAGAGATTTTTCCACAGACCGGAGGGTGTGTGTTTTTGTATGCTGCCTGCATCCGGCAGATGGGGCTTTGCTTTTTTGTGCAGACCGGTTGCTGACATGCCGCAGCCTGGTACTGGTCCATGGATTATGAGTTGGGGACCCCTGCTCTAGTAGTAAAAGCCCCAGGCTAGAAACCAGGACATCAGGAGTTCTAAAGTCCTACCTTAGCTATGAAAGCCAACAGAGTAATTTAGGGTCAGTCCCTCACTTTTAGCCCAACCTCAAGTTGTTGTGAGGAAAATAGGAGGAGGAAGGTTTATTAGATACTCTCGCTACCTTAAGTTTTTTTATTATTAAGGAGATATGTAAATTATGTAAATAATTATAAGTACTTACTAGTATCAGCATTTCAAAACAAGTCACACATTCTTTATATACATCTACACATATATACATTTAACTGGTATGTATTATAGATTATGGTAACAATGAACAGTTTTATTATGATGCGCTTTTCCAAGATTTTAGATGTGTAAAAATGTTGGAGATTCAAAAATATCAGTAGGTTTTCCTAGAACTTATCCAAATTTCCTCCAAAAGCAATAAACTCTATGGTGCGTAATGCTACAAGTGCTACAGACTATTTCTCCAAAAGTAATCCTGGAAGAGGAGAAGTGACACAAAGGAATAGCTAAAATTTCCAGCTGTTGAGAAGTAGGCAGCATTCCATACTAGAAAGTAGGAGAGGTTAAAGGGAGTTCATTCTTCTGCATGGAACAACCATACCATCTCTTTTTCAAAACAAAATAGCCATGATTCAAAGTTTTGTTTTGTTTTGAGCATGAAGAAAACATTTTTATCCCATGCTTGCAATAAAAATTGTATTTGTCAGTGCTCCCAGATAAACCAGACAGAAAATAAAGGTAGTTGGGCTAAATATACTGTAAGGCTACATTAACTGAACTTCCTGCTGCCACTTTTAACCACTTGATCCATTAGGACGGGTCCTTCCCAAGTCTCTTTCTCTTACCATTAAACCACTTGGAGTGCCTTTCTTTCTTGTATGATCATTCCCTAAGCCAGGGGTCCCCAGCTGAGCCACGGAAGCAGCGGGTGAGTGTGCATGGCATGCAACAAATGTATGTAGGAAACATGCCACAGTAGTAATATGAGACTTAAACTACCCTGATATCAACTGAGAGACAAATTCTGCAGCAAGTGAGAGATTGAACAGATTCCTAACCAACTTAGCTGACAACTTTGTCACCCAAAAGGTAAAGGAGGGAATTAGAGAAAAAACTATACTAGACTTAATTCTTACTAATAGAGAAGAAGTGATAAAGGGAGTTGAAATTGCCGGAACCTTGGGCAAGAGTGACCATGTCATACTGGAATTCAATATAATGCAAATACAAGCAATAGAATATAATCCAACCAGTGTCATAAACTTTAAAAGAGCTGATTTTAACAAACTCAGAGAGAGTCTAAGCAAATTTCATGGATAAAAATCCTAAAGGGGAAAACATCTCAAGAAACATGGGAAACACTGAAAAATACAATCTTAAAAGCCCAGTCCAACACAATGCCACTAAAAAAGAAAAACAAGAAATCAAAGAAGAAACTAGAATGGTTGTACAAAGATCTCTCTGATAAACTGAAAGACAAAAAGAATAAGTAAAAACAATGGAAAGAGGGACACATAACTAAGGCAGAATATCAGCAACTAACCCAAACCTGCAAAGATGAAGTCAGGAAAGCAAAGGCTCAGAATGAAATAATAATAATAATAATAATAATAATAATAATAATAATAATAATAATAATAATAATAACAACAACAACAACAACAACAACAAAACAACAACAAAACAACAACAATAATAATAATAATAATAATAATAATAATAATAATAATGCTTTTTTCAACATATAAATAGCAAAAAAAAGTAATGGAGACAGTCGGTCCACTAAAGAGAGAAGATGGCAAGGAAGTAACAGGCAGTAGACAGAAAGCAGAGCTGCTTAACTCATTCTTTGCATCAGTCTTCACACAAAAAGAAACTACAGGCCAACTTACCAAAAACAGACTAAAAATAAAAATTAAAATAAGCAAGGAAATGGTAAGAGAACACCTGTCTGACCTTCATGAATATAAATCACAAGGACCTGATGGATTACATCCTAGAGTTCTGAAGGAGCTGGCAGATGTTATCTCAAAACCATTGTATCATATCTTTAAAAAATCTTGGGAACTACAGAGGATTGGAAAATAGCTGATGTGGTTCCCATCTTCAAGAAAGGGAAGAAAACAGACCCAGGAAACTACAGACCAATCATCCTGACATCAATACTTGGGAAGATACTTGGAAAAATAATAAAAAACAGATCTGTGAACATCTCGAAACAAATAAAGTTATAACTAATAACCAGCACAGGTTTGTTAAAAACAGATCATGCCAAATCAATCTTATTTCATTCTTTGTCAAAGTGACTAAATTAGTAGACCAATGAAATGCTGTGGACATAGTATATTTAGACTTCAGCAAGGCATTTGACAAAGTAGACCACAACCTACTGGAAATGGGTATATCTAGTCTAATGAAGAGAAGGACGAGGGGGGACATGATACCAGTGTTCCAATATCTCAGGGGTTGCCACAAAGAAGAGGGAGTCAAGCTATTCTCCAAAGTGCCTGAAGGCAGGTCAAGAAGCAACAGGTGGAAATTAATCAAGGAGAGAAGCAACCTAGAACTAAGGAGAAATTTCCTGACAGTTAGAACAATTAACCAGTGGAACAACCTGCCTCCAGAAGCTGTGAATGCTCCAGCACTGGAAGTTTTTAAGAAGGGACTGGACAGCCATTTGTCTGAAATGGTATAGGGCAGGGGTCGGCAACCTGAAAAAGGAAAAGAGCCACTGGGAACCGGTTCAATCACACATAAAAAAAGTGAGAGCCGCGTGCGTGCGTCCATGCACACGCATGCGCAAAAAACATTTGTGCATGTGCAAAACGGGTTTTTCTTGCGCATGCGCGGACACGCGGAGTTGCCATTTTTTTATGTGTGATGGAACCGGTTCCCGGTTGTGTGACGGCGATGGCCCGTTTGCAGAGCTACCGCTTTCGGCAGACTGCAAATGTGCCGCGACAGCTTTCGCAAAGAGCGGCGCCGCTGCCCATTCGCGCGGAGCTCCGCAAGCACCTCCACTCGTTCGGAGAGGTGCACGCGCACCTCTCGGAATGGGCAGCGGTGCTGCTTGTTGGGAAAGCTGCCACGGCCCGTTTGCAGAGCTGCCGCTTTCGGCAGCCTGCAAACGTGCTGCGGCAGCTTTCCCAACAAGCGGCGCTGCTGCCCGTTCGCGCAGAGGTGCACGCGCACCTCTCCAAAGGTTTGGGGAGGTGCGCGTGCACCTCCGCCCATTCAGAGAGGTGCGCGCGCACCTCTCCAAATGGGCGGTGCCACTCTCCATTTGGAGAGGTGCGCGTGCACCACTGCCCGTTCAAAGAGGTGGCTGGGAGCCGCAGGGTTGCCGACCCGTGGTATAGGGTTTCCTGCCTGAGCAGGAGGTTGGACTAGATGAACTCCAAGGTCCCTTCCAACTTTATTATTATTACTATAGATAAAACCTTTATTCATAAAACATGAAACTCAGTCAACTGAACACTGGACATAGTTCCCGTGCCCCTATGACAATGGGTGTCACTGTTACACATTATTACTATTATTGTTATTATTATTGTTATTATTATTGTTATTATTATTATTGCTTTTTTTGTAAAAGAAAAAGCTGCCGGAACTCACACATGTCATACAACCTGCCTTGCCTATCCTACAAGGTTCTATCCAAAAAAGGTGCCATGATGATGATGATAATGATGATGATGATGATGAGTGAAAGACTTTGGCAACACCTTGCAATGTATTAAATCTGGAATGCAGGCTACTATATTCTCCAGCTGGACAATTTTCCCTGATGCTGTGCTCTCACACTTTTCTGTCCTAAGAAAATAGTGGACAATTGTTTTGCTTCCTCTGATTGGGTCTTCCTGGAGAGAGAGAGAGGTATTTTTAGATATTTATAGTACATACATACCCAAATACACACCACACACACACACGCACACACTAATGTTCAATTTACATTGCAAAATTGAAGTATCAAAACATAGACATGTAGGCATATTCAACAACGACCTGTAAAATATATTTCCTTTCTTGGCAGTCCTTTTGATGTAAAATTTATTTGGCATTAGAGCAAAAATAGCACGATGATCAAGAGTTATACCTGGCATTTAAGAGTCTGCTTATTCAAAGCCTAGTGGAAAACTTTTTTAAAAAAATTACTATTTTCTTTCTTTCAACTACCTAGCCTTCCCTTGTAGCTGAGAGCTTTTTTAGAAAATAAAAATAAGTGCAGCATTTCATTATTTACCCAATACCTTAAAGGGAAAGAATTTCACACAGTGTTAAACCCTTTTATCTCAAATCACTGAAAAAAAGGATAAACTGCTGGAATTCTGCACTTAAAAAAATACTTATCTAAACAAGGAAAGTTATCAAACTGAAAGAAAGAAAATAGCTACATACATACACACACACACACACACACACATACATATATAAAATTCTGCTGGATTTTCCACTAGACAAAATTAACCTAATGTGCTATTTTAATCTAATTATTACAATTTAACATTAATTATTAAATTTTAGATACTTAAAGAAACTTATTCTTTATATTATAAATGTAATTATTCAAATTATTAAATTTGAATACTAATTACAGTTACTCCTCAACTTAAGACCACAACTGAGCCCAACATTTCTGTTGGTAAATGAAACATTTTTTAGGTGAATTTTGTCCCATTTTACAACCTTTCTTGCCACAGTGGTTAAATAACTCACTGTAGTTGTTAAGTTAGTATCATGGTTGTTAAGTGAATCTGGCTTCCCCATTGACTTTGCTGGTAAGAAGATCGCAAAAGGTGATCACATGACCCCAGGACACTATAACTGTCACAACTATGACTCAGTTGCCAAATGTCTGAATTTAGATAATGTGACCATAGGGATGCTGCAACAGTTGTAAGTGTGAAAAATTGTCATAAGTCGCTTTTTCCAGTGTTGTTGTAACTTTGAACGGTCACTAAATGAACTGTTGTAAGTTGAGGACTACCAAGTTAGTATTAAAAATAGTAACACACACAAAATTAGAAACTATTTGATCAGCACATCTATTCTGTGAACTAGAGCAGGGGTCCCCAACTCCTGGTCCATGGACCAGTACCGGGCCACGGCATGCCAGCAACCAGTCAGGACAAACAAGCAAAGCCCCATCTGCGGGATGCAGGCAGCACACAAAACCATGCACCCTCCGGTCCGTGGTTAAAACCTCTCTCCAAAGAACCGGTCCCTGGTGCCCTAAAGCTTGGGGACCTCCGTACTAGAGAATGCACTTTTGAGATTAGCCTGTAAGGAATTAAAACATTCCAGCTGAAACTGACAAAAGTACTCAACAATACTGGGATATAATACTACTACTACTACTACTACTACTACTACTACTACTACTAATAATAATAATAATAATAATAATAATAATAATAGACAAATTCACATTAGTCAGTTGCAATTAATTCCATTAGTCAATTGCAAAAGGTGGCCTTACTAGGAACTGCTTCCATCCTGCAACAATATCTGTAATACCATCAAACATCCACATCTGCCTATCCTAGGTCCTTGGTAAGGACTTGATAGGTAGACAAAAATGCCAAATTCAGTCTGAACATCTGGCTGACTGTGCGATGATCAATCATCATCATCATCATCATCATCATCATCATCATCATCATCATCCCGTGGCTGGGCCTAGACGGCTATTGGGTGCAGTCCCTATGGTTATGGGATTACCGGTTTTCAGATTGGTAGTGGTTTAGCCACTGTGAACAAACTCAGGCACCTCCCATCACCAATGAGGAGAAGAAATAAAAAAAATTCCATACCGGATTGGTCATCGCCTGGGTCCACAAGGACCACATCAGATGCTATGGCTCCTGGACATCTGTCGAAATATGGGCCACAGGCCTCAGTTGTTACTGTTGGGGAACCAGAGCGTACAACTGTAAAGCAACTTGAACAAAAGCGCAAAGAAAAAAAAACGAAGAAAATCGAGAAATCATCCAATGCTACTACCAGGCAGAATCAACAGCCAGGGGATTTCAAAAAAGAATGATGCAACTGTGGAAGGAAAAGCACCCAGAAAGTGATGTAACTGAACAACAATTAATGGATCAAAGATGTTTCATCATCCATAATAAAGTTTTTATGGATGTGGAAATTCAACATCAAGGAACATTGGCTAAAAAGAAAACAAGAAGCAATGATGATAAACATGCTGAAGAAATTGTTCCAATACCTGAACAAACTGACCAACAAACTGACCAACCAGCGGAAGAAGCTGCCACACAGGATGAAGACTCCCCTGTGCAACAACTTAAAAGTGTAGAGCTAAGTAATCTAGCGAAAATTCTGAAAGAAAAGATTGAAGACCACACCAAAGAAAACACAGAAAGAAAAAGACTGCCATCCATCCATGAAGTGCATAGCAAACGAGTGAAAGATTTACTAAATGCTGTGAACAACATTTTAACTTCCATCCCATCCAGCACACTGTATGAAACAAACCAACTAATGTACAGTACAGCCGCCATTATAACTGCAGAATTGGGTTATAAAATGCCAAAAAAGAAACCCACTGGAACACCAAAGTGGAAAATTCAACTTGAAAATAAAACAAAAAAACTACGAGGAGATGTCAGCAAATTGAAATACTTGAAAGAAGGAAAATTAAGAATGAAAAGCTGAAAAATAGTTTATACAAAAAATATAACTTGGAGGAAAAAACAATAATGGAAATCATGGAAAACCTAAAACAACGTGTAATAGCAACAGAAAAGAAAATTGAATAAAACAATATCGTGAAAACATCCAGTTCAGAAGAAACCAGCACCTCTTCTATCGGTCACTTGACAAAAATAAAGTCCAGTGGAAAACCCAGTGGAACATAATAAAACTGCCTCCTGGATCAAAGATATCCAAAAACAAGCAACACAAAACAAAATGGAAAATATTGTAATAACCACCAATATGGTTGCAAAACAAGTAAAGAAGGTCAAGGACTGGAGTGCAACTGGCCTGGACGAGCTGCATGGATACTGGTTGAAACACCTCACCAGCCTCCATCACCGCATGGCCACTCAGTTTGATGAAATGCTTCAAAATGCCACAAGTGAAGAATGGTTAACAGCTGGTTGAACATACTTGATAATGAAAGACCCTGAAAAGAGCACAGAACCAAGCAACTACCGCCCAATTACTTGTCTGCCAACAAATTTCAAACTTTTTACAAGAATACTGGCAAATTCAGTATTCAATCATCTGATGGAAAACAATTGTATCCTGCAGAACAAAAAGGGAATTATAAAAAATCAAGAGGAACAAAAGATCAGTTGCTCATTGACAAAATGGTGCTTAAAATGCAAAACGACAAAAAACAAATTCAAATATGGCATGGATTGATTACAAGAAAGCATTTGACTCATTACCCCACAGTTGGATTAATGCGTGTTTGGAAAACTTTGGAATCAGCAAAAACATCTGTACAGTTTTGGAAGCAAATATGCAAAAATGGAAAACAGTTCTAACAGCAAATGGGGAGAACATTGGTGAAATCAACATCAGACGAAGAATCTTCCAAGGGGACTCACTTTCACCACTACTGTTCAACATCGTATTAATTCCATTGACAATAATATTATGAAACACAAAACTGGGATACCACATCTCAAGCCAGCATGGCAAGATAAACCATCTACTATACATGGATGACTTAAAACTGTATGCGAAAAGCCAGACTGAACTTGAATCAATACTCAACGCAGTTCCACTGTTTAGCAGCGACATCAGAATGGACTTTGGACTTGGAAAATGTGCTACCGTATTTTCTGGCATATAAGACGACTTTTTAACCCATGAAAATCTTCTCAAAAGTTGGGGGGTCGTCTTATATGCCCAGTCGTCTTATATGCCGGAAAATAGTACATAAATCAATCGAGCGCCCCGTTCTTGCAAAGCAATTTCAAGCCTCCTTATAGTCCAGTCCCCCCTCCAACGTGACTCTCCCTTCCCACCCCCAAGAGCCTGTAAGCCCCTTCCCCTCCCCCTTGCAAACGCCAGACCCCAGGAGCTCTTGCATTTATTCCAAAGGGTGGGTGGAAGGAAAAGCCTCTTTCGGCTCTGGCGTGACTGCAAGTCAGCGAGCCCAGGAAGGCACGCTCTCCCCTCTCACTCTGAAAGAAGCAGGGCAGGCTGGCATCAGGCGGGAGCCGGCAGGGCAGTCCTGCACACGTGCACGCTCCCCGACTGCTAAGGAGTCCTCAGGGAGCCGTGGCAGGCACCTCACGCCCTTCCCTCTCGAGGTGGCACTGGCAGAGCCGTCCAGCGTCGGGCGGGAACCGGCAGGGCTTTGCACCATCTGCATCAGATGGGTCTGAATCAGGCTTGTGTCGGACACTTGGCAACTGGCATGTAAGTATTTTCCGGTGTATAAGACAAAAAATCTTGAAAATCCTCTCAAAAGTCGGAGGTCGTCTTATACGCCCAGTCATCTTATAAGCTGGAAAATATGGTATATTATCCATGCAGCAAGGAAAAATTGGAAAAATAGAAGGAATAGAACTGAGAAATGTAAGTATTATGAAAGCGCTAGCAAAGGATGATGGTTACAAATACCATGGCATATTGGAAGCAGATAACATCTTGAATGGAAAAGTCAAAGAGTCAACACAAAAGGAATACATCAGGAGAGTCCGCAAAATACTAAAATCAAAGCTTAATACTGGAAATATAATTAAAGCCATTAATACATGGGCAGTCCCAGTGATACGCTACCCAGCTGGAATTATCAACTGGACTTTGGCTGAATTGGAACACCTAGACCGGAAAATGCATAAACTTTTGAATATGCACCATGCTCTACATCCACAAAGTGACATTGACAGGTTGTACCTGCCAAGAAGAATAGGGGACAGAGGGCTACTGCAAATGCACCAAACTGTAGAAGAAGAAAGGCGAAGTTTGAATGACTATGTAAATCAAAGTACAGAAAAATTGCTGCAGGCTGTAAAAACAGAGAGCATTATAAAAATAACAGAAACAAAGGCAGAATATAAGGAAAAACGGCTGGATGACAGATTAAATAGATGGAAAACTAAAGCTTTGCATGGACAGCATTTGAAAAACATTGAAGGAAAATGTGATTACAACTTGATATGGGCATGGCTTAAGATGGAAACCATCAAGAAAGAAACAGAAGGCTTAATACTGGCTGCTCAAGAACAAGCACTACAAACTAATGCCATGAAAGCGAAGATAGAAAAATCTACTGACAATCCAAATTGCCGACTTTGCAGCGACAAAGTTGAAACTGTTTCACATTTAATATGTGAGTGCAGCAAAATTGTCCAAACTGATTACAAAGCTAGATATGACCAAGTTGCTAAACTAATCCACTGGGCATTGTGTAAAAAATACAACTTGCCTGTGTCCGAAAAGTTGTGGGAACATAGCCTTGTCGAGAATGAGAGGGTAAAGATCTTGTGGGACTTCCGAATACAGACAGATCACCATTTGGAACACAACACACCAGATATTGCAGTCATAGAGAACCGAAGTGTACAGTTGATTGATATCGCTGTACCAGGAGATGCCAGAGTCGAAGAAAAAGAACTGGGGAAAATTACGAAATACCGCGACCTGGCCACTGAAACTGCACGATTATGGATGAAACGTGTAACAGTGATACTCATTGTCATCGGGGCACTTGGAACTATGTCCAAAAACTTTGCAAAATACATCAAGAAATTGCAGCTTCCTGCAATAACTACAGCAAAGCTACAAAAAACTGCACTAGTCAGAACATCTTACATTTTAAGGAGATATCTGGTTGATAGCTAGGATGCTGGCAGCAACCCGTGTCAACCATTAGTGCCAATCAATTTGAGTGTTCAGTTGATTGAGTTTCATGTTTTATGAATAAAAGTTTTATATAATAATAATAATAACAACATACAAATTAATGATTTTGTATTTGTGAGGGGAGGGTTAGTGAGTAAGGGCTGGTGGGGTCTGCTTTGGCCCTCAAAAATTTATTGCTGTGTATGAATGAACTGCAAGGAGCACAACACATTGAAAGATTTTTTAAAAAATAATAATCCCTTTGTTCAATATTTAGTAACCCAAATTAACAAGACCTTGAGATACAAGAGCATGCACAGAGTACAAATCAGTTCAAACCAACATAGTGCGTCTGCATATTTTTTAAAATTTATGCTGAAAGTTCAGGATCAATAAACCAAATGCTTACAGGCTGTGGGAACAAGGCTAAGAATGGGAGAATAGAATGATTATTGGGCCAGAGAATTATTTGCCCACCAAGTATGACCAATGCACTGTATCCTAACCTAAATATGATGAAATGGGTCCAGGTAATCTGTTTATCAGGAATAAAGCCAACTGATCCCAATAATTGATCTATATTTTATTACAGCTCTGCTATTAAGAGCAAAGATATGTAATTCTCTATATTTAGTAAAGTACATATCTCTTGCCATTAAAAAGGGGTTTTAATAGTCAAATCATGTCTTCCTCTAGTCAAAGTCAATGCCCATTTTCTACCTCTCTACTGATTTTAACCAAGGTTTTACAGAAATAGTTTTATTATATTTTCAATCATTGAAATAACTACACTCAAGGTTTTCACTACACTTCTTAAAACACTTATGTTAAAATTCTACTTAATGCCAACCAACAACTTTCCTAATGGCTTCAAAGCATGTGAATTAGAGATAGGTTCCTATCTGATATTCTGCCAAAAACTGAAGAAATTTCAACCAGATTAGAAGAAAGCATGAATAACATGCCTTGGGGAGAGGAAAGAAAAAAAATCAGATGAAACTCTTAGTTCTTTCCTCCCTCTTTATTTGCAATGCAGTAAAGGGTTTTTAAAGATTGCTGAGGGAAGAAAAAAGTATAGTTTTTTCATATATATGTGTTGGAAAATATCTTATGGGAAGCCTATCAATATCTTCGTCATATGCACTTTTTACAGTCTATGAAACAATGTCAGACAAATCCTTATTCTGTTTAAGTTAAGAATATGACTTTACTTAAAAACATAATGATTACAATGAAATTATGGAGGAGAATTTGGAATCACTAGTGAATTATATGAAGGAAAATTTATGATCAAACTACCTGTAATGCTAATTATATAATATTTTTATATAAGTCTGTACACAAGACAGCAAACATCTAATACTCCTTCCTCCTTCAATATAATATAATAAATATGATATAATATGATATAATATAATTATAATATTATAATATAATATAATATAATATAATATAATATAATATGATATGATATGATATAATATAATATAATATAATATAATATAATATAATATAATATAATATAATATAATATAATAATATAATATAATATAATATAATATAATATAATATAATATAATATAATAATGTAATGTAATGTAATGTAATGTAAGGTAACGTAACGTAACGTAACATAACATAACATAACATAATAATGTAATATAATAATATAATATAATATAATATAATATAATATAATATAATATAATATAATATAATATAATATAATAATATAATATAATATAATATAATAATAATATAATATAATATAATATAATATAATATAATATAATATAATATAATATAATATAATATAATATAATATAATATAATATAATATAATATAATATAATATAATATAATATATAATTTTAATACAATACAATACAATATTATACAAACCACTGCAAGCTTTGGGTCTCTTGTGTTAAGAGGTGCCATTTTGTTAGCCCCAGGAGGTAAGCTGTCTCCATGGAGCCCTACTTTGCTGCAGGCTTTTGGCCTCTTTTATTAAGAAGTGCCATCTTTCAGTATTCAGGAGATAAATCTTCTCTATGAAGCCCCTGTGTAACAGCATCTTCTCCCTGCCCTGAAATTCAGTTTGTCCTGACCTTGTTGGTCTTTTGCAAGGCATTAGATCTGTTGTCTCCTCTGGGGATGGCAGTAAAGTGAGTGTTGTTGCTGCCCATCTGTTCTTAAAACTGAAGGGTTTTACTTGGACCTCCGGCACACTCTATTTTGATTATCATTGTAATTGCTTGGACTTGTTTTATTAGCTGCCTAGAGTAGCTATAGGAAAATAAACAGCCATATAATGCTTCAATATTTTTAGATGTATAAATTGTTCGTTTAAAAAATAAACAAAACACATATATACATATATATTCTTAAACACAACACAGTCTAGGGCTGAGATGAACAAAATATATACAGAATGGAAATAACGAGTAAAATTTCCATATTATTCTTAAGGTTGAATCAAATTATATCCCATTTACTACTTATTGTGGAAAAAGTTTTCATTGTGGTAGAAAATAAACAATAGTAATACAAATATTGAAAAACACTTGTGTTCCCTGAGGCAAATCATTATTAAGGGACACTCCTAGTATCACTTTATATAATGTATGAAACATCCTTGTCTGACCTTGGGACATTTGTGACTCCTAATTTGGAAAGAAAACAAAATGTGATTATGTACAAATCTGTGAAAAAACATTTTCTGTCTTTTCTATTTCCTGAAACAAGAATTCCTATCCTTATCACTGCATATTACCAGAACTTCACGTGTATCTGAGATATAGAGACTTCATGAACAAATAACAGGAAAGTTGGAGGGCTGTTCCATTTAATTCATAAACAAAATCATCCAACAAGTAATGTTTCAGTGTGAAAATGCAGTCTCTTTTCCACACATACACATATTTAAATAATGCAATTGAAGGGATAAACTGGACCAGTTGTATGAGTACTTCCTTAAACAATCAGGCCTGCTTTGGGCCAGCCCTGACCTAAAAAAAACCCCTCCTAAACCTAGCTACATTCAACCACAAGGTTCATCACATGGATTCTACAAGCACATCAAAAACTGTTATAAATAAATTTTTGAAGACTTCTGGGGAAAAAAAATCAGTCTGGAAAAAATTACAAAACCATTTCTAAAGGTTTGGGATTACACCAATCTACAATCAGAGACATAATGTTGAAATGGAGACAATGGGACAATAAATCTTGCCAGATTTATTGCTAGATCTTGCTAGAATGACATCTCCAACAGTATGACAGCAGGTTTCTGACCATAAATAAAATTGGACCTTACTTCAATCGTACATCAAATCATCCAAAAACCTGAGCAAAAGCTTAGAACAACATCCAGGGATCTTCATGCTTTGGCTGAAGTCAGAGTTCAAATTTCCATCAACAGGAAAGTACAGGATAAAAATAAAAACTAATAGGGAGGAACAAAAGAGAAGTCATTACTCACTGAGAAGACCATTGATGCCAAAAGCGTCTAGATAATTTTCCACACTTGGTGCATCAAAACCTGGGGAAACTGCCATCACTGAAAGAGGCATGAATTCTATTGTGTAGCAGAAGAATACCAGCTTATTTATCTGAGAACTGGAGCTGAAATACCCAAATGCAAGTGGCTCATATTGCAAGACAGTGATCCCAAACATACAAAGCAAGTAACCAAGAGAATGGATGAATAAAAACATATTATGCGTTTTGAAATCCCTAAGTCAAAATGAAAAACTAGATAACATAATTGTGGTGGCAGGGTCTGAAATGAGCAGTTCGTGCTAGAAACCCCTCAAATGTTAATAAGTTTAAGCAAGGAGAAATTGCTCAAAATTCCTACACAGCAATTGGTTGAAGATATGATAGGTATCACTTTTTCATACTTAAAATCACACATTATATGATGTTGTTTAGAAAATAAATGAAACAAACTCTAAATGTTATTATTGGCTCACGTGTGGTTCTGATAACATTCAGCAGCAATATGTAAAATTTTAGAAATCTGAAAGAGAATGAATACTCTATCAATGAAAACCCACAATTTTCAAAGCAAGGAAACAAGAAACAGCATTCTGAGTTGAAATAGAAAAATAAGAAGCATCAGCTGAGAAGCTCTTTTTACCATCAGTGTGACTAATTCAAAAAGGAAATTCATTAAGTATAAGGATTGTTGATTCTAATATGACTTGGCATTTGATCCACTTTCCATGGTTTTAATCTCATGCAAAAAGCAAAGAATAATGAACATACATTTTCTAGTATCTGCATGAGAGTTTCTTTAAATTGAAAATCTGTTCACTCTTTCCTATACAGTATTTTAAAGATTTTTCCTATCTCCTTTGCCACTTAGATTTTATTGCCCTTTATTTACATTGGCATGAGCCAATCAATTTTTCTTGATTTCTATCATGTTAATAGTATTCATGTTGATTTCTTGAATTAATTTATTTGGGTTATGAACACTGCCTGGAAATGAAGAAATGTAGAAACTATGCATTCAAATAAAGTATCCAAATTGAAGGTTTGTCTATCAACATCACAAGCTGTTCTTATTCTCAGTATCTGTATCCCCAAATACCTTTGGGAAACCTAGTTTTGACTCAAGCCCCCATAAATTTTATACACCAAAATTCTCAAGTATTAAGCTAGACTTGTTGCATTTAGTAATGTTTGTTATCAATAATCAGTACCGTATTAATCTTAAAATAATATGAGGAACCACAGCCATTTTTATCTGAGCAATGAAAGATCTACTCTTATTTAGCAGATCACTGAAAGTTAAAATATGAAGAATGTCTATCAAGAGAAATCCTAGTTTTGGATATGGTACAAGCCTATATATATCTAGAAGACCAAGCCAAAAATGGTTTCAAACTTAAATTAAATGGTATGCTGGGTTTACTTTAGAAAGTTTATTTCATCCAGTGGGGCATACTTTCACAATTTAATTATCCACTCATCTGCAGAAGGAACTGTACATACTTTCCAATAAGAAGTGAAAGGAGTTGTCACCAAATGTATCCTTAGTGAGAATATAAGGCTGCCCAAATTCACATGCTGCTCCATCTCCTCCATCAGATTCCAGTTGGGTTCATCCTCTTACTTTCAGTATATATGGACTCTGTTGTAGGATTTACCTATGATTCAATCCTGCCATGATCAAAGCTTCAAATCACAAAATAAGCTTATATTTTCTTTACAATCATTCCTCTCAATTCATGGTCCACACAGCAAGGCTGCAAAGTCAGAATTGATTCAGTAATGAGATAGTGGGTGGGATTCTTCTATCTCCTTAAATGATTTCTGTATATGATTGTGCCTTACACAACAGTAAATGAAATACTACTAGAGAGGTCAAACTTTGCAAAGGATTGTTCCCTTCTTGTCCTTTTCTTTTGTCCTCATGAAATGCGGTTATACTATCAGCATTCCATATACCAGTAGTCTCACATATGACCATTGAGAGAAGTGGTCATTAAACATGACATCACGTGAATGCTTTGCTCCATGACTGCAATCCTGGCACTCCCGATTGTAGTTGTTAAGCAATTTTATAGATTGTTAAATGAATGAAGTCCTATTGCAGGGTGCCTCAGGAGAGCAGGGGAGTTGGAGCTGGTGCTGCAGTAATTTTGAATGCTTGCTGAAAAATAGTCACATGCTAAGGACTACCTGTAGTTTAAGGAAGTAAACCTCAGAGTTGAATAATAAATTATTTTTCTCCTTGCAAAGCTAAAAATCATTACTCCCTTTTTGGAAAGTAAGATCCCTTCAGTTACCCAACACAGTGTAAGAGGAAAGAAGCTTGTCCTATTCTCACTCAGCATACTACAGAATCCTGGAATTATTAAGAAGAATTAGAGTTTGTTGCCTTGAACTTTTTTGGACCCTATAATTGTGTGAAATGTATTTAACAAAGAGCAATGATTAAAATTATGCCAATTGATGTTAATGTTAACGTTAGGGACCTCTTTAATATTTATTCTAGCTTTCATATTGCCACAGTTGTTAAACTATTGGGGTATCTAAAAATAAAGCAGAATTTGCAGGGCAGCTGTTGTTTTAAAACTCTTATTCTATTGGCTACTTTGAAATAAATATTACAATGTATAATATGTAAACAAATAGATTGAATAAAGCAATGTAGATGCTCAATCAAGCATAATTAAAAAAAACCCTTCAATTTAGAAGAAAGAATCAAGGGGTAGTGAGTTTAATACTACCTATCACAAATAAGCATCTTTTCTTTTTTTTTAGAATTTGATCATGTTTGAATATGCAAAGTTTTCAAGGCTTCAAATTTTGTAATAGATAAACAATCCTTCAAAATAAAAACTATGAAAATGTGTATAGCCTACTCTATACATAACTTACCAAATGTTGCACTCCAGAAAGATGTGCAAAATTGTGAGACTTTTGTATCTTTAAACCTTGATAACCCAACACTTCAGATTTATCAGCAACTATTTTGTTTTCATCCAATTTTGCCTTTTTACAGTATTTGATTAACAATTATTTTATTTTTAATGACAGAAAATGGGGAAAAAATTACAAAACAGACTTCAATGTCAAATTAAGATACCAGAATTGAAATACCTTTAAACGTATCGTGTGTGTGTTTGTGTGTGTGTATTTAATTTGATATGCTCTTATAATTACGGTAAGTCTTTGCAGCTAATTTATGCTCGTTTATCCATGCTCATTTATGTAGATGAATGTGTAATAGTTCAGCCAAACCACTAAATTTACCTTTTCCATCCCTTCCTTTTGAAAACATGGGAAATCAATCCATAATCCAACCATTCTGAGAACTGAAATAGAAAGAATCCAGCTGGCATCCCAGACATGCATAAACAAGTTTTTACCCAAGTAAATCTCTCTATATATGCATCTGAAGCCACAGCAGTATTGTTAGCCTAAGTTTCCCCTTGCCTGCTGTTAAATGTTACAGAATACAGCATTGAGAAAACACTGCTCTTCTTCATTCCCCCAGAATGCCATCTATCATCTGCCTGTTCCATGTGATATTCGCTAGAGACCTCCCTTCCAAGTTCTAAGAAGTCTCAACCCAGTTAGTGTTCAAGCCCAAAGAATTTTGTAAAATCACACATTGCTCTTTTTTAGCCTTTGAAAATAAGTAGGTGGTCCAGAATGCCAATAAGCAAATGCTTCAGAGGAAGGAAAGACAAATTGATAGTGTGTGTAAATTAGTCAGGTTATATAAATGTTGAATGATACATCCACAATAAAGTAATCAAACCAAGAAGCATGCTCCTCCTAGAAGGACTGGACTAATCTAATAATTGGTAACAAATGGTGATGTTGAACAGTAAGTCCCTAAACATCCATTTCTACTTTCAACACAGGTATTTTAAAAACAATTTCCCCTGGGCATCCTACCTGAAGAGATATTTTGACTCAGTGACATTATGTAATGCCCAGATATAGTGATATTGCTTTATTAAAAGTTAAAATTGAAATGCTTTTGGCTTTTAAGCAATATATATATATATTCTTGGTGTTTTTTTCTTACTGATGTAACAGTGTCCTTTCGAGTTATGACTTGATGTTATGTAAACATATGAATCCTGTGAACAGAATTCTTGTTGGATTATTCCTCTATTGTAAATTACAGCTACTTGGGTTTCAAGGTGAACTACTGTGCAATTCTATGACACCCTAAAGCAGCCTTATACCCTTCCCAGCCTTACAAACAAGGTAAGATTTTCTTAATTTAAAACAGTAAAAATTATTTCTAAGGGCAGCAAGGAATGAAATTGACAGCTGGTTTTTTTTCCCTCAGTCCAAACTTTACATAATAGACAAATTTCTCCAAAACTCAGGGCAATGCATGGTACTCTCCCATATTTATAATAATCCTATAAAATGGCTTAACTAATAACTACCTAAAGTTATGTGTGAATACAAAATACTTGGTGGAATAATGAAATACTGTAAGGAAACTATAGATGAGGATAAGAGAAGGTATTCTATAATGAATATAGAGTGACAGCAATGTCCCCACCAGCTGGCCATGACTGGGGCTTAGCAGAGGCCCTGGAGCTGAAGTTGCAGCCCAGGGGTAGTAGCAATTGGCAGAGATGGCTGAAGGCCCCAGGCCTCTCCTTCAGCCCCAATGCCACCAGTGTCCTGTTTCAGGCTCCAAACGCACACACACACATGAGTGTGCTAGGTAAGAATAGCAATTTGCTTAAGGCAGAGCAGATAATGACAGACAAGGGAAGGAATGTAAATTAGCACATTTACATTTGGAATGAAAGCTTGAATGGATGATTTCACTTTCAACAGGAGTACAAGGAGGAGAAGTCAAAATCCAGGCCAAAATTCAGAGACTATCAGCCAATCCAAGATTAGAGTTACGTGAGCTGGTTTTACAAGAATGACACATGGGAGCAGGAGAATACACTGTTCTTTCCAGTGGAGAAACATGGGTCATGTAGGGCTTCCTCTTACATTAGGCTGAAATCAGCTATATCTAATTAAGGTAGTGTTATGTACTGGGCTCATAGTAATACCACGTGGGTTGCTGGAGCAGCTAACAGCTCTCCAGCAACCCAGACTACAAGTCTCCAGCACTACAATTGGCTATCCCTAGGTGGCAATGGTTGTTTCAAACCTATTGGTTGCCACCTAGGGGCTAGACTATATATTGTGGCTAGTTGCAGCCATTTGCCCAGTACAGATTCTGTACGAAATAAAATATGAGTTTCCCTGTACTCAGCTACCTCGTCTTCATTCCTGTGCCAAAGAACCTACAGGTAGTTTCTCCCTTTGCTAGGTAAGGAGCCTCTTTGTTCTGCTCACCACTCTTCTCACCAAGTCTGGCTGCTCCAGCTGTTCTAATGGTTGCCTGTGTTTGATCAGCTGCAGGTGATTCCTAGTTTAGTGTCTCCTGAGATGGACACTCCACAGATTCAGGGGAAACACCTTTCTTGGAGTCATGGTTTGAGTCCTGGGCCACAATAGCTGGTGCTGATGCTACCATGCTGAGAAGTATGATTGTGCAGGATGGCCAAAAGGAAAAAGATGGAAAGGAGACGGGGGCGGGGGAGTTTGAAATGAGACATATTGAGACTCTGGATTGGGAGAGACCAAACCAGGAAGAGCTTGGATTAGGATGGGTCCTTATGTAATGACCAGTGGGATTCAGTTAACAAGAGCAATGAAGAGTCCTGAGACTGCTGTTGCTAAGCAATGTGATAATGTGATGTTTCACCTAATGATGGTAAGTGATGAAAATTCCAGTGCCAATTACTGCCGTAACTTAAGGACTACCTGTATAACAAAATGGTAAGCAGGGCAAGCGCTACATGTATCTTGGCAGAACATTTACTAATCTTCCAGAAATAACTAAATAAATAAATAAAAAGAAATAAATGGTGCAGGTACAAAGATAACAAGTGAAATGACCACAGCCAATCACTAGCCATCAACACCCCAATCAACTAATAGCAAAGCACCACATTAAATATGATGCATAGAATAGCCCAAAGCACACATTCTGGTAGAGAAAAGTTCCCTGAGAATGGGCTCCAGCATTAGTCTGAAAGCTCAGAAGACTTAACCTCTGGTCCTGGTGACTGACTCAGATTGGATCTCAGAAATAAACATGCTAATAGAAATAGCAATAGCACTTAGATGTATATACCACTTTACAGCCCTCTCTAAGCAGTTTACAGAGTCAGCATCTTGCCCCCCACAATCTAAGTTCTCATTTATCATCCCTCAAAGGATGGAAGGCTTGAGCTGGTCAGGATTGAACTCTTGGCAATGGGCAGAGTTAGCCTGCACTACTGCATTTGTACCACTGCGTCACCACAGCTCCTAAAGTATCTTCTCTCTTGAAAGGAATGAATATTTGTTAAAGAAGCAAAAATGGTTGGGCTTCTTTGCAAGATGAACAAAGGTTGAATGTAGCTGGCAAGACATTTGGAATCAGTGTAAGGGTTGAATAAAAGAAGTCAGCATAGTGGCCACAACAGAGCAATCAAAATCCAATTGTTATTGTTTTATATGTGTTGTGCATCTTGACTTTTTTGACACAGACACAGACACAGACATACACCTCTTTTTTAAAATCAGCATTTAGACATGGTGAAACAAAGACACTTTGCAAGCATAGAAAATTAAGGAGAAATATAGTGTTTTGATGTAAACCAGATTTAGCTATAGCCCTACTTGTCTCTTTTAATTTATTTTGCTTACTATTTCTAACTTTTCTATTCTTTTGTGTAATTTGGCTTACTCCAAAATGAAAAGATGATGCATGCGTTTATAAAAATGTGTGAACCCTCCAGCGTAAACTAGACAGGAAACACTATTAGATAAACTAATTCTATTTTACTGTAAGTCTACATTAACAGTAGCAGCGTTCCGTGCGCCTTTGGCGTCTAGTCATGCCAGCCACATGACCATGGAGACATCCTCGGACAAGCGCTGGCTCTTCGGCTTTGAAACGGAGATGAGCACCAGCCCCTAGAGTTGGAAACGACTACCACTGCATATCTGCAGTCTTGTAAAATGTACATAGGTTTGCTGTTTGATTTATGTAGCTCAATACTATATTTGGTTCCTTAGTAGAAAACATCCTTAAGTGTAATGGGACTATGATACAAAATCATACTGTAACCCTAGTTCTGGTTTCCTCGGAAATCTTCTGAACATGGATATGGAAATAACTTACATATTCAAGGACCTGTTTACCTTTACATTAACAGAATCTTGAAAATCTGAAGTGCCAACTTCCTGCCACCTCTTTTAACTGCTTGATCCATTAGGGAAATATATCCTTTGCAACAATCAAACAAGTGGGACAAAAAGTATTTACATGTAAGATTTGCAACCTAACCTGACAAAGATACGTTGGGCTTTCTCCATTTGCACAAGGGACAAGGCAACATCATTTGGTGAGGGATTACGATGTACGACCTATTGCATGATGTTGTCACTAATAAACAGTGATAGTAAACAATCAGTCAGTGTTTGCTCCTTTATTCGAATAGGATTTTTAATAGAAAATGTGTCTTCAGGATGATGCATTGGATAATTATTTGAAATATATTGTTGAGCTTTAATTGAATTTTGCTGAATTTGGTTAGTCAAAGTCACAGAAGCGTATATTAAGAAACAATTTGGAATCCCTGAAATATCTCAAGCAGTTCCAAAAATGTTCAGCCCTACTAGATAATAAATAAGAGATTTTCTCATTGAGATACAGTTCACTTTCAACCTATTCTTCATGGACCTCTTTAATTCCTTTAAAATGAACATATAAATGAAACCATTAACAATCCTGGTACTTTAAATAAGCTTACTATCCATTTGGAATCTAATAGTCCACACAGAAGAATTGTCAAAATGCTCAAACATTGCCACCATCCTCCAAAAGAGAATTAGGAACATCTACATTTAAGCATATACTTAATTAATACTAGGGTGTTCTCATATAAGCTTATTTAAAGGTGTGCCTGCATATCTGCAGTCTTGTAAAATGTACATAGGTTTTCTGTTTGATTTATGTAGCTCAATACTATATTTGGTTCCTTAGTAGAAAACATCCTTAAGTGTAATGGGACTATGATACAAAATCATACTGTAACCCTAGTTCTGGTTTCCTCGGAAATCTTCTGAACATGGATATGGAAATAACTTACATATTCAAGGACCTGCATATATTACATTGGAAATTTAAATATAGATAACTTGTTAATAACACTGTTCTGTGGAAATGTTTGATCAGTCTTCAGCTTAAATGTGGTGTATTGAGCTTTTATTGTTACTGATTCATGAAGCAGGCCCATGATCTCATATCATTATTTCACCACTTGGGCAGCCTACAGTATATGTGTTTCTAGTTCTTGCAGACTCACTGGAGTGCATTTTAGAGCTTTCAGTAAAGCAAGTTGCAGAAACTCTAATATCTTTTGCTTGATAATAGAAAAGATAAACAGTATGATTTATTGGTATCCCTGACTTCCCTGACTTCAGCCTCTATTAAACACATGAATAGCTATTGTAATTTTAAATGTTTTGGGGGGGGAAAGCAGATGAAAGGTGGCATTCCTTTGAGATGTGACAAGATACATGCTTGAAAACCCAGTTATAAAACTGAAATTTCACTATCAGTTACATGTATACAACTGAAGTTAGACATACCTTTCTAAAATTCATAGCTTCCCACAAATTCTTAACATTCTTCGTTGGAATTAGTTCCCCAAGGGCAGCAAACATTTATTTCATTATAAAGAAAGGAAGAGCAAACTTTTTCTGAAAGGCCAATCATATTTAACAAAATATAAGCTCTAATGAACTCAGAGTAGAAGAAATTAGGTGTCTTTGCAGCTGTTAGGACCCTTCAAGAGCTGAAGAATATGAACCTTTATATAACTACATTTCAGGTTGTTTAATTCATATTTAACTTGGCTGCAGCTTTGATTGACCATATAAATTTAGTATGAGAAAATATACAAATTACATTTGTGATATATGAACCTACTATTCCAGGTGCCCCTAAATTATATGTGATTTGCAGTTATTCAGAAAGTTCACTATCATTATAAATCCAGCACACGCTTTCAAGCATTCTAAAGGAATAAGCGTTAAAAGGATAATATAAATTATTCATGGACATTTATAAGTAATAATAGTGCTATTAAGCTGACATACAGATGGTTAAACTCTGGAGCCCAGCTGAAAAGTGTCAAAATTAAAACATCATTTTTTGCATTAGAGTTCAGTTATATTGATCATATACGTAGGATGAAGTAAAAAAGAATATATTAGGCAATGAGTATATCCTGCTAAATGTACATGTGCTCTTATCATAGAGAAATTCAAAATATTGATGAACACTTCCCTGAATTGTAAATTGCATGTTGATTAACAAACTCAGCAACATGTAACACAATTGTAGAAGTGTTTTTCAGCAGTATAAAGGCAATGGTATAGAAGTGAATTTTAATCCAGTTATTGTTGCTCTTTTGGACAAGCTCTCATTATATGTCTTGTTCTTCAGGGTCTTAAACCATTGGAAAGTTCATAATGAACTAAAATGTAAGATTCATTTTGATAGAATGGCATTATTAAATTGGGTTTTAACTTTTGTATGGTTGATTTTTAACTCCCTGTAAACCGCCCTGAGTCCTCAGGGAAAGGGCGGTATATAAATGCAATAAAATAAAATAAATAAATAAAATAAATTATGAGAAACACTAATCTTTGTATTGTTTACACACGAAATGTCAAAATAGTTAATGGAAATATGATTACATCATAGGGAACAAAAATAGCTTTAACTACTTTAAGTCAATAGGAATAGATACAATTATTCCTGGGAGACTGAATATACTGTATGTGAATACATGTATTGTTGTATAGCCTTTGTTGAAAGATATGAATTATACTGAAAGCAATGTTGCTTTATATATTCTCTTATACTGGAAGGCTCAAAAGAATTCAGGGTACCCTTTACTACCAGAGAAATAAACAGGAAGAAATTAGAAGAAAAAAATAAAGTAAAAATTCAGCTTTATATCCTCCACAATTCTGCTGTTACATTGTTAAAAATAACTGTATGAAGCACCATAAAGAGATGAAATCCAGCAATAAGGAATATCAACAAAAGAGAATATATATATTTCAGGGTTGAACTATGGAATCCTTGGTACTTTCTGAGCTTGGTTATTTGCTTGCAGGCATTTTATTACCTAATAATATTATCAGCACACTGCAAGCAAACATCAAAACTCAGAGAGCACCAAGGAGTCAACAATAAGAGATATATTAGCATTTTGTTACTTATAAAATTGTGTGGTCTATTTTCATCTCTTAAATATCCAACTCGTATGACATCCTTACGCTTCTGCAAAAGGACCTAGTGATCTGATCCAACCCAATTTCTGATTTTTCTCATTTTCATTATCTGGTTGCATGTTGAAGCAGGATTGCAATACATTCGACATGCTCATTATAGAGTACGGTCTGAAAGACTTCAAATAATTTAGTTGTACATAGCAAGGGCTTTTATTACCTAATCTGAGCACTTTAAAACTAATTTGAAAGAATGACAATTCATACATACACTAATCTGTTTGCATTCTGTTTGAAGAGAAATAGTCTTGGAAGGATCATCTGAACATTACTGCCTGTTATTAATTATTGGTGAGTCATTCCCACAGGTAAAACAGTCTTATATGAGGAACGCATACAGTAAGGTAAAGGTTTCCCTGTCCAGTTATTTCTGCTCATCTCTGTTTCTTGGCTGAGGGTGGCCAGCATGGTTATACGGCAAAGGCACACCGAATGGTGTTACCTTCCCACTGAAGTAATATCCATTAATCTACTCGCATTTGCATGATTTTGAATTGCTAAGTGGGAAAGAGCTGGGGCAAGAAATGTGTTGGGATTCAGGGTCAGCCTGTGGGTTCGGCAGTTGGGTCGGACGATTCAGAGGAGGAGGAGGGGGGTGTTGGAGAGCTTGCTGAGGATAGCCTTGAGGCTCCGCAGAGCCCTCAGCCAGGCCCCTCCCATCTGGTTATGACGCAGACCCAGCTGTGTGAGCCTGACAGCGTGGATGAAGATGACCCACAGCTGGCCCTGTTCAAGGACGCCCGACGCAGGAGGCAGTCAAGCAGGAGTAAACAGAGGAAGGCAATGGGGCACCTCGGAAGGAGGCAGAGGGAAGCCACGCCTTGAACTGTTTAAAAGGGGAATGTGTGGGAGGGCTGGTTTACTGAAGGCAACATTTGAATAGCTCCTGTTTTATGGTTCGTGTTTTGTTTTGCTGTTTGCTTTTGTGTCCATAAATTTGGCAGGCTTAGTTCTAGCCTCTTGCCTTCTTGTAAAGGGGTTGTCCCTGCCTTTTCTGCAGGGCCGGTAGTAGGCTGGTACAGAACAAAATGGGAGCTAACACTGTTGCATGGTGGTTGGGTCTCAAACCCGGGCTATCAGCTTTCCAGCTGAAAAACTCAGTGTCTTTAACCTCTAAGCTATTGTGCCCCCATACACATATAGTACCACCTGATCATTAAATTTTGGGTGTCTGGTAGCTTAATGTAAGGATCTGTTCAGTTGAAAAGCTTAGGATTTTAAGGGGATCGGATGTGACAAAAGAAATATCTATGGCCTATTAACACAGGCAGAATAGAACTGGATGATGAATATGGTTATTTGATTTTGGCTTTGGACACAGTATTAAAAATAACTATAATTATTTTTTGCCTGTGCCACTCCCTTTGATTACAAAAGGGGCTAATTTTGCAACTCTCCTTTTTATTTCTTTGGCAATAATCTTTGCATATAAAATGTTAGAGATTTCTAAGGGAACATCTGTCTGAAGTGTGCTGATGGAAAGAACAGAGCCAGTAGATAACAATAAGGAATTAGGCCTGATGGTGTTTTTTTTTCATGATGTTCCATAAAATGGATTGTTTTAACCAACAATTAGCCTTCAGATGTAATTAGAAAATTTTATGGATTGTTTGCAAGGATTTTTATTAACATTGCCACCTGTCTTCTTGCTGTACAGGCCAGGCATTAAAAAAAATAAATCCTATGAATCTTTTTTACCTTAATGAAAGAGCAAGCAAAAATAGTATGAACCCCTCCCGTGGCTGGGTTAATTGTACTGATGTCACAAGAAGAGAAAACCACGAAAATGTCAGAACCTTAAACAAGCAGATGAATCTGCTCAGGTGCTAAAAACTGAAAATCCTACAATTTGTGTCTTTGTGGGCCTGGCAGTGCAAAGCAGCACCATCTGTAACATTTTATATGCAAAGATTAGTCCTTGACTTAACAATCACAAAATTTCTGTAGCTGAGTCAGACAGTTGTCAAGTAAATTTTGCCTAATTCTATCACCTTTTGTGGTCCAGTTAAGTGAATCACTGTAATTGTTAAGTTAGTAACCCTGTTGTTAAGTGAATCTGGCTTCTCCATTGACTTTGCTTGTCAGAAGGTCGTAAAAGGGGATCGCATGATCCCGGGACACTGCAACTGTCATAAATATGAATTTGCTGTCAAGCGTCTGAATTTTGACCATGTGAGAATGGAGATTCTGCAACAGTCATTAAGTGCGGAAAAAGAGTTATAAGTCACATTTTTAGTGATGTTGTAACTTTGAACAGTCACTAAATGAATTATTGTAAGTCTAAAACTGCCTGTACAGAATGTAAAAAGAGGCCAGAAGTTTTCTGTGCATATGAAATGTGAAATTATAATTCAGGAATTGAATTGTCTAGTATCAGGGCTGCTGAAAGAAAATTGCAAATAGCAAAGTCAAAAATAAAGAGCAAATGGAAGAGAATTAGGACTGAGGGGGAGAAACCATATCAAAAGACAGATTAAATGTTCCAATGGACTGAAATATTCAGCAGTTTCCATTTGAATACAAAATTTTCATCCACTTGTTTTCTTATTCAGTCACTGACCACTAAAATTATTATAGTTCCCTGCTCTACTCCTCAAATTCCATTATTTTACAGATCTAAACCATTTTATTTGTACAACTAAAGGTAAAGGTAAAGGTTCCCCTGCACATGCGTGCTAGTCGTTTCCGACTCTAGGGGCCGGTGCTCATCTCCGTTTCAAAGCCGAAGAGCCAGCGCTTGTCCGAGGACGTCTCCGTGGTCATGTGGCCGGCATGACTAGATGCCAAAGGCGCATGGAGTGCTGTTACCTTCCCACCGTAGTGGTCCCTATTTTTCTACTTGCATTTTTACGTGCTTTCGAACTGCTAGGTTGGCAGAAGCTGGGACGAGTAAAAGGCGCTCACTCTGTTATGTGGCACTCGGGATTCGACCCGCCCTAATAAGCAGGCGTATACATAGAATGAAGGCTAATGCTAAGCACATTGATTTGTGCTTTAAATTGTAAGCCACCCTGAGTCTTCAGAGAAGGGTGGGATATAAATGGGATTAAAAAAAAAACTGCCGACCTCCTGATCGACAAGCTCAGCGTCCTAACCCACTGAGCCACCACGTCCCTTACATTTGTACAACTACTATGGACTAAATAATTATGTATGCATCTTAGGATTCTTTGATAATTTTTAATGTTTATCCATCAATATGAATGATGTGTTGCTGTTTTTTTTTAAAAAAAGGCAAAATTACAGAAAAGGACTCTGAGATTGGCATTCAGATAATTATTTGCAGTCTATTTTGCAATTAGAGAGTATTCAACCATTATAAAGCTGACTGGATCTTTTGTTAAACACAGTTTTGTAGAAGGTTTTTCGGAACAGGTTCAATATCTTTGTTCTGCTGGAAGAGAGGCTTTTAAAATGTAAAACCCTGCTGCAAATCTCAATGTGAATAGCAACAGTAATTAATAGTAAATCCTCAGTTTTGTTCATTAAGGAAAAGAGACTGCAGAAGAGGTTAAATGAATGGATTCACCATCTCCAATCATATAAAGTGGCATTATATTGAATAAGACCATTGACCTATTCAAATCAGTGGTGTATTTATTATCCAGAGCCTCAGGTAGGGATTTGCCCTGGCCCTAATATAAGTTACATTATGCAAAGACCCAGCTTTCTGTAAACGCTCTAAAATTGGGAAGAAAGAGAATAGGACAACCAGCAGCAAGGTGGATGGATTCAGCTACCAGGGTGATGAGTGCACCATTGGAGACTTGAAAAGGAAAAAAAAACCAGGTTAGGGACAGATTATCATGGAAAACATCTACCTATGTGGTCGCCAGGAGTTGAAAACAACTTGATGACACAATCGATCAGTATAAATTATTATTTGGGTAGGAGATTGCAGGACTTGGATCCGGGACTGGGATTTTTTTCCAAATAATTCTTGTTATTTGGACAACACTTGCTTGAAATATGTGCAGGTCACATATCAGTACTTACTCAAACCCTTCTTTCCTGGGAAAAACCTAATTTAATGTCTTTTTATTCTTTTGTCTGTCAGTAAAGTACATCAAGTATGAGAATTCTAGCTCTTTAACGTATAGGAGAAGAACACCAAAAGCATCCCTCCCCCATGAAAGATAGCAATGGTCACTAGTAAGTCATATTCCAAAATAGCAGGGAGAACTAAGGCGTTTGGTCACAGGGGCTTCTGGGAGAGATAGATGAGGAACTACAGACCTTCACTATAGAGGTAGTATCTGACTTACAACTGAGGCCAGAATCTCCATTGCTAAGCACTGGCCTTCCTCAGCAATGGAAATTCAGGTCTTAGTTGTGATTGTTAAGACCAAGACTTAACCTTGGCTCTTTTATGACTCATGAACTTCAGCTCCCAGAATTCCTGAGTCAGCTGACTCAGGAATTCTGGGAGTTGAAGTCCATGAGTCATAAAAGAGATGAGGTTGCCTACCCCTGCACTAAGGGAATCTGGCTTCCCTTGTTGATTTGGCTTGTAAGAAGTCAGCTGGGAAGGTCACAAACGGCGATCAAAGGATCCCAGGATGCTGCAACTGTCATAAGTTCATGCCAGTTGCCAAGTGCTTGAATGTTGATCATGTGACTATAGCAGTCATAACTAAAAGGAAGGGTCATAAGTCTTTTTTTCAGTGCTGTTGTAACTTTGAACAGTCACAAAATGAATGGTTATAAGTCAAGCACTACCTATACATACATAGTCAGCTTCCTTCTCTATACATTATTGTTACATGGCTGATTATTGTAGGGACCATAAGCTTTAAGAACTGCCTGAGGGTTGGTTTTTTAAAAATATTTTTCCCTTCTCATCCTTTCCCCCTTTTATGTTTATTTGTTTTTAGATTTTTGTCCTGAGGCACAAAACAAAACTGTTTTATTGACGAAAAGTTTTGAAGCTACTATCAGAGACTTTCCAGCTGCAATCCTGTAAAAATGTTTTAAATACCAAATCCCTGTGCAAGCTTATTATAAACACACACAAAACAAAATGCTTGCCAAAAGTCACATATTTTTCTAGATTTGTTCAAATTAAATTAAAATATAAACACCTCTGCAAAACTAAGACACTAATATTATACAGTTGCCTAGTTTTCTGCTTAGATACAGAAAAGTAACATCCTATTTAAAAAGCATATTTTCTTGCTCTAAATTATAGAGAGATCCAGGAAATCTTAAGTACAACCAGATGGATCTCCCTAGATTCACTCTGAAAAAGTCAGGTTTTCCTGAATTTTCAAAAATATATCTATTTCGGCTGTGCTCAGGCATCAAAATATTTTCATCTGGCACTGATCAATTCCACGTTCCTGTATCATTATTTATTTAAGAGAAACCCAATTTTGCAGTTAATAATTTCCATAAATCCCTTCTGATAAAAGTATTTTTGAAATATTGGGGATAACAAAGAGGGCTGGCTAACGGCAGGGACAACTGCAATAAATGAATTCTAGTTGCTAGTTGCTAGTTTTAATTAAGAGAGAATAAAAATACTCAGTACAAGAATCAAAATAGACATTCCCCTACAGTACCTCTTCATTTATTTAAATTTACTGCTTTGCCACTTCAGAGGTATTTGTTCTGTAATCTATATCATCCATGAAAATACCACAAGGAGTTACAGCATTTTGTATTAGTATCATAAAGATTAAGATTACCATAAAAATTAGCAGGTGAGAAGATGAATACAAGAAACCAATATAGCCATTTTAAATAGTAACAAATCACAGTCTAGTAAAAATCCGAAAACCTCTAGCCACAAATATGATAAAGATGCCTACATTTTCTTCAGGCAAAAGATGTAGGATTGTGAAGTTACAGCTAGTCCTCAATACAGAGCCTTGGTGGAGCAGTGGGCTAATGCCTCCTTAAGTAACACCAGCTGCCTGCAATTATTGCAGGTTCGCATCCCACCAGGCTCAAGGTTGACTCAGCCTTCCATCCTCCCAAGGTAGGTAAAATGAGGACCCAGATTGTTGGGGGCAATTAAGCTGACTTTGTAATAATGCCGCTTGGGTGTGTGTGAAAGCCCTAATAAGCAGGCATATACATAGAATGAAGGATACTGCTAAGCTTGTAAGCCGCCCTGAGTCTTTGGAGAAGGGCGGGATATAAATGGAATTAAAATAAAAAAATAAAAATAAAAATTTACCACCACAATTAAGTCCAAAATTTCCATTGCTATGCAAGGCATTTGTTTTTAGATGAATTTGCCCCACTGTATGACCTTTCTTGCCACAGTTAAATGAATCAGAATGATAAAAGTTCAAAGGGGGCAGAGATGTGACACTTCAATGTTTTGTATTTTATCTCCCCTACCCCACACACATATGCCTCTACATGTGGTAGTGGCTATGTTTAAATCTGCAAATATGGCAGCATTATTTATACAGTTAAAGGTCCTGAGTAAAGTAAAAAAAAAGATGCAGAAAAATCAGTGAAGAGAGCAAATTTGTTGTAGTAGTTAAGGCACCAGGCTAGATACCTGGAGATCATGAGTTGATTTCAGCTTTAGTGGCAATAGCAAACCACTTCCAAAAATCTGTTCAAGAAAAGAGCGTAAGGGTTTGATGAGGGCAGTCACCGGTAATCAACAATGACTTAAAGGCACCAAAAAAGAAAAAAAGAACCAGAAAGCACATTATTGGAAAAAACCATGGTGCTCATCAGCACCAAGATACAGTTTTGGTAAAAAAAAGCTATCTGATTGATGACATAATAAGTGAAGAAAACAAAAATTTTAAGTAGTAAAATATAAGCCTAATAAAACCAAATACTAATAATTTAAAAAAAAAACAAATTTGTCCGCCTGCAAACCTCAATATTAGCTGGGTAATCTATTTTGTGGATTTGTTTTAAAGGTATTTTAATTATGCTTTGAATTATTTTCCTAACCAATGTCTTTTGTTTTGTTTTTTATTGCCTTTCGTTAAAAATCTCGGGTATGCTTTATTTTTAATAAATAAATGACATGGAAAATAAATATTGTTTATTTTCTAAGGAAGTTGTCTATCAATATAAAAAACTTCTTTATGTAACTTTTACAGAGCCAGTCTAAATGTCAACGTTTTCTGCAAGGTCTTTCTTTAAAAAAAAACACCCTCTTCTTTTTTAGCTAGCATGCTATGCAAAATCAAAAACCGATTAGGACTTTTGATCAAATTTAGATGACCTCAGATATGACAACCTAGCAAAATCTTTTAAAGTGTGCATTTATCAGGATAATATCAAATATATAATATTTAGCTGGCAAGCTCCTTATTTTGTGACAAAGCATCACTCTTCCTATTTAATCATTCTTTGGGCGAAAAATATCAGTCTATTTGAGAGAGAGCCTCATACAGTATGTCAGCTCCACTGATTCACTAACTTCGTCAAAGTCATTCTGAGACACTGTAAAAAAATCTGGCCTGTCTTTTTGTTGCATGTATCCTTTATTAGATCTGTTAGAAAAGAGGAGTTTAGACAAAATATACTGAATCACTTCCTCCCTGAAGGAAAGTGAGTAAGGCAAATAAATAATAGTATTACGTAGTTTCCCTAATCTTAAAAGTTTTGCTTTCTGTGGGTAGAATTATAACATGTTAGTATTTTTAAGCTACTTATTTAATAATGAGTTTTAAAAGCCCTTTAATTCATAGCATCAGGTATTAGGTGGAAACAATAATAATACGTGCTAGCAATCAATAATATATTTCTATGGAACACTTCATCTGGGTAATACAAACAAATGAAAATTTAGATAAAAAATCCCTCTTTCCATCTGTCATTATGTTACATGCAGAACATATAAAATTCAAAGAGCTGTAATGTATATAACAAAGAGGACAGTAAAGCCATAACAGAAAAAAAATCTAAATGTTGATAATTTGCAGCTCATGTTTTCTTATCACTTTTCAACATAGAAACATAAATAGAACTGCACATCAGACTAAAATACATTGAAAATTAAAACTTAATAAAATTAATTTATTCAAGATAACACCCTGTCATTCAAACCAACAATGTTAAACCGCAAAGATCAGAAGAATAGCAGACAAATCAATTGTCCTGTTTCTGAAAATCAAGCAAAAAGAAGAGAGATAAAGGGGCTATAGTAATCATAAACAAGGCAGGGGTTTTAAAGCTTGGTCATTACTTGTAAACCTGGCTTTCAATTACTCTATGTGAAGGCATATAAAGAAAATGCAATACTTCAAAAACCACGCTCACTGAGAATGTTAAAGCATTAACAGAGCTTTAAATTCATCTTGGAAACAAGTTGGGAGCCAATATTACTGGTAGAAAATCAGAATAATATGATTTAAATAATTAAAATCTTCTACCTGGCATTACTGATACAGAATTGTTTTGCACAAATTGCTATTACTGAATGTTTACAAGTAGTATTATGTACATCACATTCCGTAAACACCAACTCTGAGGTCATCAAAACATGTCCTTGGCTGATCACAACCAGAATTGCACAAATTCTTCCTTAGCATAGCTGACACAAGGATTTCTAAGCGCAAACTGAATCCAAAAGAACTCCTAAATTATTTTCCAAGTAGATGCTATTTCATCTTGAAAAAAGATAAATATGCTTCCTGAAAATAGGAATCTTATTACTTATTGTGGTACTTGCCTTTCCTGTCCCGCACACTAAATTCCTGAATGATATACTGGAAGTTAAGCTCCATGGAGGATTTGGAATCAAGACAGGGATAATCTAAGGTGCTTTCACATGTAAGGGACACCATGTGTCCTTGTGAGTCAGAAGGGTTCTCTAGGTATTTAAAAGAAACTCTCAAAGAAACTGTGTGATAATATTCTTACAAAACTTCATCTGGAGTTACATATGACAGAGAGGTTGCACTGACAGGCATTCCTGCCTCATCCTGCTCTGGGCCAATTTCTCTTCTTCCATGACATTCTGGCTTCTTTCTCCATCCTTCAGGACTGAACAAAATATCTTTGCTGATCCTCCCCAGAATGATTGGCTTTTTCTTCACTGTTGAAAAACCTAAATCCAAAACCAGAAGCACAAAACCATTTTCTTCTTATTTTTAGCACTCCCCTCTTTGGCTGTCCGGAGGATGAAAATCTAATATAAACTAGTGCGGCAAGCCAGCAGCCATGCAGGAGGCATAAACATCTCTATCCTTAGTAACTTAACTTCCTCCCCATCCCATACTGTGCCATGGTGGTAGGGTTTCAGTCTTCAGCACATAAGCACAGTCTCAATACTTTGGAAATACAATTTAAAGGCAAAATTAAATAAAAAAAAAACCCCATACACACAGGGAGAGAGAAGATATCTAATTTTAATTTCCAGATAGAAATGCTTGCAATAGAAGAATATCATATATTAAGGCTATTATCTGAGTCCTGCATAATTGCAATACCTGGGGCATTATTCTAATAGAGATCTTAAAATCTTAAAATTTTACCTTATAAAAGAAAGTAATGTAATAAGTTTGCCATTGACTTGATTCAGTTTTTAGTGTATTTTGCTTTGCAAATTAATCTCCAGCTAAGTTATTATAATCCTTTTTGTGTGTCCCTTTATCTCCGTGGTGAGCAACTTATGTCTGCACACAGCATGCGGCACCTATTTTGGGCAGCTTAGAGTCTTTTGATAAGAATCTAGAGAAGCCAGCTTTCATTGCTTTTTAAAAACGTTTGTCAACCTAGGACTCATGAACATGGGACTGAAAATTACATGTTTATGGAATTATTAATTTAGCATTAAAATAAATAATTTAGAAACAATGAGAAAACAAGGAAATGAAAATATAAATATCAATCCTATTGCTTTGGCTTCCAAATCTCCAGAAATTATTCCAGACTAACATTGAATGATAAATTGTCCACCAACAATATCAGGATCAGTTTAAGGAATTTGGAAGCTCAATGCCCCAGCAGGTTTGGAAGACCCCATTTACCACTAGAATATTATTGCAGATGGATTTTCCCCAACCACAATATTAGAAGCACATGTTTAAAATGGTTATAATGGAATAACCTTTTTTAAAGACATACATCCTTCAGTTTTGCAGCTACTAAGATTGTTGGCCATGCAGGTACAAAGATAGCCAAGGAAATGATTGCAGCTTGGGAAAAGGGCCCCTTGTCAGTCAACAGGAGGGCAGATTTACTAGCAGGTTATCAGGTACTTAGGAGCCGAGGGCTTGGCAGCACAAAAAATAACAGCCAATCACTGGCCGTCAACACACCAATCAACCAATAGGAAGGCACTATATAAATGCAATGCATAGAATAGCCCAAAGCACACATTCTAGTGAAAGAGAAGTTCCCTGAGGATTTGCTCCAGCAAAACCCTGAAAGCTCAGAAGACTAAACCTTTGGTCCCAGTGATCAGATTGGATCCTGCAATAACCATAGAATCTGAATTAAAAATTGACATACCTATAAAACAGACTATGTAAAAAAAAATCTGAATGTCTTCTTCTTTAAAGTGAGAGAAAGTACATTTATTTTTGATATGCTATTATCCTTACTGTCCAACCCGTACCATTTTACAAAACTACAGTAGCAATTTCTTTCAGTTCAGCTTCCCAAAGAAAGCAGAGTGACAATAAAAAAAATCACAGTATGAAAGTCCTCCTATTTCTGTAAATAATATATTAGTGCTCATTTACTCTTATATTGCTCTTCCAGTTACGTATCCACAAGACAATCTGTCCCCTTAATTCACAACTACTAAGATTGCTTGAAGTCTTTGGTGACAGACTTGATCAAAAGGTTTTCAAAAGTCCAAACAGACAAGCATCTTCATGTCAATTGAATCTATCCAGTTGTGCCTGTTCACTCATGCTCTCAAATAATGTCTACCCTCCTATCTGACTCTTCTGCTCCAGCCATGACAGGCAACATATGGGATGGGCCAATGCCTAGTCTACTATTGTTTGGCTTGTCATCGGTAACCTCCTTCATAGCCCTGAACTATCCCATTGGCAATTCTTAGTCCTAAGAGATTGGAGACAGGAACCAGATCTGGGCAGTGAGGTGCAGATATCGGCTAGGCTGCAGCTACAAGGTTAAAACACCCTAAGAAAGGATGAAAAGAGAATTTGACAGAAGAAAGATAATAATGAGGTCTGATTTTTTTACAACTTAATACAATTTTACAAAGATTCGTGTAACAATAAAGATGAGTGTTGCCTGTCATTCCAGTTAGTGTTGATGTTTATTTCTTTTTCTGATACCATCTGGCTGCTTTCTGTTGTCTCGCAAAATTTTGAAGCACACCTTTTCTCTTGCTGTTAATATCAACATCGCCCTGACATGGGATGCAAAGCACAGGATGGTTGTCTTTTTTTGGACCTTTCCGAATTAATGAAGTCTTTCAATGTAACATTTAGGATAATGCCAATGCTAGCAGAAATTACACTTAGCTCTCTGAGCAAAAATGTTACAGTGCATCTCTCCCTTTATATTCGATCTAAAGAGATAGAACTGTTTTCTCTCACACAAATACACACCCTTGTACTTTTCTCTTCCAAAGGCTGAACTGTAAGCTCTTAAACCAACACAGGTAGGAAAGGCAGGTACTCCTCTACATCCCATGGTAGTGGCCAACTTCCAGAGTGTTTTTCTCTCACAGTCTCTGCAAGAGCTACCAACATGCATTTAGGGCAGGGGTAGGCAACCTTTGCTCTTTTATGACTCGTGGACTTCAACTCCCAGAATTCCTGAGCCAGCCATGCTGGCTCAGGAATTCTGGGAGTTGAAGTCCTCGAGTCATAAAAGAGCCAAGGTTGCCTACCCCTGATTTAGGGGAAGGAGATAGAAGCAGGTGTATTTGATAGCTCAGTCAAAATGGAACAGGATGTGATGAAGGAAAATAGCAGAACTGTAGCATCAGAGGGAATGGGATGACTGGGGTGGCAGGAAGAAAAAGAGTGATATATCAGGACAGCCTGGGCTCAGCGCACTTACAGACACAGTATCTTCCTGAAATCGAATGTGCAGTTTGACATTGAACTTGAAAAACAACTGGTGTTCCAGATAGATGCATGAAATGGTTTTCTTAGTGAGCAAATTCTATATTCTGTCTGCCGTGTCAGTACATTATTTTAAAAAGAGATGTTTCACAGCAACGTAAGAAACACTGTCAATGTCATAATTCCTTATATTTATTCTTTCAGATATTCAGTAAAATCCAAAGTGTAATATATCATCAAACTATAGTTCTATCATTTTTTGGTGTTTTTTTTTAAAAACCCATTATAACAGAGATCTGAAAAAGCTACATGAACTGTAACTGAATTCAGGTCTATTACAAAGAATGTTGTACATCTGATACTCAGCAAGCCTGACTGTCAGAATGAAAGTTATCTTTGATTTTAAGAACATGACTGGATGGAAAGACAATTTTGCACATGTTAATAAACAATTTAACAATTGTTGGTAAACAGTTTAAGAATTTATATTAATGCTATCAGTTCTTTCTGTCCCATTATTTGAAAGCAGGCTTGCAAATCTATGGAGAAAGAAGAGCAACAGAAAAATAATAAATAAAAATACAACTGAAACTTCAAATTAGCAAATGGGGAGAGAAGGATGCATATTATTCCCAAGTGACAGAGCATGTCATCACAGCAATATACAGTACATTCTGAAAGGACTCCCTTTCACTTTCCTGAATTTTGTTATGCTTGCAGCCTGATTCTACAGTTGTTGAAATTCATTGTTTTCCCTCATTAATCAACACTCTGTACCCCACAATGACAAAGTGAACACAGAATTTTAAAAATTCTTTCTGAATGCACTGTATATATGCGATGATATCCCTCTGTAAATGATGCAAATGATTACTTGTGTCATTTATTGTGTCATGTCATGATGCAAGTTGATGCAAATACTTGCACTATTTATATAATTATATCATTATGTCATGGTTCCGACAGATGAAACTCATCTGACACATTACACAAGTGCAATAAATTCTAAGCAAATTTGGTCCGTTACATGCAAAGTCCACTGTACTGAGGTTCCAATAAACGGAGGTTTTAGCCTACCCAGGATGTACAAGGGATTTCGATTATATTTGACATGGAATTTTCTGTCACAGCGACAATATGATCCTCCTCTTTATCAAAATGAGGAGATGATCTGATTTCCCTTGATGGGAAGCT